>NC_090449.1:1057963006-1058267728 GCF_031143425.1 Pleurodeles waltl
AAAAAAAACAGACGTGAGGTTTTATTTCCTGTAGCATGTCACCTCTCGGTGCGCCAGGCGCGCATCCTCCGTCGCTCACAGCATCCCCCCCCCCCCCCCCACACGAGCTTCTGAGGGCTCCTTGATGTGCCTCGGGCCTTTGTTGTCTCTTTCAGCAAGGCTTGCAGTTTCTTGACAGCTGTGTGTATTGGCCGTTTTTATTTTTTTGTTTTGGGGGTTTCTTTGGGCCTAGCCCCCCCATCACATAACTGAGTTTCTCCCCTACATGGGTACCTGCTGCGTTCTGCTGAAGAGTTACCCCCAAACAAGGTTAGGCAGGGTTCTTTGAGGTGGTGGGGTGGGGGTGGGGGGGGGCGGGTTGTTGGGGTAAAGTGTGCGCGACAGAAGGGTGTCAGTGTCGCGACAAGTGAAGGAGCGCGAGGAATCGCACCGCAAACTGGGGTTTCAGTGACAGGAAAGAAGGCCTAAATGAAGGAAAGAATAAGGGAGAAGAAAGAACAGGGAAAGCAAAAAAAAAAAGAAGAGAGAAATGTAGAGCGGAGAGATGTGAAAGAGTTAGGAAGTAGGTAGTAAGTGGAAAGGGAGCCAGGGGTGGTCAGAAGACTTCAGACAGGGTTGGTGACAAGAGAGAAAGGAAGAGTAAAGAGAGGGACATGGAAGAAAAAAAAAAGAAAGAAAGCAAGTAAGGGAAACGTAAAAAATGGCAATAATCTAGAAGGTAAGTAGGCATGAAGGCATAGCCCTGGCACATCTGGCCACATCAGCTCCTTACTACGCAGAGCAACAGAAAGCAGCGAGCAGACCCTGCCACAGCAAAGCCCCACAAAACCCTGGAAACTAGCTCATAATGGTGCATTTTGAAACTTTTTTTTAGGTTTGGCTACCGAGAGTTTTTATGTCTGAAGACTTCATGTCATCAACTATTCAGAGAAGTACAATGAAAAGTAGAGAGTGGGCATTTGGGTCAGCATCTTCAGCCATTGGTCTTCATGTGTTGTTCATGGTTTGGCAATGCTTGGATGGGCTTCCTAAAAAGGTGATCTTGGCATTCATTCCTCATGGCTCCTGACTGTCTCTCGTGCTGACTACAACCTCTGCGTCCACTCCTGTCTGCTAGGCATTACTTACTCTCCTCCCAGGCAGAGGTCGGTTTTCCAAACCTAGGGGCAGCAGCAGCTCCTCCCTTAGGGCGGAGGAGCGCCCAGACCCCCCACCCCCACCCCCACCCCCACCCGCTAGAGGCAGAAGCTGTAAAACCTTTAACAAACGAAACGAAAATAAACCATGTTTATTATTGTTTCGTTTGTGAAAGGGGCAGGGCCACGGGTGTGACGAACAGTCAGGGGAGTGCACTGTGCACTCCCCCTCAGAGTGCATGTATGTTTGGCTGGCCGTCTCAGGCCGGCCACAGACACATGCGCACAGGGCTCTCTCCAGCCTGGGAGCACAGCTGCCAGGCTGGAGAGAGCCTGCACAGACTCACAGTCTGCCTGGGTGCTCCCCACTGATCCTGATGTTGCTCTGAGCAGGGTCAGGATTGGCCACAGGGGCAGGCTGGGGGCCTGTGCTTGCAGCGACAGGAGAATGAGGGGTGGCACAGCAGATCAGGTAAGTTTTGTGAGCAAAGCAAGCCGCATCTGCCTAGGAGTGCATTTTAACTGTAACTTCGTACTTGTATAGCACACTACTCACCCGTTAGGGTCTCAAGGCGCTGTACGCATACCGCTGTGGAACCCCTGGGCAACCTCCAAGGTGAAGCCAGGCATCCCAGCACTGTTGGGGCCGTTGTGGAGATTAAGCAAGCTACTGCCCAGAGTTACAGAGTGGGACCCATGAATTAGATTAGGCACCGATGCGAGAATTATCAGGTCCGAGGAAATTGAGCCCAAGACCCGCCGAGGCAGGAATTGAACCCTGGTCCCAGGCCAGATTTCTGCATCAGGGTCTGCCACTCTAACCATTGAGCCACACTTCTCCACTGAGCCACACTTCTCCAGAACTCCAGGCCATGCCACAACAGCAGAGCTTTCTACAAACCATAGGCTGTCTCCAGCCCCAGGAAAGACTTTACCTTCCAGACTCCACTGCTTGGTCTCATGCCTCCCCCTGCTGGCACAGCAGACCTCCCCGACACCCAGACAAGTACCACCTCCTGGCTCAAGGGGCTGTATTGAATCAAGTCTGTGCTTACCGGTGGGAAGCTCGGTCCTATCAAATTGGGATCCAAGGTTAAAATGTCATACCTCCAGCCAGCCACAGCAGGAAGTATCTTAGCAGCTTTCTTCCTAGGTTTTCTCGAAAGATGTGAAGAGATGGTACCGAACGGTCACGGAAATGTGGGTTCCCAGGGAGACAGTGCAGATTCCTTGAAAGACATGTCCGCAGGTTCAGACAGCAGCCAGCACTGGACAACGGGAGAGTCCATGTACACTGAAATTTTGTTGATTCCTGCCCCCTCCCCCCCACACACACACAGAACAAGTTATCAGCAGCTGAGACATCTAAGGATTTTGGGGGGCCTGGGTCAAACGTATTTTGGGAAGCCCTGTTCGGAACAGCCTTGAATTTATGATCCAGTTCCAGCTCTTTCGTGCCCTCTTTGACACACTTGTCCAAATTACAAATGTGTTTATCCAATCAGATCCATCCATCTCCACACCTATCCATCAAGCCCATCAATCCACCCATCCATCAATCATCCATCCACCCTTCCACTCTCCATCCTTCCACTGCACCTCTGCTCATTAATAGGCTCCTACAATAGCCAGTGCTTAATTTGAGCCGCTGGTTTCCGGTGCACGGCACTTAATTGCTAACATTGGGACTTGACAGCTGGTTGCGCTGTTTTTTGTAATTTAAAGATAAGCTGAACAACGGTTGTTTACTAATTCTATGCACATTGTAAAGAACTAATCCCTGCCACCCATGCCAGTCTAGCAGCTTTGGGAGCTTCACACAGTATCAATTATCATATTTATAGGAGTGTGATGGTTAGGAGCTGTGTAGGTACCCTTGACAAGGGCCCTGGGACTTATCTCTTTTACAAATTAAGCATTGACAATACCTATAACTCACTCTTATCTCAGCATTAACACCAAACCATTATCTATTTGAAACAATACAGGGAGCATGATGCATTCACTAATTGCTCAGCGGAACATGCAGCGGAAATGGAAGGGCGTGGCAAGTGCAGGCTTGAAGGGACGCCCAGGTAACTGGACAGCCAATCCCCACTCCTGTTCTGTCGGTGAACCACACCTTTGCTTCAGTCTGATCAGGAGTCCTACCTCTGCCAGAGTTATTTAGACAAAATCCTAAGTTAAGTTCTGTTTTTTGTTCTGGATAATTTTAGCTCAATTATTATTTGACATGTAAATGACAGCAATATTCTTTCTGCATTTCTGTGTTTTTTCTGCATTTCTGTGTATGGCAACAATGACCTTATTTGCTATTATATAATGTGCAATTTGTGAGGAGTTTAAGAAAAACCTAACATGATCAAAAATCTCACAGATCACCTCACAAATGCGTTTTCCTGTATCCCTGACTTCACACTGCTGAGTTTCTCACACAGATGATGCATTGAAGTATGTACTTTCTGAAAGCAGTTTCTTCATCCCTTAATTTGAGTTTCATCTTTGCAAGGCAGGTATACAGGCGTTCGTTATTTTTCACTAAGTGAAGAGTCACATCTAGATAAACTTCACTTTTTGATCCAAGTTCTCTACTCGATGAAGAATTTAATCTACATTTCTCACTATTTAATTAAAATCTTTATTTTCCTCCCATGGCATTCCAAACGATCTCTTCAGTGAAATCCTTTTGGATAAAAAGTACAAGTAGGGCCAGTCTTTTAATGTCATTGCTATTGTCAGAGGAGGGGATTCTGAATAAGTCTTCAGAAGGATGAAAGTTCTGTGGCATTAAGGTGCACAGAGAGGAAAGGTGATGTGGTTTCTTGGCTTTCCAGAGTCGTATCACACAGGATGTCCTAGGGAGGCACCAGCCACTTGTGTCTATTTGGGCACCGTTGTATTACAAGAAGGGACCCCAGACACTTGTGCACCCCTTCTGTAATACAGATAGCACCAGCGCACATGAAACACCAACATTGTCTCTAGGTGGCTTTCCCTCATTTGCATGCAGCTGTGGCCCCATGCAAATGAGGGATATACTTTGCCTCTGCACCCACTTTGTATTATGGACACAGGCACAGAGGTGAAAAGGTCACATGGAGACACTGTGTGTCAGAAGGAGTTGGCATACACAGTGTGCTACCCAAGGGTGCACCTATGGAGGGAGAGAAGGTGGCCTTGTGTACTCCTTTGTCAGTCACTCCCTGCACCTGTCCGCAAGGGGATCTCTGTCCCTCCTTTGAAGAGCAGGCGGGTGACCTCTGCACAGTGAACGATGCAGTGGCTACTTCAAACGTGAGTTCACAGATGCCCTGGGGACAGCACAACTGACGCATTTCTGTTCCCTGCTTCCTGACCTAGCAGGACCAATGCCCCGGGGTCTCTCCCCATAGACCAGTCGCCCCAGGATGAGGTGGGACCTCGGTCCTCAGGGCCCTTACAACGCAGATGAGTTTAGAAAGCCTAGGCCCATTCAGGCCTGTGAACATCCAAATGTTTGCAGCTTATGAGGGAATTTCCTGTGTCCATTATAGTTAGTCCAGTGTTGGCTGGTGGTGACATGGAGAGCAGCAAGTGGTGGACCGCGCCCTGGAGATGAGAGAGAGAGACAGCAGAAGGGGCTGGTCGGCTGAAGCGTCATGAATACCCACCGTGCACCCACCCAACCTTAGCAGCTTGACGGGGCTGTGGGTGCCACTGAGTAGGGAGTGTAATATAAAATGTTGTTTATGGCTCCTCTGAGTTTCATTGGTGACACTGGTTTCCAAGCAGAAGCTCACAGATACCCTGCAAGAGGGCAGCATGAGGGAGATGTGGGAAGGAGACCAATGCCAACAGCACAAAAGGAAAGAAGAGAGGGGAGGAGGGATGAAGCGTGCATGAGTGGAGAGAGCTGGACAGCTGGTGGGGTCGCTGGATGGAGGGATGCAGGGCGTGATGGACAGGTGGATGGATGGATGCACAGAGAGAAGAAAGCAAGGATGGAGGAAAAATTGGTGAAAGTGATGAATGTAAGGACTGATAAACAAATTAAGAGGATGAGTGGATTGATTGATCAATTAAATGAAATGGTCAATAAATCGACTGAGAAAAGGTGAGGATGGTTGGAGAGAAGGATGGACGAAGGGGGGGAAAGCAAAGAGGCAGAGAAGTAAGGAAGGATAGAGAAAGAACAATGGATGAAGAGATTGATGGATGGTTATATTAATTGAAGTTTGAGGTGTACAAAGTATAAGTCGGGCACGTTGTTTTCAGGTTTTTCTTGGGAAAGAAAACAAATGGGTTCTCACTCAGTGCCACTTGGGGCATGGATCAAAGTGGGGGCATAATATTTTCCTGGCTGCACCATCGGGTGGATGGCACAGTCGAGGTGATGCGACGAGGTCGGGGCGGGAGGAGGGGGCTGGAGTACCCCACAGCGGGTGTTGCGGAAGCAGGCCCCCATCTGCCCACCCTGGAAGTGGTGAAGACCTGTATTTCACCCTGGGAAGCGCGCGGCGCGGCAGCCAGCTGGGGGGCTCTCGTTCCTGAAGCAGGATTTGACTGTGTTTAGCACGAATTTCATTGTTTAGCACATGCTTCTCGGATACAATTAGTAGGCTGCAGGATGGAGAAATACACCCCATTTAATTAATGCATACATCCAAAGGCCCATCAGCGCATAAATTAGACATGCATTCATTCATAACTCATATATATTGCAGTTATCCGCAAGACTGTTTTTATCGCAGAATCTCACAAATCACCGCACCTTGCTGTACCTTCTGTTCCCCTCGCGCTGCATGCTGGGAAGGGCGGCAGCTCCCGGCTCCTCCAGGCTGCCTCGGTGGGGGCACGATGGCTTTCTGTATCTGGAGACTTCACTCAGGCCTGGGCCCTTATGATGAGATGCAGAGTCGCTGGGCGTAAGGCCCGAAGGGTTACACGGTCCCCCAGGTCAGCTGGGGGCCTATCACATGGGCCCCAAGGCTTCCTAACCCCAGGCTTCCTGTAGCTGAAGGCTAGCCCCACTCAAGACTAGGCCCGTTCAGTGACCCGCAGAGTCTAAAGAACAAACCCTAATCTTGGGAGTAAGTCCCAAGGAGTTACAGGGCCCCTAGGGCTCAGCCAGGGGCCTGTCACTGGGGCCCTAAGGCTTCCTCACGCCAGGCTTTCTGTATCTGAAACCTAGCTCCACGCAAGCCTAGGCCCGTTCAGTGACCCGCAGAGTCTAAAGAACAACCCCTAATCTTGGGAGTAAGTCCCAAGGAGTTACAGGGTCCCTTGGGCTCAGCCAGGGGCCTGTCACAGGGGCCCTAAGGCTTCCTCACACCAGGCTTTCTGTATCTGAAACCTAGCTCCACGCAAGCCTAGGCCCATTCTGTGACCCGCTGAGTCTCAGGACCAACCCCTAATCTTGGGAGTAAGTCCCAAGGAGTTACAGGGTCCCTTGGGCTCAGCCTGGGGCCTGTCACAGGGGCCCTAAGGCTTCCTCATGCAAGGCTTCTGTATCTGAAACCTAGCTTCACGCAAGCCTAGGCCGATTCTGTGACCCACAGAGTCTAAAGAACAACCCCTAAACGTGGGAGTAAGGCCTGTCACAGGGGCCCCAAGGCTTTCTTACCCTTGTTTTTCTGCATCTGGAGCCTTCTCTCAAGCCTAGGCCCATCCTGTGACCTGCCAAGTCCCTGGCCGTACCCTTAACCTGGGAGAAAAGCCCAAGGGTTTACAGGGTCTCCCAGCTCAGCCAGGGCCCTGTTGCATGGGCTCCAAAGTTTTCTTGCCCCTGTTTTTCCCTGTGGCCTGTCCAGCCCACATCAAGGTACTCTCTGGGCCTCAGGTCTCCCATCAGCTTGGGGTGGTTCAGCGTAAAGGTGAGCTGCAAGACTTCCTGTGCCTCCCATCTACCTTCCCGGCCTGCAGGGACCCAGCCAAAAAGCATTACACAAAATGAAGGGACCCCTGAGACTCTCAGATCTCACAAATATTAATCGGCCTTGGACTGAATGGGTGTGCAATCCCCTCCCAATCCCACTCTTAGCAGGGGCTGCAGGGCCCTAACTTACACCCTGTAGACCAGTGGTTCCCAACCTGTGGTCCAGGGACCCCTGGGGATCCGCGACTGCCTAGAAATGAAATAATATTAGCGGGTTAAGTCCCCAGCTTTTAGTAATGACTCAGTGGGGGGTCCCCGGATTCCAATAATGATTCAATGGGGGTCTCTGGGGTCCAGTAATGATAAAGTTGGGGTCCACAGAAGTCAAAAGGTTGGGAACCACTGCTGTAGACCATCACTGAGTCTCCCCCATGTCAGCGGCCTTTCTTATGTGAAGTGACACTGCCCCAGCCATAGCAGCCCCCGGAGTAACCTTCCTACCCTGCTGTGTTTCACTGAGGAGGAGCAGAGGTCACTGTCAGCGAGGCATCAAAGTATATTTAGGATAAAGTATCCCCTTCCGTACATTATAAGGATGTTGAAAGTTACTGAGGAGTTCTGTGACTATATAAAAGAATGGGGATCAGGATGGGGTCCTTTATAAGGTAGTGGAACCCCAAGATAACTTGCAATATCCTTTTGACGTATGGCAGAGGGTATTTTATTCATAATATATGACACCATCACTGTTTCCACAAACCTTGGTGACTATAATTATATCTATTATTATAAGAGATAGTGTGATCTCAGACATGAAGAATAAAAGATGAATCTGCAGGGCGAACTTAAACACACCAAAAAACTTTTAGTAATTTGTTACAAACATGCTATTGGTATCTGTTAAGGTAAGTCCGATCAGAAAAAAGTCTGTCACACAGAATGTGTAGAGACATGCAGAACGATTCTTTCCTTTCGGTAATGACCCATAGGGTGTAATAAATAAACAAAACTATAAATATCTCCTTTAAGCTAACCAGTGCACATTAAAAAAAAAAACAGAACAATGAAAAGCCAGTTTTTGCTTTTATTGTTTAAACTACAGCAGTAATTATGCTTTGTGACACATATCTTTCAACTTGGCTTCCAGCTCTGGCAGTAGGCTATATGAGGTCACGACTCAACTGTAGTAAATCATTACGAATGAGCAGCAACGTCATTTTGTTAATACAGTGAGTAGTGATGTCATATCTCGACTGTACTATGGGCATTAGAGACAGACTTTTACTCAGGGATTGCAGGCTCCCATCTATAATACCTTGATACGTACAATGTGTTGTGTGCTTTGCTTTTGCAGACATCACAAACGTGTTTTCCTACTGTTTTATATAGGTTTGTAAACATCTATGCTCACTTCAATCTGTTCACTATTTAATTGTGAACTGCCCACCACACGAGCACTGGGTACCCTACCCCGGACCAGCACCAATAACATTCAAATACTGCTTAATAAGGTATCTTAGAGCTTGTTGAGAAGACATATTTTTTCTTTCAGCTAATTAGTAATCGACAATTCAAAGCATAGAACGACAGGTCTACCGGGGGTGCCGAGGGTGACCTCACACCTTGGGATGTCCACCTCATCCAAAGCACGAGGTGACACTGACCAACGCCTGCCACACTGAACATTTGATCAGACACCGCCATTCAAACAGAACGTCATCAATATCCCTGCAAGAGAATGGAATCAAGTTGTTCATGGGTGGAGGCATTAGATTATCAAAGACGCCAAATGCCAGGAATGAGAGAAAGAGAGAGAGAGATAATCTGAAAATGATCAGGAAAACAAAGTGAGTGCGACAAAATGGACCGAACAAGTGTAAGAGAAAGAAAGAAAAGATACAATGAAGGGATAAAAAGGATGAAACAATGGATGCAAGAATGGAAGAAAAGATTGATGATAGGCATGAAAAGGATGACAAATAAGGGATGATAGCAATAATGAAATGACTTGATTTAAAAATTATGAAAAGAAAAAAGACAACAGGAATAAAGAGAAAAGAGCGAAGAAAGGTAATAAATCAAATCAAATCAAATCAAATCATTAGCATTTGTAAAGCGCGCTACTCACCCGTGCGGGTCTCAAGGCGCTAGGGGGGAAAGGGGGGGTTATCGCTGCTCGAACAGCCAAGTCTTTAGGAGTCTCCGGAAAGCGGAGTGGTCCTGGGTGGTCCTGAGGCTGGTGGGGAGGGAGTTCCAGGTCTTGGCCGCCAGGAAGGAGAAAGATCTCCCACCCGCCGTGGAGCGGCGGGTGCGAGGGACGGCAGCAAGTGCGAGGCCAGCGGAGCGGAGGGGGCGGGTGGGGACGTAGAAGCTGAGGCGTCTGTTGAGGTATTCCGGTCCCTTGTTGTGGAGGGCTTTGTGTGCGTGGGTGAGAAGACGGAAGGTGATCCTTTTGCTGACTGGGAGCCAATGCAGGTGTCTCAGGTGTGCGGAGATGTGGCTGTTGCGGGGTACGTCGAGGATGAGGCGGGCCGAGGCGTTTTGGATGCGTTGCAGGCGGTTTTGGAGTTTGGCGGTGGTCCCAGCGTAGAGGGTGTTGCCGTAGTCCAGGCGACTCGTGACAAGGGCGTGGGTCACGGTTTTTCTGGTGTCGGCGGGGATCCAGCGGAAGATCTTGCGGAGCATGCGGAGAGTGAGGAAGCAGGCGGAGGACACGGCGTTGACTTGCTTGGTCATGGTGAGAAGAGGGTCCAAGATGAAGCCGAGGTTGCGGGCGTGGTCTGCGGGGGTCGGTGCGGTGCCGAGGGCCGTGGGCCACCAGGAGTCGTCCCAGGCGGACGGGGTGTTGCCGAGGATGAGGACTTCCGTTTTTTCAGAGTTCAGCTTTAGGCGGCTGAGCCTCATCCAATCTGCGACGTCCTTCATACCCTCTTGTAGGTTGGTCTTGGCGCTGGCGGGGTCCTTGGTGAGGGAGAGTACAAGTTGGGTGTCGTCGGCGTAGGAGGTGATGATGATGTCGTGCTTGCGTACGATGTCGGCGAGGGGGCTCATGTAGACATTGAAGAGTGTCGGGCTGAGCGATGAGCCTTGAGGTACGCCGCAGATGATCTTGGTGGGTTCTGAGCGAAACGGAGGGAGGTAAACTCTTTGGGAGCGGTTAGCGAGGAAGGAGGCGATCCAGTCCAGGGCCTGGCCTTGGATCCCGGTGGAGCGTAGGCGGGTGATTAGGGTGCGGTGACAGACGGTGTCAAAGGCAGCCGAGAGGTCGAGGAGAATGAGGGCGACTGTTTCACCGTTGTCCATCAGGGTTCTGATGTCGTCTGTGACTGAGATGAGGGCGGTTTCCGTGCTGTGGTTGGTTCGGAATCCGGTTTGTGAAGGGTCGAGCAGGTTGTTGTCTTCCAGGAAGGTGGTCAGCTGTTTGTTGACGGTCTTTTCTATTACCTTGGCTGGGAAAGGTAGAAGAGAGATGGGGCGGAAGTTTTTCAGGTCGCTTGGGTCAGCCGTAGGTTTCTTTAGTAGGGCGTTGACTTCAGCGTGCTTCCAGCATTCGGGGAAGGTAGCAGAAGAAAAAGAAGAGTTGATGACGGTCTGGAGGTGCGGGGCGATGATGTCGTCGGCTTTGTTAAAGATGAAGTGCGGGCAGGGGTCCGAAGGGGCGCCGGAGTGGATAGAGTTCATGATGGATTTGGTTTCTTCCGTGTTGATAAACAATGGAAATGCTGTGAGAAACTAAGAAAGAAAAGGAAATAAGGAAGGTTGAAAAGAATAAAGGAAGGATGAAAGAAAGAAGATAGAATGGAAAAGTACGAAATGTGTAAATGTACAAGAAGTAGAAAAAAAAGTTTGAAAGACGGTAGATGAAAGAACTAAAACATTAAAATAAAAGAGAAGCAACATATTTGGAAATTAATATGAAAAAGCGGAAAAAGATGGCATAGAATGAAGTAGAAAAAGAGTAGAGACGGAAATAAGGAAAGGAAGATAGAGTGAACGATTGACAGGGCTAAAGAAAAGTAGCAATTAAAATGAAACGAGAAAACGAAACTAGTAAGAAATGGAATAAGTGACGATAGAAAAAAAGAATGAGGGAGGTCAACGCAACATAAAAAGAACAAGATTGAAAGAGAATGATGAAAAGAAAGCGTGTGGTGGAAAGAACTAAAACAAACATCAGGAAAAAGAGGAAATGTAAGAAAAGAAAAGAAAATAAGAAGAATGGTGAGAGGGTGTTAGAAAAAGAAAGGAAGTAAAAAGAGAAACATGACAAAATGGTAAGAAAGACGAAAATAGGTGAAACGAGTGAGGTAGAGGACGAGGACAAAAAGATGTGATTGGAAAAACAAACCACATAAGAATAAAGAATAACTAAAAAGAGAAACATATGTAGCTCCTCTCTGGCATGTGATAATGGGACATTGGCATGTAATGTAGATTCTGTCCTTGGGAGCAGTGGAACCCGTGGGTACTTGATGAAAAAGAAAAGTTAGTATTTAGGAGCCAAACACATGGACTTACTCAAATGAAAACTAGTCTTTGGGTGTCATAAGTTAATTTTCAAAATCACACAAGCATTTATTTGGAAAAATTGAATTTGTTTAGCTAAAATAAAAAGTGTTAAATGCCAAGTTTAGGGGTAAAATTAGCTACTTACATAATATATTTAGAATTGATGTTTACATGACAATTATATTTCGTGATTTATGTGGACACACAACATATATACGATATATGTCTGTGTGTGTATATATATATATATATATAGATATATATATATATATATATATATATATATATTACCTAGTAGTGGTCACCACTAGAGAGTTATAGTTAGGACCTAGTTTCTATAGAAAAAGTGTTTTTTGTTTTGCTAATAACTTTAGCGCTGTTTGATGAATCTTCATGAAATTTTCCAAAAAACAACAGACATCTCTTCAGGGGTGGTAGAGTCACCCTGACCCCTTAACTCTGGTGGTGGGGTCCTAGAGGGACCCCAGGGCTAAAAAACATTTTTTTAATTTTAAGGCGGGGTCGCAGAGGATCTGTGGATCCGCCGTAAAAACATTCTTTTAAATGAAGCACAGGGTCCTGTGTTTCGTCTTTTTTAAGTCCCCGGTTGGGCAAAGTCCCAGGGGCATTGTTTATTTCTGACCAGGGGGGGCCACACAGCCCTTTGCAGCTCTTTGACCATCACCTCCCCGGGGTTATATTGAAATTATGTGCAGGGGGGCCGCGCAACCACCCTGCAGTCCCAGGGACCACCACCTCCCTGGGGCTTTAAATAATTAATACGCGGGGGCACCCGCCCCTCACCCCCGCAGCCCCAGGGCTATATTGAAAATAATGACAGGTCCCGCTGTCAGAAAGTGGAGCTTTCATCTGTCTTGCCTGCATGCAGCTATGCGTGCAGGGAAGACAGATTAGAAGATTTCTCCAGCAAGCAGGGAGCTGCTGTTAAAAGCAGCTGTCTGCCTGCCGGAGCAAAGGGTCTTTTGGGGAGGCCTTGAGGATCCCCTGCAGTCCCAGATTGCCCATAAAGGGCAACAAATCTTTTTTTTTTTTTTTTAAATGGGGTGGGACCACGAAGGAGGTCTTGAGGCTCCCCCCAACCCCAAGGTCCCAGATAACCCGTAAAACGGTAAGAAAAAAATATTTAAAAAATATACATATATGAACAGCTTAAGAGTGAAGGTTATAGACCCACTGAGAGCTGAGGGTTAGAGTCCAGGTATATCCCTGGTCATTTCCCTCCTTTTTTCTGAGTGCAAATGTTAAAGGCTCATTCTGAAAGGTGATCTTACTCTTTTTAATTGACAAATACTTTTTTCTTTTCAATTTGTGGAGAAATATCTCATTTTAAATATATCATCCATCAAAGCCTAAAAAACTTTCTATCTCTCTCCCTCTCATTCTCTTTCGCTCTTTCAATCTCTTTCTCCCACTCACACACACAATGAGACCCTTACGCAGCCACTCACAGACCCACTCAGGCTCTCACCCACCCACTCACGGACCCACTGACACCCTCATGCACCCAGTCACAGACCTGCGCAGACACTGACACACCCACTAAGACACTGATGCATGCACTCTCACACCCAGACAGAGACTCTCACAGCTACTCTCATCCCAAGATACACCCTCTTACACCTATTGTCACACCCAGAGAGCCAGGGTGTGGTCAACTCCCGCTGCGCACGACCAAACGGCAATACTCAGTGTGGGGTTGGGTGGCTAGGGGGGTTGGCCGTAGGGTATGGCTATAGGCCAGGCATTGCGGGCAACCCCTGCCGTGCACGGGCAAAGGCCGTGAACGGTGTAATGTTGACTGCTTATAGGGGATTGGACTCAGGGCCGTGCATGACGGTGGCTGGATCAACACGAAGTAATTAAAATTACTATACGTTAAAAATAAACATAGACATTCACTGAAAAAAACAAATGGTTAGGAAATATAATATTTTTTTTAACTTATAAATTCACTTAAAAAACCACAGGGTAAAATGAAGTTATAGTTAGGCTCACATTTTAAATGCACCAAACCATAGAAATTCAACAATTATAGTTAGTGTTATCTCAAATAACTATAACTCATGCCCTCGCCATGCACTGCTAATTACCCCACAAATTACAGCACTCATGACACCTTTAATAACATCATTGATAGTATCATTCTAATATTTGCAGTAAAATATTTGATGAAAAGTCTGTGCATGGTGGGTTCTCGAGTTATAGTTACCCTAGGGCACAAGTTACAGTTACTTACTTGAGATAACTCTAACTATAATTTCTCTGTTTAAAAAAAATTCTATTTCCTAACTATAACGTCCCTGTAACCTTTGCTTTTTTCATTGAAAATATATATATATATATATATATATATATATATATATATATATATAAACACTTCTTCGGCGTAGCCTCTCAGCACCTAAACGCCGGTGGTGCCTGACATCTGACGTGCGCTACCACATCTTTGTATCCACACTTTCCTCCTGCTTAAAGGAAGACAGGCACTCCACGAGTGGGTGAATTTGCAATATATTTTATTCAACCAAATGAAACAGGAATGCGTTTTGGCATTGCAGCCTTTGTGGCCTTTCTTGCTAGTTTGTGCTATCTGTTTCAACATCTAATAGACCAGTGGTCTTGGGACATATTTTAGTAACCACTTCATTGGGTTAACAAAACAAAAGAGCAACCTTGTCGGCAATGATTTGCTGAAGAGTTTCCATCCAACACACATTCCAATCCTAATTAAAAAAGAAAAATAGTGTTTTAAAAATGAATGTTTGAGGTTACCGGGCTGGTCCCGCAGCAGGATATGGCATGCTTAGGGAGGCATGTGATGAGTCCGTACCAGGACACACATATACACACACACACGCATACACAAATGTGGGACAAAGGACGTTGTACTGACCTGTTGCCCTGGAGCCCCATACAACCGCACATACAGGGGTAAGACCCCTTCCACCAGTTTATCAAGCTCCTCAGCTGTGAAGACTGGGGCCCTATCCCTGCAGTGCGTGCCATTGTGGCTCCAAGATTCAGGACACAGCAGCACATGAAGTGGAGGTCTTCCTTGCCCGAATGCCAGGAGTCAAGTGAGCTTACCCATACAAAATGGCAGGCAGGACCCCAGCGGTCATGACCGTCAGCGCCTGCGATGATCGTCATTGGTCCCAGTTTCCCATAGATGTCAATGTTAACCAATGAGGAGTTGTACATCGGTTTGGAACGCCTTCCGCCATGACGACTGCTGCCGGCGGAATGAGGTCACTTCCATCTGTCCTTTGCATGTAGGACAGGCAGATTCCATTTTAATATGTTACATGATTGTCCTGGGTTCACACTGCGTCATTAACTGCATATTGTCACAAAATGATTCATGTAGGTTACATTTTGTGAACAATCACAATTGTAGTGGGTGTCAGGTGACATCATCACACTTGTCACTACATATGTTTGTATTGACAATCTGTATGGTCGAACACATGGAAAGTCTTTGTTTAGACATCACTACATGTCCTGTACATGTCCCTTCTCACAGGTATGGCATTATGTGGCAATGTCTGGGCAGGAATGAAGTGTGGAGTAATGTGTCTTTCCACAACATGACAGCCAACTTACACGACCAATACTTCACGATTGTCGAATGTTGTACATGGTTCCCAGCATTGTGAGATGCCCAGATTGTTGTTTGTCTCCCTGCCTAGATTCCGCCAAAATGGAGTGATGAGGAATGCACCAGTTTACCGGCCCCTGGTGGATCTTGAAAGCATGGAAGAGACCACATCATCATGATCTATCAACTGAACCATGTGTCCATCAGGGAATTGGTCGCCCAGATGGAGCCAGACCTCCTGTTGGCTTTGAGAAATCCCCATGCCATCCCGCCAACAGTCCAGGTGTTGGAAGTCCTGCATTTTGTGGCCAGTGGCTAGGTTCAGATGACTGTGGGACTGGCTGCACGGATGTCACATCCCTAGTTCAGTAAGGTGTTACAGGATGTGCTGGATGCCCTACTGAAGCATGTGAACAGGTACATAAGGTTTCCAGAGCATGCTGAATTGCCCACTGTTAAAGCAGCCTTCTACAATATATCATATGTCCCACGTGTAAGATGGGCTATTGATGGGACTCACATCGCCCTGGTACTTCTGAGGGCTGAAGAACAAGTCTACAGAAACTGGAAGAGTACATATTCGCTCAGTGTACAAGCAGTGTGTCTTGCAGACCAGTTCATAACATATGTAACAGCAAAATTCCCTGGTTCGGTAATGATTCCTACGTCCTGAGGAACAGCAGTTTCTCTGCATTGATGTTACAGCTACATGGAGAAAGGGCCTGGCTAATAGGTACGTGTAATGCTCTCCATGTCAGACGTTTGATATCCCTCCCTACATAGTCTGCACTATGCCTAGCATTGTTACCTATTGTCATATCTCCTTTTCCACACAGGTGACTCTGGATACCCCAACCTTCCCTGGCTCCTGACACTTGTTACACAACCAACCACAAGAGGGGAGAACAGGTACAATGAAGCACAGGGCCAGACGAGGCAAGTGATTGAGAAGACGTTCGGCCTCTTGAAAGCTAGATTTTGTTGCCTCCATGTGTCCGGTGGTGCCCTACAATACTGATCAGGGAAAGTCTGCAAGATCTTGGTTGCATGCTACATGCTCCATAATCTGGCCCTCAGAAGGCACATCCCACTGTTGGAGGAGTGGGCATTGATGCTGGAGCAGTGGTTGAGGCCGGTGATACTGATACTGAGGAGGAGGCAGAAAAGGATGAGGCACATGACAACGGGACTGACCTGATTCATCACTACTTTCGGGGATAAACAGGTATGTGTGGTTTGGATGTTATGTGCACTTGTACTATGTATTGGAAGAGCTAGTCTGTACTCAGATTCTACATGCATCAAGGTGTGTGTGGAGACTATTGCCTTCCATCTTGGTTTCCGAACCTGAAAGGTAGCTGATTTACCAAGAGGGGTAGTGGAAATGCATTGCTGCCAATGACATGTGTGAAATGCTGGTTCCATAACGAAACATCCTTATGGTTGTACCAAAGGTTTTGGCTCCTCAGTCTGACTGTTTGGGTAAATGTAAGGGACACTTATCAGTCTTGTCCTGCTTTGTTGGCCTATCATGCTGCATTGTCAGCTGCTGTGTGGCAGCTACCTGTTCCTGACTACGCAAGGAGGTGATCGGTAGAGGATGTCACCTATGTGAAATCTGTACTTCACTACCCATGTGTGTGAGTGACAATGCAGGCCCTTACAGATGTGGTATCATAGCTGCTGGGGCAATCATCCTGTGTTTGTGTTCTACTGCTGTTGATGTATGGATATGAACTACATGCCTTACAACATTGAGCCTTATTCCATGTCATGTTCCCTCCTCAGGTCACATGTGTGTTTGCAAGCTGATTACTGATATGCCTGTTGGCACCCGTGCCACTGGATGTTAGTACAATATGGATGTACGTACACGCCTGCTGGAAATTCCTACTACATCTGTCACTTTGACATTCTTGTAGTGCCGATATGTGTATTTGATTGTTGCTTGTCAACAGAAATGCCAATTTAAACAATGAAGACACATACAGCATGACTTGTGCTAATTGGTGTTTATTGAGTGTGTCTCATCACAGTCCAGAGGAGTGGGGACTTGGTTTAGGTGAAGATCAGAGTGGGTGGTCCAGCTGTATGTTTCACAAGTCCTGTATCCATTAGCCTTGGGATGGTGGGAACTTGGCATTGGACAGCCAACAGGGTGTAACAGTGGCACACAAGGGTTACAGTTCAGGAGAGGGATCACTTCCTGGTAGGGGGATTGCTCTTTGCCTCAGGTCCTGCAGAATGTCTGGATGGCCGACCTCTTTTAAGGGGGGACCCTCAGCTGCAGAGGTAGAGGGGCTGGTGGCCTGTGGGTCCTCCTGCTGGGCCTCCATTCCAGTAGTAGTTTCTGAAGTAGAGGGCAGTGATGTTGTGTGACTACTCGATGGGGCCTGCTGTTGGGTGGAGGACGTAGGTAGGATGGTGTTGAGTTCTTTGAACTTCCCTAACATGGAAACCATGGTTGCATTGAGTACCTGCCTCTGCTGCATGACCTCCCGGTGGCATTCTCCCTGCAGCCTTTGGGTTTCCTGCAAGGTGGTGAGAATCTGGCCCATCCTGTCCTGGGATTGCTGCTAGGCTCCCAAGACTCTGGATACGGCCTCCTGGCCAGTCGTGCCCTGTTGCTGCCTCATCCTTTGGCCCATGATTGCCCTCCCACTAGCCATTACCCCGTGTGCCTGTGACCCTGGAGCACTGTGCCCCCTCCCACTGACACAGGACTGTCATTCTCTTGGGATTGCAATGTTGACTCATGCCCCTGTTCTGTGGAGCACACTGATGTTTGATGTGACCTTGGGACACAGGTTTGAGAAGGTGGGCTCTGCTGTGCAATGGATGCCCCAGGGGAGGTGGTTTCAGTTGTGGGCAGGGTGAGGCTGGTGGTGGTGGACTGACCACTCATGCCTGATGGGCCAGGTACGTCATCCCTATCCAGACATTCAGGGGATTCCTCCTCTACTGGACCAACTTCCAGGGCTGGGCTTTCTGTCGCTGGCATCTTCTGCTGTGTGGCAGTACTTGGGAGACCTGTGGAAGGTATTGTGTCACATGATGGTATTGTACAAGTGGATTTAGCAGTCATGCAAGGGTAGGGAGTGTTGCATTGTGGTAGTTTTAGTACTTGCTGCAGTGTGGGGAATCCATGCACTAGGTTGGCATGTGAGGGAGTGGTGTTAGTAGGGAGCTGTAGCATGCAAGGGTAGGTATTGGGTCCATAGTGAATTTGTGCACGTTAGGGTGGTGTGAGGGGGTGAGAGGGTGGGGGGGTATATGCTGTGCAGGGGTACATGTTGGCCGGGGAGTGTAGTTGACTTACCAGTGTCCAGTACACTAAGTATTCCCGTCAGTCCCTCTGGTTGTAGGATGGCCAAGATCTTCTCTTCCCACAATGACAATTCTGGGAGAGGTGGTTGGGGCCCACCACCAGTCTTCATGACGGCGATTTGGTGATGTGATGCCATGGCCCGTACCTTCCCCCATAGGTCGTTCCACTTCCTCCTAATGTCGTTCCTTGTGCGTGGATGGTTTCCCACTGCGTTCATCCTGACGATGATCCTTTGCCAGAAGTCTGTTTTCTGGGCAATGGATATCTGCTGGACCTGTGCTCGAAACAGTTGCGGCTCCACTCTTACGATTTCGTCGACCATGATCCTCAGCTCCTCGTTTGTGAATCGTGGATTTTTGTGGTGTCATAGTGATTGTGTTGTGGGTGGTGGGGTGTGTGATGTGCAGGGATGCTGGCTGTGCTGTTTGTTGGTATGAGTTTGAGTGATAGGATGTGCGTGTGGTTTGTGGTGTTTGTATGCAGTGATGATGTCCGTGTTGCTCTTGATTTTGTGTGTTGTGTGATGCATGTTCAGTGTGATGGTGCCTGTGATATCTAGGTGCAGTGCCTTCTGCAGTGTGGTCTTGCCTCGCTATGTCAGACTTTCTGGGTGCAAAGGATTCTGGGTATGTGTGGGGGTGTGTTTTGTTGTGCTCTGGTCAGGTGTGTGTGGTGTGTGTATGTGTATTAGAAGTGGGGTACTGGTATTGTTCAATGTGGTGCAGTTTTCTGGTAGAGGTGCTTTTTTGTCCGCGGTGGTTCGGACCGCCAATGGATTGTCGCCGTGCTAAGACCGCGGTGCTGATTTGTGATTCGTGATTTTGAGGGTGGGATGCTATTGGCATGGCGGTGCAGACACCTCTTTCACGCCGTCGGCCTGAACGACGGTGTCGGATTTTGGGTATTTTTTGGGCGGTGTTGTGTTGGTGACTTGTAATACTTTGGTCTTCAGATCACCATCACTGGTGGACTTTGGGCGACCACTTACACAGCGGTCTTCGGTAAAGACCGCTAAAGTCAGAATGACCACCTTAGTGTGGTTCAAACATACAGGTATACTGGGCAACATCCCACTTTTTCGATGCCATAAAGCAAATGAAATGTCAAAAGACTAATAGAAGCATGGAGAGACAGCAACTGTCCCATCTGTAGGGACCCTGTTCCATTCTAAGTGTGTACAAAGGCACATTACATTGGGTCTTAAAAAATAGAAAATATGTGTTGCTAAATAGTGCCTCATGCAAGACACAGATAGAAAGTAAATGGGGACCTAGTAGCCAAGTACAGTAACCTCAACTGTAAATGGACCAGTCACCTAAATTCAGGAAAGGCCTCTGAAATAATAAACGACCATACTTTGCCATGCACTTTTGCTCCCTCGTGGATTCCAAATAACCCTAAGATAAACTGACAAGATATGTTCCTGGTATCTTTGACTTTTAGCTTCAATTTAGTGATTTCCTGTTGATGGTTTAGACTTGTGCTATGAGCGCTGCTGCCCGCTCCACTGTTGCAACAATTCTCTGTTCCAGTTCATCAAATGTTGTGGTTAAATTGTATATTTAATTTGCCATATTTGAGCAGGTTGACTGAGCCTTCATCAGGCCGATCTCATTTTAGTCAGGGAAACTTCACGTCTGGAATGGGAGGATTGAGTGAGTGGAAGAGAAGCCTTGAGGAGGAGAGGTTGGGGTTAGTTATCAGTCAATGCTCCTGGCAACTGAGATCCGCTGGCATTCTCCATGGTGGATAACTAGGTAAAAACTATTTCTGGCTCTCACAATGACTATCACTGGGAGCTATAGGCGTGAATAAGTTTCTGCTGGGTGACTAAGGGTGGTTTTTCCTTAATCACACTTCAGCAAACCAAAATATTTTTCACCACCACCTGGACAAAGGAGGCTTTTCATGTTGCTCGATTGAGGTGTCAGGGGTTTAAATTATCAAAAGCACCCATATCTCCTCCATTTGTGGAGCACATTTTGCCAAAGCTCTGTAGACTGGCAGCTAATCATCCATACCAGGAACCACAAGTTGTACCCCTCTGTCCCCCAAGATAATGATAGGGGTCTCCTAACTGGATCAGACAGGTGACAGGGGAAAATAGAGGGAACCCTTCAAACCAAAAAAGAGAGTAACACTTATGTTCTTTGCACAATAACACAAGTCAATGCAGAAGTTCACAACCAGTTGCTTTCTATACTAGGGCAGTTTTTTGTTTTAATGCTCTCCAATATATGTGCCTCAGCAATCTTCTGCCACCAGCAACGTAAATCCAGAGGTAGCCACAGTGCGCCCCATTCACAAGACATTATTCAGACACATTCAGGGAACATGGGTCTTTCTTCGGGGGCGTTATAGGTGCCAAATTATTTAAACTTGTGGTTTCTGGCTGATGCACAAACCATCATCTCTTTTCCTGAAAGACTGGAAGCGATGTGATGGTCAGTTTGTCTCAGGACTTCTTCATAATAGTGACGTCACTAAGACTTCTGGTTTATATGAAGCCATATACATTATTTGAACTGCATACATGGTGTTTCTATGCTTGGTAAACTATACCAGTTGTTCCTATTACAATTTGCACTTTTACTGTTGTGCTATGCTGAAACCACACAGGTAATTCTTAGCTTAGAAGGGAATGTGGAGATGGAAGCGACAATTTATCATATTCAATGAGGTCTCACAGTGGTGGCTAACTGCATGTCCAAAACACGCTTGAAACTAAACTTCTACAAACTGAGGGAATCCCTCAGTTTGGTCCCTCAAGGACAGTTAGGAACAGGGGGGTTACATCTGATGCAGATTTATCTTTGAAAACTCAGATCTCCAAGGGTCCCTCATCGTGTTTTCTCCACCTCAAAGCTTTGAGGAACATTTTGTCCATCCTTCCTGATGTCACCAAATACTCCATTTTCCAGGCAGTTGTGGGGGCTCGATTAGAAAGCACAAGAGCATCAGATCATGGTCTGCCCAAAACCACCATTTCACTGCCCCATGTGGTGCAGGATGCAGCCGCTCACCTACTTCTCAAGCAGTCTTGTCGGGTGTCCATTACTGGGCCCTTGCAGGCCCTGCCTTGGGTCTTTGACACAAGCACATCATATTCAGAAGCCTCTGCATTTGCTACATGGTTCTTCATCACAATGGTCCTGCTTTCATTAAACAAATATTTTGTTGGTATACGTCATCCATAGCTGCTCTGGGGCTCAAGATTAGGAAATCCCACCAGGGCTGAAGGGCCTTTCCTTTCCAAGCCTCTAGTGCATGAGATTCTTCATCTCTAAAGCTTACATGCCAATCTGACTACTTGGAATTTAAGAAGAAACTTAAGTCCTATTTGTTTAAGAGTTCGAAAGGTCTCTTGAGGCATTCATGGTGTGCTCAGAGCCAGGGCGCTTTATATTATCTATAAGTACTATTACATACGTAAGTACATGTTATCTAATGATACTCAATGTATCCACATTGGAGGGCTGAGTCTGCCTTGCCAAGATTAAAACTCATGACCTTCAGATCACTACTAATGTCAGTGGAGGGTGAACCTCCTGAGCCAGCTCTGTCCAACAGAAGATTCACAAGAGTCAAAGCCCCCAGCTTCTGCCTGCCTAAGAATCCATGTGGGTCCCTTCTATCTGATAACTGATCTGAAATCTTTCAGAAATCCATAGCTTCCTGGATATTAATTCAGAATGTTTGGGAGTTACCACCATTAATTACTGAAGAATAATAATGCCCTGATTCTTATCAATTGAATCCTTATATGGTCAGGTGTTAAAAAAGAGTTGTCACAAACAGTGCAACTCAGGTTCAAAGATTTGGGGAGTTACATGCATGGGTTAAATTTCTATATTATTGCCTATTACAATAGCCCCTGACAAGTGAAATAAGAGAGCATTGGGTCGACGCACAAAAGCTATTGTTGAGTACGTAAAGTAGTAGTAATTTACATATGCCAAACCTCAATTTGCAAATCTCTACCCAGGGATCTCTGCATCTACTGTCATTTTTGTATGGAGATGTCTACCTCTGTGGCAGAGATATCAACACACATAGGTATATGATTTAGTAGTAAATGTGTGAGCGACAACTGACAGCGGTTGGAAAATGAGGAATAATTACTATGGTTGGGTGAATTAAAGAGAAATTGAAGAAGGGGTTGGGAGGGACATACCAATACAAAACACACACTTAAACAACAGTAATACAATTGCAATTCACAAAATACATTTTTAAATTTACTACAGTAGTTCTACTGATTAAACCGGCTCAAATGTACTCCAGCCAAGTCTTCACATATGTGTGGTGTATATTGAATATATAATATAAAATAATAATACATAATGTAAGATCGTTTATCTGCTATGTTACACCTGAATGAAGAGTCTAAATAAACCCTCTGAACCAGTGCTTTCATTTTAATAAAGAGTAAAGCCAGCGGCATAACACTGACACCAGACGTAGCACTCCACGAAATGGAACAACTAATGTACCTGGTAAACTGTTCAATAAATGCAAATGTAGAAGTTAAAAGCAATAATGTCTGCATGTAATTGCATATGAGTGAACAGATTAAGCATCTTGTTATTGTAAGTAAAAAAATCAATAAAATAACATTCAAAGGTCTACACTTAGGTGCAGATCTACACACAGAATAGTGATTTCCAGCCATGGGGATATTTACACCTACGTGAGGAGGTCTACACATGCGAATCTGCTTTTGTGAATAAGCCCCAACATGTGGGTCTGTATTCATTCAATGTAAATGTTGCCTCTGACACTCTGTCCCGGAGTCCACCACAACCTCTCACCAATTGTTTGGGACTGGGTCAGCACCAATCACTGTTGCTTCCTGGATTGCGTTAGAGCTTATCTGTAGTGTATGTGCTGCTAGAATCCCAAAGACCCCATGACAGGGGTCGCCAACCTTTTCTGTAATAAGGGTTACTTTTGATAGTCGAAAATCATCGTGAGCTACCAGTAGTATTAGTGTTGTAATAGTGACCTCAGACAAGATTACATTACTAAACACCATGTTAAAGATTACCAGCAGTGATCACCTCAGTGCATCAGGAGGGTTGCTAGCTGTAATCTAAAAAAGACTTTGTTAGTTCGGGATGCCCATACTTAGGTAATACATGCCAGCTATGGCTGCAGTGCCCTTGGCCCAAAAACACTCATATTAATAATATGTCTCCGCAAATGAATTATCTCTCAAAAATCACCTTTAAATATATTTTGGAAATTCAGCCATTTTTCTCCAAACATCAGCTTATGAGTTCTGAGAATACACACATATTTGTCTTTGAATAACACACTTTTGTCATACATTTGTTAATTTAACCAAACAAAAAGTTCCAGTTTAGAAGTCTGGGAGGTACATGGGAGAGCTACTGACAGGTAGCTGGAGAGCTACCAGCAGCTCATGAGCCACTAGTTGGAGAAGCCTGTTACATGACAATACCAGCACTCGTGGGGCACCCCAACACACGAGGGCATCTTGCTGCCTTCCCTTCTGTGCCACAAATTTGCCATTTCTCAAGCTTTGCTTCAGGATCAGGTTGGGCTGACTCACAAATTTTTCTTTTATGAGTAGATGCGACCTACTCATGGGAATTCAGGAGTAGGGGGGAGTAAGTCAGCCCTCATCACAGACGCACCTTTGTGAAACGGGCCCTTAGAGCAAAAAGATGAATGGTCCCCTGTAGAAAGGAAGATATATGTCTGCGAAAGGAGCTAAAGGCTGCATAATCCCTGCCGTTCGTACTCGGATTGCATGTCTGTAATGTGTGCCCTATTGTTTTCAAGACATTGGACTCGGTGTGACGATTCCTCTCATTCCTTCTGGATGATATAATTTGAACTTTCATTATGATTGCACAATGCAGCAAACCTGGGTACTCTTTGCAGACAAGTGTCATCGAGTGAACCACAGAGTGCAGGCCAGCTGAGGGCCCCCTAGTGGCAGAACTTTTTAGGATCACAGTCTGTTCTAGATTGTTGGGGCCCGTAAGGGGGCATATCAGTATAGAAGCACAGAAAACAGCAAAATGCCCTTTTTCTGTTTTAGGGAGTGAACCAGAGGCAAAATAGCATTTTGCCTTGAGCACTGCAAACGCATGCTCTGTTGCTTCCACTGGCAAGGTATAGTAAGGAGAATTCAGACCTCAGATGGGGGTTTCCTTACCACTTCCTGGCCTATTTGTCCATGTTTGCACTGAGGTTCGCAGTTTACAAATAGTGAAACTAGGTGAACAAGTTTGTTTCTCTTTGATTACAGTCACTCTGGCATTTCCACGGCCTTTGACTCTTTAAACCTGTTGCCTCATTGCAAGAGTGAAACTCCTCGATATGGTTGCTGTGTTTCCATTTCAAAACCTGCTCGTCAGGCAGGTTATTGAAAATGTGCCTATGTTAGTCATACTGAGGTGGTTGGGGGCCCTGCGTGGTTTCCAACACGTTTCATCAGTCACCCCATTTCCTGTGTGTGACCCGAGACTCTTCGGCCTAAATTTACTAATCTTTCACGAAAGGCAGCACAGCAAGCAGACCTGCAGCAGTGTTGCTCAAGATGGGAAATAAAGTGCTCAGCTATATTTACTAAGAGTGTGTTGGTATGTTTATAACATTTATAGAGCGCATAGCTGCCCCAGCAAAGGGGCTTCCCAGCGCTACCCCCCGAACAAAGTAAAGCTTCCCAGGACAGAGGAATTACACTGATAGGTAAAGATCCAGGTTTTGAGTTTTTTCCTAAAGCCCAGATTGCTATGAATATTCCTTGGCTCAAGGGGCAGATATTTGCTGTTCTTTGCCTGCGCACAAGCAGGCTTCCCTGTGCAGTGCAGAGCCTCACACCGTGGCGCAGAGGTGAGTGTGCACTCAGGGCCTGCTTTAACGCTGGTGTCGCCCTGTCTGACAGTGTTTTTTGGCACCCCCCCACCCCATGACCACCTCCTCAGATTTCCTCACTACCACCCGACAAATGTGCCCCTCATCTCTCCATAGACCCCCTTTCACATACATTCATTAGTTTTAAAGCGCTTGTAAAGGCTGGCTTTACTAATCCACTCAGCTATCCACATAAAACAAAGTTATGTTCTTTGCAGCAGGCATGTTAACCCTCTACGCTACTTTATGGCGAGTCAAAGCTGCCACTGACAAAACTCCATTCTCTCTCCCTAGCAGGAACATTAATTACAAGAGGTATCTTGACATTTTAGTTGCTTCCAGAAGGCTGGACGCACAAGGAACTGTTCAGCAGGTGCTTTTAAATCGCAAGTTTCGTAAGTCATTGCTAAACCCAGCGCCCCCAAATCCAGGTCAACACCCGGTGCGGCAGCACCGCTCGCACTGCCCTAAATCCTGCCCTGAGTGCACTGTCTATTACGGCATTCTTACTGGAAGCATAAACTTCTAGTACAAATTCCAATACCTAGGCAAACTCTGATGGATCCTATGCATCGCATGTGTGCTGTGTACTATAGCCTGCACACAAAGCATTCTTTTTTAAAAGAAATTAACATATTTACAATTATTTTTGCTTGCTTCCGATAGTTGTTCATTTTTAACACAAAGCCTCATCCGGTTATAATAGTAGATTTTGGTTTGTGTCACAACCAAAGGGTAGTGTGCTGGTAGGTTAGCAACACAAGTGACGCAAACCAGCACAAATAGTTTTTTTCCTAATTTGCTTTTCAGTGCAAACCTGAAGCACTGCTTTTCATTATTTAGCGCCAAGGAGGCGTTACATGGGTGGTGCATGGGCGTTCCCATGCAACCCCCCATGCCTTTTGATGCACAACCCCATCTACTAATAATAGTAGACAGGATTTTGCACCAAAAGTTGGCACTATTTGAAAGGAGGCGTTAAAAGAAGAATTGTTTTTATTTCTCCTTTCTTTTCCAACTTTGCACGCATGCTGCAATTGACACCACAAATACAAAGTGGGAAATGTTTTATATTGTCTAAGCATACTATTAAGTACTGGAAAGGTACCCTTTGAGTACCAAACCTATGCTAGACTCACACACACAATCTCGCACTATGGCCCAAAGGTGCGTGTGTGGCACACAGCAGCTAAAATCTGTGCCGGCACTAGGAAGAGGGGAGGAGAGAGCCATATCTTTGTCAAGAAGATGCTCTCCTGCTCCCTCCCTGTAACACAACGCAGCATTTTTAGCTGCTGCACGGCGATCCGTGATTGTTTTGTAAATCTGGCCCTATGTGTCACTTTGCACTGGTGAAAAGTCTAGTAAATTAGTGCTCTAGGGCCAGATGTACGACTTCGAGTTTTGCGAGTTGAAAATTGCAAGCCGCAAAACATTATGTACAACAGTGTACTTTACACTGTTTGCGATTTGCAATGGGGTCGCAAATGACCTACCTCATGAATATTAATGGAGACATCAGATCACCATGTCTGTGACTGCTTTTAAATAAAGCAGTTTTCTTTTTTTGAAAGGCAGCCTGTTTTCCTTAAAGGAAAATGAGATGCATTTAAAAAAAAAAAAAAAAAGTTTTCTTTTAATTTTTTCAGGGCAGGCGGTGGCGACCCCTTCCCGTTTGAGAATGGGTTAGCACCAGTTTGAAACTGGTGCTAACTGCGATTGTTTTGTGACTGCATTCACGGTCACAAAACAATGCTACATCGCAATGTGACTCGCAATTAGGAAGGGAACGCCCCTTCCTAATTGCGACTCGCAAACCTATTTTGCGATTCAGTAAATAGTTTACCGAATTGCAAAATAGGATCTGTACATACCAAAATGTTTTTTTCCTGTCGCAAATGGTCTGATTTTGCAAATCAGGCTGTTTGCGACAGGAAAAAAGGCACGTACATGTGTCCCTTAGTCCCTTAGTTCTGCTCAGATATCTCCTGAGGCTCACTTCCGTGTGTCACAAGGGTATGGGTGTGGGACACTGCCTTCCCTCATCCCTGCCACAACATCTCTTAGGAGGTAGCAGCAATGGACTGATGGGCAGGAATTCTGTGTACCTAGCTGGCAGAGAGGCTATTTTCGGAGCACCACTGGTCCCAGCTGAGAAGCCTCTCTCCAATCTCCACTTCACTGTGGGAAATCAAATGAAGTGCAATAAATGCTTTATTTGATGTCAGGTAGTGCAGTGTGTCAATATTGGAGAAAGACGTTTCATTGAAACCAAATTGGGGAACCCGAATCCTCAAAAACCGTTTCTATGAAAAGCTTATTTGATAAATAATGAAAAAAAAAAAACACAAAGACTCACCCTCAAATACGAGCCCAGGTGATGATATATTTTAAAAATGAACAACGGATGTAAAAAATAAATCCTAGAATGAAAACGTTAGTTTGTGAGGTTTTCATTCAGTATAATTTATTGACGTGCTGAAAAACAGGGCAGGGTCGCAACAGTCTTTTGTCTATTTCTAGTTAAAAAAATAAGCCACTCTTCCTAATGCTACACATGGTCACACACCCTCATCATCAACTGAACACATCTCTTAATCCATCCTCAACTTCTTGGATGCGGCAACTACCACCTCTAATACCCTTCTACCAGACACCAGACTAGATTATCAAGTACACTTCACTACAAAGTCTAAATACTTCGAATCTTGCCAAAAGGGAACACAGAAATAAGTTCAAAAGGTGATTATCCAAGAGCACACAATTGGGCCATGTGGGAGGCTGAGATTAAAAACTGTCTCCTGGCCAGGTTTCCAATTAGTCAACTAGACCACAACTGAAGTGTCAGTAATTCTGATGGCAAGGACTTAGGGCTGCCCTTCTGAGGGAAGTGGTTTTGTTGTGGGCCCTGCCCAGCTTTAGAATACAGTGTTTATTTCCAGTATATTTAGGGGAGGTGGTAAAGACGATATTTAAATGTCAAGTATCCTAGATCCATGGCTAAAATATACCCACTGGAGTAGGTTGTGTGTATATGGGGTAGTTTGCCTGATGGATACTGACTTTACCATTGGTGTTTCAAAGCTAGGACTATTTCATTCCATTTGGACACCAGAGTTGTTTGTGTTCTAAACTTGTTTAGCAATAGGACATGACTTACTCCAGGAGATGGTAAAGGATTAGAATTTAAATACAGCATAATTACGTATCACACTTAATAAACTCATTTTCCAGTGAGATTATAATTTATAAAATGATTTAGAGGAGGGGATTTAGAATAAAACCCCAAAATGTGGTGTGCAACTCATAGTACCCCATCCTCAACAAACGTCTCTCCACGTGCAAAACTTTCTCCACATGTGTGTTGTGTCTACAGTGGTACTGAGAGTCCTGCAAAGTGGTGATGCAAAGTTGGCCACCATAATTCACGTGGAGCAAGCAAAACTAGGGAAGGGCTCTCGGCAAGCTGATTAGTCCTCGTCCCTATTGCTTCATTATGATGGAGCAAGCAAAACTATGTAAAGAGTCTTCTCAAAAGTCTTTCTTCCTATTTCCCATTCCTACATTCAAGTGGAGAAAACTAAACTATGGTCTCTATTTGTGCTGATTGGTCCAGTCGTCCTTTTATACATTCTCATGTAGCAAAAGAAACTATGCAAGGACTCTCTTTGAGGTGATTGGTCCTCGTCCCCCTTTTCTACATTCCGGCAGAGCAAGCAAAACTATGGAAGAACTCTCGTTGAACTGATTGGTCCGGGTCCTCTCTTTATAAATGTTAATAGAGCAAGAACCACTAGGTGAGGCCTGTAATCCTAGTGATTTTGACCTGGACCCCCATACCTACGTTCCAGTGGAACAAGCAAAACTATGTATTGGCACTCCTCTGATTTGATTGGTCCTGGTACCCTATTTGTACATTCAGAGCTTGGGAAGGACTCTCCTCCAGACTGATAGCTCCTGGTCCCTCATGTGGTGGAGGTCTGGGACTACTCTGAGAAAAGATCCTGGAAGTGGTCAGCGAGTCCTACTGACCTTGACTATGGGCTATGTGCGGCAGCTCCTTTTAGGCTGTTCCTATGGATAGGACAGGAATTCACCTGATGACTCTCTTCTAAGTGAGACAACACTGGGTTTTCAGCATCTCTTCTCTACCACTCTCTGCTAATAAATAGGAAGCTTTGGCGCCTCTAGTGCTATTCCTGGTGCTCTACATTGCTTTTTGGAGGTACCAGCCCTGCTTCTGTGATGCCGGCATCTCCATAGAGCGCTTCCTGTCGGCTAATACATTTCGGTTCTTCTCAAGTTTCCCATATTTGCAATTTGGGTTTGCATACATCTACCTTTGGCTTGCCAACCCTGAGAGGATTTCAGAGTCCAGCTGCAAGGGTCGCAGACTTTATTTACCTATATTTCCATGTGGCATTGTGCCATACATCAGAGTTGCACTGCCCATTCATCTCTCTTTCAGTGCTGAGCCTAAGTTGATTTTCCCCTGGAACCTCCTCACTAATAGTGTGATCTTGCACACTGCATCACATTCACCCCAGATAGGGAGTTATGGCATTTCGTGCATGACGGTATGCATTGCACATGCCTTTAACAAATACTTGTAACTAAGCATTGTTCTACTATGTCAGCAGCATGACTCTTTCCCAGGTTGCCATACCTTAGATATTAGTGAAAGCAGCTGGGTGTCACTGACATAAGAACATTGACCATTTGCAAGAGACCAGTAGGGGCTCTCTTAAGTACCTTCTACTTAAGGCACATATTTAAACGCCACTAATGAGCCCCGGAAACATTCCCTCTTATTAAAGATGTGGCTGCTCCAGAATCCATGTGCTTGAGTCTGGTTAGTAGACAAGACAAGACTAAACTCAGATTCTCCATTAGATCCCTACTGGGATCTAAAAGTCACAAGCTTGTGTCTCTTTTGCCCCCTTCGCTTTGGGGGATTTTAAATCAATCCATTAAAAAAGAACATGCTCTGAATATGTAAATTGCTTAGTGGTCAGTCCCAGTTCAAGAAGCCACCGATAGACTCCTCTAGCCTTTAGAGATTCAGGCCACTACCCCAGGGCCCGTGCACAGGTTCATGGGCCCTATGGTCTTTGGCCTCGAAGCAGCCGAAGTATTGTCACCGCATTGCAAGACATGCAGTCTAGGTTGCTCCCTCCATCGATTGCATGTCTTATATCGCTTGCCAAAAACATTGCATCGACCACATTGTCCGAACCACTGCATTGCAAGTTAAGTACATGGTGAGGAGATGAAGAGTTAAGAATTTTTGGTTTTCTACAATTTGAATTTATTGCAAGGAGCATCAGAGAATTTAACATATTCATACCAAAAAATACTTATTACACAAACAATAAGTCAGTTCATCTTGAACAATTAAGTAATATGGATTGGTTCATCCTAGACTGATTGAGATGGCATTAAGACAGCAGCTCTGGGGAGGGGTTGACTTACATATTTAGGTCCCACCTACCAGACAGCACAAACTGCCTTGTTGCAAAAGACCTATTGTGAACCTACACTGGGCTTACAGTCTGCCAATTGCTTACCACTGGTTTGTTTTATTGTCACACTCACTTGCTTTTTTCTTATTAGATGGCTAGCCTGCCTCTTCTTGTGTTTATACCTTTCCTCGTGCATACATTTTTACAATTCTTTTGATTGGCTGAGAGGCATCTTTCCACTGCTCACATTTAGAGAACTATTTTTTTCTTTTCATTCAGCATCCCCTTAATTCAGCATCCCCTTAGCGTAAAAGTGTTCTCTAGCTCTGCCTCATGTGCTGCTTCCCCCTACAAATCCTAATTCCACCCCCACCCCTGCACTGTGTGGTTCCCCAACCCTCACAGTGTGTCTGTGAAAGCACAGCAGCAGGGATAGTTTTGCTTAGGAACGGCTGAAGAACAGACTTTAAAGGGTTGTTTTTGTTTTATCTCCTGCATTCCATAAATTGTATGGTTGCACAGACCTTGCACACAAAGGCTTTCATGGCAGAGAGAAGGGCCATCTGCAGCACTCAGTCAGCTAGCTACTGAGGCATAAGGTGTTCTTAGCATGACAATTCTCCTGTAGGCTACTGCAGAGAAACAAATGGCTGAATCCTGTGGAAAGTAAGTTAGGCCCTGGAAGCATTCTCTTTTACATTCTGACATGTTCTTATTCGTTTTATCTTCTGTTCAGAGTTTCCTGAGTGAAATGTATATGAATAATTAACCTTGCTATTTAGAAAGATTGAAAAAATTGAACTTAATGTACAGTTTTGAGATACTATATGATATGGGTTTCCTTTTCATCCAGTATATTGAAAAGTTTTTCTTTTACTTTTTTAAACAATGTTTTAAAGACCAACATTGGCAAAGCCAACAGCCCAGCCCTCACATTAGAAAGACACGACCTATTGGTTTTGCCAATGCTTGTTTTATACTCTGCTGTGAATTAACTGACAGCACTACCCTATAATATTAAAAATTAGGGAGTTAAAGAGTCCGCCCAGTGTAGCAAACCACATTCTATTTTGTCAGTCCTGTATCTCTTAACAGTCACCAACAATGGCCATTCTAGAATGATGTTATGATTGATGATGCTTCTTCTGTTTTGAAATGTATTATGACGTCATAGACAGGAGGGCCCTTTAGGAAGAGTTTGTTGAGAGAGTGACTGAGGCAAAGATAGATATGTCTATGGAATATAACATAGATCATTAGGTTTATGGTGATTCAGAACAGGCTTATTCCCAGGACAACTTGGAAGACGTCATCACCTCCGGCATAAAAGCCACTTTAACCGGCACGCCTCCTCTTCCTATGGGGCTCATCTGACGTTTACTAGCAGGGGTTAGTTTGAATCCATATGCATCAATAGGAGAGTGAGAGCTGATGAATGGGTGTATGAATATGTCCGTAGCTAAATGCAGAGTGGTTAAGCGGCACTGCGCATCATGGGATGAGTTTCCTGTCCACTTGTATACTTGTTTCTTGAGTGCCAAGACACAGCCCCTGTCAAGGGAGGGGGATGGATGTCACAAAGGCAACATAACTGCTGAGTTGAAAAGTCTCCCAGCATTCAAGGGTGAGGCTGCGTTTTCATCCTTTGCAGGACTAGAACACGTCACTGAGGTCGATTAACCTTTTGATCCAGTAAAGAGTGTGGTGAACCATAAACCAAAATTTACATCAATATGTCTATCAACAACTTAGATGCCATGACCAATGTGCCCAAAAAAGAAAACTCCAATCTGTGAAAAGTTTTAAAGCTTTATTATAACCACAGAGCCAAAGTAACATAAATTGTGCGCAAGATCAAATTATAAAGATAAATGAAAACAATAGGCTGAACAAATCTACGAAGCAAGTTTAATCTACTCAATATTAGCACCATTAGGCATTCAAGAAGAAGAATATATATTAATAAAGAAATCACAAATTCAAATCACAGGGATTGGGACATACATTCTCCCTGCTTCTAACCAAATTAGGAAAAGCATGTGTGGGAGCGGGCTAACACATGCGGGCAAAGGTCAAAAAGAAAGACAAAAATAATTTGGAAAAGCATCTATCTCAGGCTAAGTTATATTAACTAAAACAAAAGAGGCAGGTGTCAGCATGCTAACTCTGCTCAAGAAAGCAGTTCAGGGGAAAATAACATTTGCATTAGAATATACCTGTCCTGGGTTCAGCATTCAATTCAGTTTCTGCAGCAAAGCAGTGCTGCATCAGCAAAGTCCCTTAGAAGCAAAAAGAAGGGAAATGCAAAAGATGGACTGCACGTGGAAATCAGAAAAAGAGTCCAAGGGACAAATTGACAGAAAAAGAATCAAAAAGGGACTTCTTGGCAGTTCAAGAATCAAGTTCGGACTCACTGAAAATTAGAACGTCCATCCCTATTTTAAAACAATCAAAGCAGTTTGATTGGTCAATTCTATGAGTCCACATTACGCAAAAGGGTCAATATCCAATCAAAATTAAGGCAAAAATCAAGTTTGCAAAATCCACAAAAGTTCCCAGGTTTGGTGTGAAGTCATTTCTCCTTCCATGTGACACCAGCAATCACTAACATTACTTAATACATTCCAACATCTCTCCATGGCTCATGAAAGTTCCAACAGTTCACCTGAGAATAAACAGTCAAACAATGGTGTCTGTCTTGGTTCCCAATCTCCAGCTCTCGATGTACCATATTCAAGGTCAAGAAAGAACAACTTACACAGAATACCATAGGACTTTTTACTGTTCATGCGAAACAACCTAATGGAAAAGTTCATGTAAAGGAGAAAGAAATGACTTGGCATTTTACTGCTGCTTCAAATATGAAGACTTCAGGCCTCGTTATGCTAACACAAAAATGCAATGCATTAATATCACCATTCATAAAACACACATAATATGCAAACTTATGAATTCATCACTAATAATACCTCATCAGTATATGCAAAAGCAATCCATTAATAATTGCACACTTTATTAAAACAATACATCAAATATGACAAAAACTTGCATTTGTTTTTCTGCACACATGTAACTTAAACCAATAATTCATAAATCATTATAAATCATTTTCATTTCTACTATTAATAATTCACTCTAATGAATAAAATATATTTCAACATTCTTTAATCATATTAACACATTGGCAGTTCTGGTAGGCACAACGTCTTCCATGGTAGGCACAAGGTCCATCACAAATTAAATGTGTACACTTTAAAATACATGTCAGTGTAGCTTAGCTCTGTTAGGCTTTAAGCATGAATATAAAAGTCACCTAGTGCCAATAAGCCCTACTAAAATGTTCGCTTCAAGAAGGGTCCCTATTCCCTTGTTGGCCTTTATGTACCTGTGAATTGGCTAACATAAGTGAAATGTTAGAGGTACCTCATGAAATTATGCCGGGGGCACCCTTTAATGTTATACGACAGAGAAGAGGAGGACGCATGCCGGGCCATGCAACTAAGGTCTCTTTTTGTAGGTAACCCTTTAAAATGAAGATTCTAGGCTGCTGTAAGGATGACATCATGCAGTGAATTTCATTGGTTTGAGAAGATGCATAATCTGGAACTGCCAAGAGAGTGTGTGGGGCACAATGTGACCTGTGAAATGGTGGAAAGGTTTACATACCTCTGATGCTCACACATCTGTCTACAAAGCCCACCTCTCCATGCTGTCCCCCCAGCTTCCCTGAATTGGCCACACTACTTATACATATCCCATACTTTTAGGCCTCCGCTGCTGTGTTCACGAACCCGATCTCTTTCATGCTGCCCCACTACCTTCCTTGGTGTAACTATCTATTGATACATCTCCAGCTCCGTTACATCTCTTCCGCTAACACACCTGTCCAAGAATCATATCTCTTTCATGCTGCCCCGCCAACCTCATTGACATGCCTGCACTACATCTCACATAGACACTCAGTTATAGGATGATAATACAAATGCCCATCCTTACAGAACTGTCCACTTTTCTCTCTCTCCAACCATGTCAGCTTAGGACCACAACTATAAATAAAATCTCACATTCAACAACTCAGTGCAGTAACCAGCTAAGTAGTCTATGGCTCTCATCATGACCCTGACGGTCCGAAGACTGCCAGGGCGGTTGTGGCGATGTCACCGCCGATGAGCTGGCAGTGAATACCGCCAAATTAGGAGTTTGGTGGTTTGGCTGAAGCCAAACCGCCGAGCCCCCACCTGTCCTGCCACATTACCTCATTCCGCCGGGATGGAGGTGAGCACCTCTGGCATGGCGGGTGGCGTGATACCGCTAGTGGTTTCACGAGGTGGGAGACCACCAGCATTTTTCTGGTGGTCGCACCGCCAGAAAAAGTTGGTAGTCTTGCACCCTGGAGACCGGAATAAGCATTCATGTCACCAGGATACACTCGCACACACGTCCACATACCCGGACACATGCACTCACACACTTTTACACACAAACAAACACACACCCACTCATCTGTGCAAACGCGACATACACACCCATTCACACTGACAAACAAACACAAACACCACTTTCATGCATGCATTCACTCCCCTCCACCATGCGCATACATACATTCACACACACACACACCCTCCGGCACCAAATACACGAACACATTCACTCCCCACTCCCCATGCTCATTCATACATTCACAAACACACCCCTGCACCGCATACACGCACGTATTCACTCCTCCCTCCTCCCCTCCCCATGCCCATACATACATTTACACACACACACCCCTGCACTGCATACAGGCGCGCATTCACTCCTTCTCCCCATGTGCATATTTACATTCACACACCCCTCCCCAGCGCATGCATACATGCACTCCCCTCCCCCATGCGCATACATACATTCACACACCCCTGCCCCAGCGCATACATACATTCACACCCCCTCCCCCCTGCACCGCATACACACACTCACCCGCTCTCCCCATCCACTGACTCACACGCACCCGCTCTCCCCGTTCACTCACACGAACATGCACCCCCCTCCCCCGTTCACTCATACAAACACGCACCCTGCTCCCCGGTTCACTCACACAATGAACCCACACCCTCCCCTATTCACTTACATACACATACACACGCATTCACGCACTCACCCCTTCCATCTGCTCAATCGCACTCATGCACTCACTCGCTTACACCTGCACTCATGCACTCACCCCATCCACAAACACTCACACACCACCCATCCACAAACACTCACTCACCCGCTCACATTGTCAACAAACACTCACTCACCCCCCTCACCCCATCCAAAAACACTCACTCACCCCCCTCACCCCGTCCACAATCACTCACACACGCAGACACAACCTATAAACACCCCTACATTCACACATGCACTCACACACTCCTCTTCTGTCGGACAATCCACTTACCTCGTCCGTCGAGGAGGTAGTCCGGAAGGGGACGGGTCCTGGCGCTTCCACCACCGGCAGCGCCTCACTATCTTGACACCGCCACACCGAATTACGGGTTATAATATGGTGTGCTGTCTCTTTTTGGCATGGCGGTACTGGTGGCGGTACTGCCTCTGCACTGCCGACCACCAGCATGACTGGTCTCGGAATTCCACCCGATTTTGGGCGGAAGTCAGAGATCAGTCGTATTAGGGCTGTCTAAAGACCGCCAGCACTGGTGGTATTTCGGCACCGTCAACTTCGGAAGTCGTGATGAGGGCCTATATCATATAAAATACCGTAAAACAACCTGCAGAGCTCTTCAAAGCCAACAGCAGACTTCAAACCATAAAACTGTATGTATGTCACTTACATGTCATCATCCATCACACTGCTTTTTGCTGCATCCAATAACACGATAACCACACCTCGGTGGTCATCACACATGACATGGGATTCTCACATAGGATCAAAACAAAAACAACATCCTTCCAGCCACACACCCTCCATGGTGTATCATGCGACTCATGTACGGAAATTCTTCAGCGATCCCACATATGGGTAGTAGGCACTATAACCCAACTTTCTTCATCCTACCCTTTCTGCTGCCCCACTCCATGAGCTCACTGCACCTTTCCCTCACTGCATCCCACTATCTTCCTATATTGTACTCCCTCATTGTTGTACAGTGTGGTTCAGTGACCAACTCTCCCCATTTCCTGGAGGTTAAGGTCCTCCTCATTTTTACCTCCTTCCTGAAGTACAACTCTGTGTAGGTTTGTAGGACCATTTGTACTACACAAATCCCACATATATACAGACCTTTTATATAGTTATCAGCACCCTTGCCATTGTGACGAACAATCTTGTTTTCTTCACTTTTGTAGCCATTCGTCATTGTTACCATCATTTCTCCTATATCTTTTTCCATCAGCAGTAGTGACATGGCACATGAGGGCCAAGGCCTTGCTTACTCATGTAAGACCCACATAGCACTACGTGCAGGACTCTTGCTTGCAAGAAGTTCCTTCTTTGTTAATAGCTTTAATAAGATAATTGGTTAATTACAGTATTTCTTTAATTGGCTGCATCAGGATTCAGGTTACTGTCTGGGAGAGCTGCACTTTGCTTCCTGGCAGAGGCACTGCTGTTATGTAATCATCTTCATGTTTAAATCAATTCTCTCCAGCCTTCAGAGCTTGCACTGTGGGCCCATCCTGCCCAGGGACTGGGTTGATTACAATTGATTCCGCGACCACAGGGTGGCTTTGGTGAGGAAGCATTCAGACCTCAAATCGACATGTTTCTTAGGTAAGCTGCGGCTTTAGAATGGCATGAAACTCAATGTGTTCTGATCGTGTAGAGACAGTCTTTTACCTAGGAGGCCTAACAGCATCCCATAAAATAAGAAAACACAGGAGTTAGAGGTTGGCAAAATAAAAAAGTTACAGATGGAGTTTGAAATTCGTGAGCTTTGAGAAACTTCTCCGCTTCTCAAACCATCCTCTTTCGAGGAAAATTCCCACAAGAAACAAATATTTTTGCGAGAAACATTTTTTTAGCTAAAAGTAAGTATTTGCAGGTTTTTTTGTCAGGAAAAACCTACTGTTAGAAGAGGTTTTCTACTGCTGTTTGGTTTTAACTCAGAATAGTTAGCAAATAAGTTACATTTAGAAAGCTCTTCACAGTGTTGCAAAAGAATAATCTTTGCACGCTCCTAACTGGAATGCTACCAGAGACAGCATGATAATGCATGAATGAATCGTTTCTGGTAACCGATTACTACCAAATGTGCATCACTTTACTATCACATGTGAGGTAAAGTACCGTCTGGCGTACATTATAAGAATATTGCAAGTCACTGAGGAATTCCATGACCATATAGAGGAAGGAAGGCCCAGTTCCTTTGTAAGATAACGGAACTCTAGGCCAGATGTACAATAATGCAATTTTGCATTTCTTAAACAGCGACTGCATAGAAATCGCTATTTCAGAAATGGAAAATGCTGTGTACAGAGATACCAATTTTCTAATAGCGATTCCTACAAAGTAGGAATTGCTATTAGGAAATCGGTATCGCTATTAGGAAATCGATACTAAGAAATACCATTGCATTTTAGTCAATGAGCCGGTTTTGCATTTCCTAAATAGCGATTTCTTATTAAGACACAGGGATGGCAAAAGGTCCCCCTTGGTGCACCCCGAACATAGGGGTGCATCTGTAGAGCACACATATATGTGTGCTCTATTGTAATTAAAAAAAAAAGCACCCTGGGGTGCTTTTTTTTTTAAATAGCACCTGGTTACCACTGACTTCAAGTCGGTGGTAACTGCATCTCCTAAATGCCCAAGTTGCATTTGGGAAATTCTTTTTACATCAGAATAGGAATTGCAAACAGGAAATCCCTACTTGCGATTTCCTATTCTGGGAATCACAAACTGCAATTTCTACAGGGTAAAAATTGCAGTTTGTTGCAATTTGAGATTTCTAAATTGCCTTTGTACATAAGAAAAGGTTGTTTTCCATTTCTTAACAGCCCAAAATACCGATTCAGATCATTAAGAAATGCAAAAGGACTTTGTACGTCTGACACTCTGGGCCAGATGTACAAAAATGCAATTTTACATTTCTTATATAGCAACTTCTTAGAAATCTATATTTAAGAAATACAAAATGCTATGTACAGAGATACCAATTTCCTAATAGCGCTTCCTACAAAGTAGGAAGCGCTATTAGGAAATCAGTATTAAGAAATCCCAGTGCATTTTAGTCAAAGGGCCAGTTTTGCATTTCCTAAATAGCAATTTCTTATTATGAAATCGCTATTTAGGAAATGGAAAACCAAGGATGGGAAAAGGCAAAAGCCCCCCCCCCCTTGGTGCACCCCAAAAATAGGGGTGCACCTGCAGGGCACACATATGACTAAGGGGCATGTCCGTGCTCTATTGCAATTTAAAAAAATCACCTTGGGGTACTTTTTTAAAATTGCAACTGGTTACCACTGACCACAAGTCGTTGGTAATTGCATCTTCTAAATTCCCGGAATTTTGAAAATGCTTTGTACATCGGAATAGGAATTGCAAATAGGAAATCCCTATTTGCAATTTCTTATTCTGGGAATTGCAAATTGAGATTTCTATAGGGTTGAAATCACAATTTGCGATTTCTTTAAGGCCTTTGTACATAAGAAAAGGCTGTTTTTCATTTCTTAATTGCCCGGAATACCAATTCGGACTGTTAAGAAATGCAAAAGGGCTTTGTACATCTGTCCCTCTGTTACTCTTCTTTTTGCTGATCACTTTTTCTTTTTAAAACACAATATCCAAAGAAAGAAAAGCCAGTTCCCGTTTTCCTTATTTAAATCACAGCTCTAATGATGCTCTCTGTCTTGCCTTTCACCCTAGCTCCTGGTTCTATCAGCAGGGACTTTGACATCAGGACCTAACTGTAATAAGTTATTACAGTTCAGCAGCTACACCATTTCCTTATTACGGGTGACTAGAGATGTCACAACTCGCATATAATAAACAGATTGAAATCAGAGACACCTTTCTGCACGTGGATAATAAGCTCCCATGTAATATATCTCATATCAGCACAGAGGAGTATACATCTCGCTACTCATGCTATTGGCTGTTTGGTGTATCTTTCTACCTTCATTGAAGTAGTTCCATTGCAATGTATGAAGGTCAATAGTAAATCTGAAAAAATAAAACAATCTTCACAGTTTTGCAAAAGTAAATTATTTCTCCTATACATTTTTTGTTAATTTTTGTCACAGCAAGAAACATTTCTACTCTTTATATCCTTATGGCAAAATAGTTCATTGTTAGGAACGCCAAAAGGCCTTTGCTATCTCCCATTGCTCCTCATTCTATGTCACGACCGGAGGCTTCAGATTATGCTTATCTCTCTCTTTACTGCAACAAAACAACAGCCAATTAAAACACTTAAAACCAAAAAACTACATTTCCCATGAAACCTGCAGTCCACAATCTAAACCAATCACAGGCCTGAGCCTCATATATCTGGCACTGCAAACATAGTCCTTCCTCTTTCTTTGCTGCTCACAGCCCTCAGATAAGTGGTTCCTCCTTTCAATTTAATTGCGATTTATCTTGGATTATGTATATTTAATAGTTTGCAGCGTGGAGCGGGAGCGGGGCTTTCTCGCATCATTGTGCTTCTTGTCTCTTCGGCGCTGCGCGCGCGATCGCTGTTTTGTTTTCAAAACAATTACTCTTATGCGTGATCTCGGTGTAGCGCTCGACAAGGGTTTCAATTTTGGGCAGTAGGCTGCTTAGTCAAGTGCGCTAGACCTAAGCGTCCTTTTGGACGAAAATGCCACATGAGAGGACTAGTCGTTTCTCTGTTTCTGGTTTTGCGCATGCACTTTCCTCTGATCCGCATTAGCGTGTGATCGATCGGAGGAAACACAGCGTGTTAACTTGTGTTTTTCTGTCACAGGGCCAGACAAAATCTAATTTTAGCCCCAGAACACCCGACGGGGCGAATAATCTTGATTTGGCTCTGCCTGGGGTTATAGCAGGAGCTCCCTCCACATTCTAGCCTGCAGTAGACATATTTGAAGTATATTATATACTTTTGTTTGACTCTTTCGAGTTTCTTCCTGCTGAATACTGGTACTCTATTGAACTCCTTCACCCATCCTCAAAGAAATTATGGCGTACTACGCTGAAGAGGATGAATACGAACAGGGTTTCCCTGAGATTGCTGAAGAACAACATATGGAGGAGAGATTAGTGGAAGCCTTGGATTACCATGTCTAGGATTCTGTGAATCAGGCTCTTATAAAGGCTTTAAAGCCCTTTACTAAATCTCTGTCTAGATTTGGACAACGTGAACTGCAAGGACGTTCATTACCTGATACTGGTTCCCAACTGGACCACAATACGAATGTGGGTTTTCCCAGACGAGCCTCAAAAGGACCAGCCTCATCCGCAGAGATTTTAACACATAAGGCTGCTTCTGTTTTAAAAGACCACGAATATGGTTCTCTTCCAAACCCAGAGACCGGTATGGAACCTTCTATGCATACAGAGGGCTATCACTCATCAAACTCAGTATCTTCTGATTCTGATCATGACCAAAGCGAGCCCAAACCTTCTGGTAAACGCAAACGCAAGGTGCGTGATACTCAAGAGAGTGATCAGACTCTCCGTACTTTATCCTTTGATCAGGAGAATATAATCCATCTGCGATCTATGGAATGGATACCATGTGCGAAAGTAGCACATTATGTACGGGATCGTATCAGAAAGGGTTTTGATCGAGACGTTCGCAACACCTTGCGTTCGGAATATCCACGCCCTTCGTTGCAAGGCAAAATGGCAGAGACGCCAGAACTTGATCCCAATGTGGCCACCTTCATGAAGAGGTCCTCCAAGGACCCTAAGAAAGGCTTAGACCGAGCCTGGAAAAGCTGTCAAGACAAACGTTTGGACATTTCTGGTCTCTTAACAAAGATCTTGGAGTTAGCTGTCCAAGCTAAGAAGACCAACGCCCCCATTGACCCGCAAATCATGTTAGAATGGGCTCAATGAGCCATGTGTTTATTAGGCAATGCTAATTATGCCATGTCCACGGAGCGCAGATGCTCTTTTCTAATGAGAATTGACCCGAAGCTAGCAGAGTTAGCGACTAATGGATCAGGGTCTCTGGCGAATGGATTGCTCTTTGGAGACAAATTTTTCAAAGATTTGGTGAAGTATGTGGCTACCTTTTTGGCGCTGGATAAAGCCCAATTTTCTATGAAAAAGATGTTCAGCAGGGGTCTTTTTGCCAGGGCTGGACGCTATAGAGGTAGAGCGTCAGGCCATGGTTCTTACCAGACCTCAGGAGGATACAATCAGCAGGGTCAATCCTCCTACTCCAGATTGGGATTTTACCCTTCTAGAGGCCGAAGGGGCAGAGGCCATGGGTTCCGAGGTAACCGAGGTGGCTTCAGTTCTACCGAAGGAACAGCCACAGGTGTGAATCATCCCATTCCATTCTCAGAAGTTCTTCTGGGGGGGAGATTGAAGGAACACATCAGTGCTTGGGAACGCATTTCCCAAGATCCTTGGGTTCTGCAGACAGTGAAGGGACTTCAGATGGAATTCTACTCTCGTCCCCAACAGATTTTCTTTCCTCTGTCCATTCTTTTTTTCCAGATAGAGAGCTCTTTCATAGATGCAGAAGTGCAGGCCCTACTTCACAAATGTGCCATCATCAAATCGAGCTATCAACCTTCCGGACTTGTAAGTTCTGTTTTCCTAGTACCAAAAAAGGGAGGCGGTTCGCGTCTTGTGCTCAATTTAAAAGATTTAACTTCCTGGTTAATTTATCGCCATTTCAAAATGGAAGGTATCCACCTGTTAAGGGATCTTCTACAAGAGGGAGATTATATGGTACGTCTGGATCTCAAAGACGCACACCTTACAGTCCCCGTATTCAAACCTCATAAAAGGTTTCTTCAATTCCAATGGCGAGACCATTGGTACGAGTTTTCTGTTCTCCTGTTTGGGCTGTCTTCCGCTCCCTGGTGTTTCACCAAACTTTTAAGACCAGTGGTGCAATTTCTCAGAGAAAGGGGCGTGCGCCTGATCATATATCTGGACGACATTCTGATCATGGCCAAGACAGTAGACTCAGTATTGTTACACCTCTCTTGGACGATCCAGTTCTAGCAAGACCTAGGTTTCCTAATCAATTCGGACAAATCAATATTGAGTCCGTCCAAGGTTATAGAATTCTTAGGTTTTCAAGTGGACTCAGTCAAAGCCCAACTGTTATTACCCTCCTCAAAAAGGAAGTCCCTCAAGAAAGAGTTGAAGAGAGCCCTTGTCTCTCCGACTATATCGTTGAAGACCCTTGCACGTCTAGTTGGTCTATTAGCCTCTTCTATTCAAGTGATTTTTCCGGGTCCTCTCCACTACCGTGCTCTGCAACGATTGAAGATCCTACATCTCCGCAGGGGCCTTGCCTACACAGAACAGATTGGCTTGTCGGAGGAAGCCAGGGCGGAAATAGCTTGGTGGCTATCTCACATGGATGCATGGAATGGCAGAGCCATTTTTGCGTCAGTTCCGGAGATGATAATAGAGTCCAATGCCAGCAGGTGGGGCTGGGGGGCTCGTTGTGGTTCAGTTCAGACAGGAGGTCGATGGTCGACAGACGAACTGAAATTACATATCAACTGCCTGGAACTTCTAGCGGGAGCTTTTGCGATCCGCTCCCTTTCCCCCGACAGGCGAAATGTTGCATACTTCTACGCATGGACAACATTTCGGCGGTCCAATTTATCAATCGGTTGGGGGGAATTAGATCTCGTGTTCTGGTGGAGATAGCAAAGGAATTTTGGCAGTTTTGCCTTCAACATCACATTTCTGTGGCGGCAGAATAATTACCGGGTCAAGCCAATCTGATAGCAGATTGGAACTCTCGATTCCCCAGGGATGGCAGCAATTGGAAGCTCAATCATCTAGTATTCCAACAACTGAATCTTCGGTGGGGCCCTTGTTCAATGGATCTGTTTGCCTCGAGGTTCAATGCCCAACTGACTCAATTTTTCAGTTGGAGACCGGATCCACAAGCATTGGGAACGGACGCATTTCTGCAGTCATGGGAGAAGGGGATTCTTTATGCTTTTCCTCCTTTTTCCATGATTCAGAGAACACTATCTCAAGCGAGGAGACAGAGGTCAGAATTAATTCTGGTGACCCCAGTTTGAAAAGCTCAACCTTGGTTTCCAGTCGCAATGTCAATGTCTTGTGCAAAACCTTTAGCGATTCCCAAGGACCCAAACCTATTGCAGGACCCAGTGGGATCTCGACACCCCCTAATGATTCTGGGACAGTTGCCACTCATAGCGCGGAGAGTTTCCGCAGTCGATAGCAAGTGCCAGGAGTTTCAGACAAAGCTTTGTTCTTCTTATCCCAATCTTGGGCCCCTTCCACTCACAAGAGTTATGAATCTTCTTGGAAAGATGGTTTGGTTGGTGTAGTGAACAAGGTATTAATCCCCTGGGGACAGACCTTACAATAATTGTTAATATCCTTTCTGATTTAGCTTCTCAGAGTCTAGCGTACAGAACCATTAACAATTTCAGATCTGCTATTTCTGCGGGTCATTCTCACTTAGAAGGGAAACCTATTGGGGATCATCCATTGGTTTGTAAACTGATGCGAGGTATTAAAATGGTTAAACCTCCTCAGCCAAAATACTCAGTGTTAAGGGATGTAGATGTGGTCCTACGATTCATAAATAATTGGCCATGTAATGAGGATCTTTCATGTAAACAGTTGTCATGTAAGCTTACTGTGTTACTTTGTCTTTTGTCTTGTCTAAGAGTATTGGATGTCAGCGCTCTAGACTTAGCACGTAGAGTATTTACTACTTCGGGAGTCTCATTTTCTATTTCTAATCGTATGAAAACAGCTTTTAGATGCATATCTTATCCAGCTTTTCCCCATCATCAGAAATTGTGTATTGTCAAGTGTTTGAAGGCATATGAGGAATGTACACGCATACATCGTAGAGATATTCAAGGTCAATTGCTCATTTCGTTACAGTAACCCTTTGGCCAAGTGTCAGTGGCTACTTTAGCCAGATGGGTCAGATGGATTATTGGGGAGGCTGGAATTGATGTATCTATGTTTGGACCTCACTCAGTGCGTGGTGTAATGGCTTCTAATGCCTTATCAGTAGGTTGTCGTTTGGACGATATAATGAGAGCAGCTGATTGGTCCTCAGATTCCACATTTAAAGTTTTTTTATCACAAACCAATTGTTGATGTTGTTTTGAACTAGCATAATCTGAAGCCTCTGGTCCTGACATAGAATAAAACATTTTCTAGTTTACGTATCAAGAATTTTCAATTCTATTAAGGACACGGAGGCGAGGATTATCCCACCCTACAAATAATGATGATCTTATCTTGTTATATTGTATGACGATATTATGGATATTTTGTAATTTTGTATACCCTCCCATTTATTGGACTATATTATAACACTATTTTATAAAGGATTTGATATTATTGCACAGTCTGTTTTTTTTTTAATTCTTTCTCCAGGTGCGGATAACAAAGCTACCTGATTTCTATGGATTCATATAGGAAGAAAGTTGGTCTCTTCAGTCCAGAGGTCTGTCGATGTTCTCCGGCGGCAGTTCAGTGTTCCAAGGATTCCAAGTTCACAGGAGTCAAGTATTGTTGGATTTGATTGCAAAGAAAGAGGAAGGACTATGTTTGCAGTGCCAGATATATGAGGCTCAGGCCTGTGATTGGTGTAGATTGTGGACTACAGGTTTCATAGGAAATTTACTTTTTTCGTTTTAAGTGTTTTAACTGGCTGCTGTTTTGTTGCAGTAAAGAGAGAGATAAGCATAATCCTCGCCTCCGTGTCCTTAATTGAATTGAAAATTCTTGACGCGTAAGCTAGAAAAGGTTTTACAGTAGGAACACATTTTGGCTTGACCAGCAGCCACATTCAGCCACCCGCCCCTCACAGAAATACAAATACAGCCCACCCAGATGATTTGCCATTGGGAACAGGCCTGGTTTGTAGCTGATAATGTAAGCTGGACCTATTATGTTTGCTGGTGCGGATTTGCCTATGTGACATGGGACATCCAGAGCCACAGGAGGTACACAAGGGAAGCGAGTAGGTGAAGAGGTGTAGGAACATCAATGACAGAGTGAGGAGATTTTTCACAGTTCTATATAAATGTTCCTGTAGGGAAGGCCAAGCAGTCTGATAATGAAAGTGGTCTTCAAAGATATTTCAGGGCTTCTGGTGTTCCCAGTATTACTGGAAAGGCCTGTCAGTTTCTGCATTCACAACTGTTTAATCATTTGAGACAAGGCAGTTTTGAGTCCATTCACCAAATTGCCAGGGATAAGAAAAGTGACATAACGCATACTTGATGCCAATTCCATCGCAGGGTCTGCCAGCAGCCTCCTATTTCTTACTAAGGGGCTAGAGGAAGGGCAAGAAGTAGAAACCACAGAGAATTCACAATACTTCTACTCCCCTGTTTACATTGCTGTCACTGCCTTGATGACCCCTGAGACCAGGAAGCAGAGACAGACACCCGACAGGACAATCTAGAGGTGGTGCCTGCTACCCATTGCTAGCCATAATTGATGTCCTTGTTCAGTCCTCTCCTGTACCAGGAAGACCTGTAAAGGTCTTCATGGTACTTCAGTACTTGGTTCACCTTGTTCCAACCCTCTATGCCTGGAGATCCCAGTGGCTTACCTCAGTTAGTCTTAGTTGTGGAAGGGTAAGAGAGTATATTCTTCCTTTTGCTGCTGATCTCATGTATTAGGATCTGGACACCTCTGCATTTTGTGGGTCTCACACAGCATCCTAAAGATCACTGGTTAATTTGTAAATAAAAACATGCTGGTGCCCAAAGCTCTCCTCTGAAACACACGGCTGCTGATTTTAAATTTGTGAGGGTGGAATACTGAGGCAGCATAATCCTAAAGCCATCTCAGGCCTCTTTAATCCCTTTACAGCCACTCCCTGCCCCTTGAGCTCACGCTTGCAGCTTTCTGCTTTCTCCCTTTGTGACACTTTTTCGTTTTTCTCTTTCACTGTCTTTACAATATGTGTCTTTTGCTCACAGTAAATGCTTGAGGCAGAAAAATAAGTGCCAGCCCTAAAAAATAAGTGCTGGTGCCCGCCCCACAAAGGTACTCTTTATCCATTTGGTTGCTGGTGTAGTGATATAAGTGTCCTGGCCTATGACAAGACTAGCAGCATGGTTAAGATCCAGTTAAAGTCATTTCAGGACCCTTCTTAAGGAGACTGATGTGCAGCCTGGTTTCCCAGTCAGACTTAATAAAACCAAGCAATGGACTAGGTCTGCTTTGTGTTACAAGCTAACCATGGGCCTAAGTCTGTTGACCATATGCCAGAAAAGTTGAAATATCAGAAACAAGGATGAGGGCAAAGCATAAAGGAAACATTTAGTGAGTGATGCTACAGTATGTCTCAAAACCCAAGCTGACATCATCAAACAATGGAAAATTCTAGAACACCTATTGTTCGTGGCTGGTCAAGATGGAGGTACGAATCAAGAAAACTACGTTTTTTCATCGACTCTGGGTGGTCCGTTTAGAGAAGTATAGTATCATAATGTTTCAATGCCTTCCTGCCTTTTCAAATGTAGAGAAAATACAAAAAGATGTTGAAAAGGGTGACAACACTTTGAGATTTTGAGATAAATACATTTAAAAGAGCCATATGTATTCCAAATAATACTAATATGTATATACATTACAATGAGGCAAAGGTCAATCGTGATGCAGGGGAGCAATATTAACTGGGAAATTCTAAAGAAAATTAATCTGATGTACTGTGCTATCTAAAAATGCCGATATACCAATGGTATATTGTAATTCGACAGCTTCACCAGGTGAAATTTATATTTTTTGCAATGTAATGCAATTAACAGATTTTAAAACAAATCTTTCAGGACACTTGCAAAATTCTTCCTTTTTGCAAAACAGTCTCATGCAACAGCACAATTTGCTTTTTTAGCAAATAGTTTTGCCTACAACAGACTTCAAAAAATGTATTTCAGTTTTGTTTGTCCCACATATTACATTTTAGATTATTTTTCTTCCACTGGTTAAAAAATGAACATTTCTTGAAATTTCATAAAAGGAGAAGGCTGGGGCAACCAATACCACACTTATCACTTCAATGTGTGGCATTAGAGTCACAAGTGAGCAGCCAAATGTATGTACGGGTTTGTGTGGCCGGCCACCACCCACCCTCTACTGAGCAATCACCTTACTCCAAAATTGTTATATTGTTACCCAACACTCCAGATGCAATAACCAATACCTAAATGCTCAACACTTAATGAAAATCGATTGTCTGTGTTTCCATGTAATGACAAGCAATTCTGGATTCAATGTCTGTTCTATTCTTTATTCTACATCTTCTCATGGAAATATATTGCCCCCTTTGAACTTCTTCAGGGCTACAAAAATACATAAAAGCTTATTAACAATTTATTCATATAAAGCTAATAATACTATATACAGATTTAAAATATTGATTGACAATGCTAATTCTGACAAAAATTGCAAAACATGTAAGACATTAGTAAAGACACCAAAGGGTAAATTGTCCGCAAAAAACACAGACAATTCATTTGCATTTATAAATGTAAATTAGTCCTTATACAAAATTTGATATACAACATCCACTGAATTATAATTTTTTTCTCCTAAACAATAAGTATAATAAGACGGCCCATATTCAAAACAACCCAATTTCATCATTTTAAATTGCAACAACCTGTTAGTTTCATATCATGCGCATAACTCATGTGATCCATGTCTCACTGGATTCACAACATTAGTTTCAATAGGAAACAAATGCCCATCATACTAACTTTCACAATGTATGCTTAAGTCACTTCCATGTGAGATGAAGTTTCAAAGATTATTTACATAATTTACATTATCAATATAGAATAGAAACCATACCTTCTTTCAATTATGTTTTGATTCCAATACAAACCTATCTATTATCTGATGGGGTAGCACAATTAGTATTTGGGTATACTCCCACAGGTGCATAAGAAATTAAACATATCATCTTTAATTGTGCAAAATATCCATAATCCTGAGTGTTTAATGACAAGGACCTTTAGTGACATCATTAAGCAACATGACACTCAATATGTCAAAACACGAATGTCCGTATAATTATAGATTATAACAAGAAGTGCCACCATTCTGGGCACACCACCTCAAACAAGAACTTTCTGACCAGCAAAATGATATATCAACAAGTGGTCTTTTATAAACAATGTGCATCGCACATATCACATGCACCATGCCAGTGCCCATTCAGATACACTCCAAGCATTATGTATGTTAAAACTCAAAATGTAGATAAATGTTGGACTATTTTTACTCCCATGTGTTCTGTTTCAGATGGCGTCCAAAACAGCGTGCAAGTCGCGTACAAAGCTAGCACCATAACACCAATTTGTATACTCCAACTAGAAACACCAATGTGATACCGCAAGATAAGGAAAGGATGTAGGACTTAAACTCTGGTTTCCATACCATGAAAGAAATGGATATAAAATTTAAGTATATCGAAATTATAGAAATGGATGTAGGACTTGAACTTCGGTGTCCATACCATGAAATAAATGGATATAAAATTAGTGTATATAGAAATTATAGAAATGTATGTAGGACTTAAACTTCAGTTTCCATACCATGAAAGAAATGGATATAGAATTTGAGTACTTATAAATTATAAAAATGGATGCAGGACTTGAACTTTGGTGTCCAGACCATGATAGAAATGGATATAGAATTCAGGTATATAGAAATTATAGAAATGGATATAGGACTTAGACATCCGTGTCCATACCATGATGGAAATGGATATATGATTTGGGTATCCATATTTAACCGCCCCCAATGTGTGAAATCACTCAATGACTCAACTTATGCGCTAGTCACATTTTAATAAATGATTGACAGACATTGCCAGGGGTTTCAATACCAAGAGTGTGATCTGAAGCTTATAGATCAAGTGGAAGACAGAGTCCTCAAACTAAAGCATAAAAAAAAATTACCACATGGCAGAACCAACACAACACCTGAAGGAGTAGCCTTTGTAACACAATATAGCCTCCACAGTGGACATATTTATAATACGCTAAGGAAACAATGGCATATCCTAAAAGATGTTATTGCACTTGAAGGGGATTATGCAACCAAATCACCAAACCAAATAGGTAGTTTATCGAAGCAGGAGAACTCTGAGAAGCCTAATCTGTCCAAGTTACGTAAAAAGTGATACGTATGACAACATGGAGAATAACTGGATTTGTATTAAATTAACAGTTTATTTTGTGGCAATTGCAACGTGAGTTCTTTGGGTCATAATAAAATTAAGAAATTTAGTTCTAATACTAACAAAAGTTATACAATCAATAGTTTCATAAACTGTAATACCACGCACACTGTCTATGTCTTAGGATACACTTGCAAAAAGATTTACATAGGCAATACCACACAGCCACTTAAATTTCAGATTCAGAAACAAGTGAGGGCCATTAGAAATTGCAAAGAAGCAATTCCTGTAGTCACACATATTAGGATTAATCATTCAGACAGTCTCAAGATCTGGTTCCATGCTCTGGAACAAATGAAGCAGGATGAGAGAGGGGGTAAAAGGGTAAGAGAGAGATTATATTGAGACAGCCAGAGGCTAAACCGATTTGCAAACAAAGAACTGCAACAATGGGCCTTGATACAAATAACTAATTCTACCTCTTTGTCAAATGTGTAGTTTTATATTTGACTACAAATCATGATTGCAATTGTCAATGAAAACCCTTTGTTCATGTCATTAGTTATATATGGGAGGATTCATTCCTGTGTTATTTCTATTATGAATAGTTATAAAATGAGAGGCAGTTCAAATATGATGGCAAGATGTTTTGATCCATCACACAATTTTAGATGAAGATAATATCTGTATCATATGCCATAAATACTGTATGTTAAGATTAGGGTTAAGTCCTGTTTTTCCAACACATGGCATGAGCATGTCGGTAGATTCCCATTTTTACTGATAAGCTGTAGGTGAGAACAATGCATTTTCAAGTTGATGGTATATAATTTTATGTAAATGGGTTGTGAAGCTGGCAGTATGTACTATTGAATAAATGTGATGCTAACGCTGTATCCGTACAAGTTGAGTTATGGAGTTAGTTTCCACACATATACTGTGAGGTAAATATGGCACCTGTACTTTATACCATGGATAACCTAAGTTGGAATCACATTTCTATTTCAATTATGATAAGGATAGCGGAAGGTGGAGTTCTATATCCGTTTCTATTTATCTTGCGATATTACTCTGGTATCTCTAGCTAGTACATATAAATCTACTCCGTTACTCCATGTGTTGAGGCATGCCCCCTTCCTGGGTGTACCAGGGCATTTCCCCTCTTCCAGTGTGCTGGACGATAATTCCTCAATCAGTGTTCTAGGGAAACTCCATGTGTTGGACATGCCCTCTCCCTCACTGTGGTAGAACACATATTCCTCAGTGAGCTGGGAGAGATCCCTCCTACGATGTGCTTTCACTTGTGCCCTTTCTCAGTGTACCAAGACATACCACCCTCCACAGATGTTCTGGAAGATGACCCCTCCCTCCATATTCTGGGACATTGCCACTTCCTCGAGTAGAAGGACACTCAGGATTACCACCGTGCTCGAAGTTGACTGCTCTCTCTGTGTGCTGGGACATGGCCACTCCATTTATGTCCTGGAACATGCATAACTATCATGTGCTGAGAGATGTCCCCTCCCTTGCTACACCAGAACTTGTCCTCTGACTCTTTTTACCAGAACATGTTTCTCCCTCATTCCCCAGGACAGAACCCTCTCCTGGTGAGCTGGAAGAGGGTCCCTTACTCTGTATGCTGTCTGGGACATGCTTCTCCCTCCATGTGCTGGGTCATTCCACCACCCATGTGTATCAGTTGCATTCCTCATGTACTTGAGTTTGGGGGTCATTATGACCCCTGCGGTCGGAGATAATGTGGCGGTTGTAACGCCAACAGGCTGGCAGTACTTACCGCTACATTATGACATTGGCGGTTTGAGATAAGAATCTCTAATCCGGCGGCTGCTATTGTACCACCGTTGGTATCATGACCCTGCCTACTGCCATGATTTCTGTGGCGTTCATAATGCCACTAAAACCATGGCGGTAGGCCCTCTCAGTGACAAGGAATTCCTTCCACGTTACTGATAGGAGGCCCCCTCCCTCCAACACTCCTCAGACCCCCACCACCCCCTCTTCATCCACGCTCCTCCTCCCTTCCAACACGCAGACACACACTCATTCACACAGACATACACACATACAAACAAGCATGCACCCATTAATTCACGGACACATCCGTACACACATTCACACTGACACGTAGACACGCATTCACATGTCCATTCATACACGCACTCACACGCATGCATACACACACACAAACAACACTACACACATACTCGCATTCACGCACACACACACACACATTTACATTCACACACCCTCACACACACACACACAATACCCCTCACCCTCTCCCCTGTCGGAAACCCAACTTACCTGCATCCAGGGGTCTTCCGGCAGGGGACAGGATGGGGTGCTGCTACTGCCAGCAGAGCCCACCAGCAAAACACCGCCAGGCCATATTATTTTTCATAATACGGCTGGCAGCGATCTACTGGCATGGCGCTGCTGGTGGTAGCAGCGTCACCTTACCACCATCCGCCAGTATGGCCACTGCTGGATTTCCACCCTTCTTGTGGCAGAAATCCGTCTGTGGTCATAATTTGGTGAATGGATGGTAGCCGCGGCGACAGTCTTTTGGCAGCCGTCACTGCAGCAGTAGGCGTTGTTTACCGCCAAAGACATAATGAGGGCCTGTGTCCCTTCCCTCGGTGTGCAGGGATAGAGCAATGTTAGACCTTCTGTACACGTGTCTCTTCCTGCTCAGGTTCACTTCATGGTCTCATCTCAGATTGTAAGACTCCTTTCAGAGGACACAGACAAGTTTCTCCACTCTCACTGATGGTCCCAGAGGGCTGACTGTCTCCAGGCCACCTGCTCAGGTGGTATGTTCACTTTTCTGTTTTCCTTTCTGAATGTTTTCCCAGAAGGGAGTGAGCACGAAGTGGAACAATCCAAACAAGGGCTCATATCTTGACCTGTGAGTAGCACTGGTGCAGCCGACTTTTCGAGTCATGCAGAAAGAGACGCACCAGCTCCACCTGCAGAAAATATTTAGGGCCAGATGTACAACTCAGAGTTTTGAGACTCACAATTTGCAACTCATTTGCGAGTCGCAAAACCATATGTACAACAGTGTACCTCACACTGTTTGCGATTCCCAATGGGGTCGCAAGTGACCTACCTCATTAATATTCATGAGGTAGGTCGCAATTTGTGACCCCATTGAGAATGGCTGCACTCACAGGGATGGTGGCCTTGTGGTGCATTTCAAAAACAAAAATAAAATGTTTTTTCAGAAAAACATTTTTTGATACCATTCACAAAGGGGAAAGGGTCCCATGGGGATCCCTACCCGTTTGCGAATGGGTTAGTACCAATTTTATATTGGTGCTAACTGCAATTGTTTTGTGACCGCATTCATGGTCACAAAAAAATCATACATCACACTGCGACTCGCAATTAGGAAGGAAACACCCCTTCCTAATTGCGACTCGCAAACCTATTTTGCAATTTGGCAAATAGATTACCAAATCACAAAATAGGTGTGAATCGGGCCGTTTACGACAAGAAAAAAGCTATGTACATCTGGCCTTATCTCTTCCTTGTAATTCCACCTCTTGGCTTCATGCTGTCTTGCCAACCCAAGCTATCACACATCACACAGTCCCACAGGCTTTGGATTTTCTTTATAGAGCACGGGTCTCCTGTCTTTGCTATAGTGAGAGTCACAGGCTTTGGATTTTGACTATAGAGCCCTCTCTCAGGTGCGTCCTACCTTCCAGGCTCCGGGCTGAGGCAGCAGAGCTGATTTCCCACACTGACCTTGCTTAGGTTATTTCGATTAATTGCTACAGTTTCAGTTGTGCAGGCAAATTTGGTTGCCAGGCGGATTAACACTAATGGCCTGATTTAGATCTTGACAGGAGTACCCCTGTCCCTCCCTCGCGGTGGTTCCAAGTTCTCCATCAAGCTGACAAAGGTGGTCATTCCAACCCTGGCGGTCCATGACCGCCGGGTTGGAGGACCGCGGGAGCACCGGCGACAGGCCGGCGGTGCTCCAATGGGCATTCCGACCGCGGCGGTAAAACCGCGGTCGGACCGGCAACACTGGCGGTCTCCCGCCAGTGTACCGCCGCCCATTGGAATCCTCCAAGGCGGCGCAGCTAGCTGCGCCGCCGAGGGGATTCCGACCCCCCCTACCGCCATCCAGTTCCCGGCGGTTCTCCCGCCGGGAACCGGATGGCGGTAGGGGGGGTCGCGGGGCCCCTGGGGGCCCCTGCAGTGCCCATGCCACTGGCATGGGCACTGCAGGGGCCCCCGTAAGAGGGCCCCTAAATGTATTTCACTGTCTGCTGCGCAGACAGTGAAATACGCGACGGGTGCAACTGCACCCGTCGCACAGCTTCCACTCCGCCGGCTCGATTCCGAGCCGGCTTCATCGTGGAAGCCTCTTTCCCGCTGGGCTGGCGGGCGGCCTGAAGGCGGCCGCCCGCCAGCCCAGCAGGAAAGTCAGAATTACCGCCGCGGTCTTTCGACCGCGGAACGGTAACCTGACGGCGGGACTTTGGCGGGCGGCCTCCGCCGCCCGCCAAGGTCCGAATGAGGGCCAAAGTTCTGACAGCCGTATTTAGATATATTACGGTTGAGCCTCTGACTGCCGCAACGGAGTGTTAGTGAACTCCTTTGCTGGCTGACATTACTCCATCGTCATCAGGCTGGAGGGTTACTGCCGACCATATTTAGACAACACAGTTGTACTGATGGTGTCTTAGCTGCAGTTTACTGATGAAGGGGGGTGTCCCATTGACAATATGTGTGTTTTATGTAATGTATGAAGCAACTCATATCAACATATGTACATAACACAAGTTTTTTTTTTTTTTTTTTTAATTATGCACGAGTCCCCAGCGAAAGTGATAGGACAGTCCTACATGTACATGTACTATGGAATGCTCACCTTCAAGTCCAATGACGATGGGGGTCGGTGTCCTTTGTGTTCAAGTGGCAGCAGAAACAGCAGGACTTCTCTAGTTGGGTTCCATTAGAAATGGTAAGTGGAAAAGTGAAAAAAGATAGGTTTTTACCTCCTCTCCCATGCAATCCACCAATTCAGGTGTGGGGGTATCCCCCCGACAATTGGCTTGGCGGGAAGGCACATCATGATTTGCTCAGTAGTAACAGTGGCTGGGACCCCTCCGTGAGCCGGTCTTTCCTATTGTGCCATCAACACGGGTGTACAAATCTGGCAGAGTCGGCGGAACTTCGCCGGTCTATCATCTATGGACCCCCCAACACCTAAATACAGCGGGTGAATCTGATGGGAAAGCAGAGGTGGGACCAATATCGCCAAGATCTAAATCAGGTCCTAAGGCGCCATCATGAGTGCCACAGTGATTTAGAATGCATCAGTTTGTAACAGAAGTTAAAATAATTGCATGTTGCATAGAAGCACCTACCTGGTACTGCCAGCAACACTGATTCTATGCACCAGATATTAGAGTATAGTCAAGACCTTAGCACATGTTCATGGGAAAGTATGGTTCCTCACACAGACATGCTAAATAAAACTACGAATGACTGCCTTACATTCCTAGCATTAGGGCCTAGAGATTGGCCAAACATAATCATCACAAAGAATATCCTGACCATTCTGTGGCAAACAATGTTTTCATTGTTACATTGTTGAAATCTGCAACCTCTCTAATGGCAGGTACTTTCCTGGTGCCTAAGTATTACACCAACTATCCTGAGGGCAAGGTCATCCAGACCATGTCTGATAATGAACTCATTACTAAAATGAGAAAGTGATGGCCACCCCTGTGTTTGTAGCTTGTAATGGCCCACAGTCCCAGCACTGGGAAGTCACAGAATACCTGAGGTCCTTCTGATTAAAACACCTTCTGATCACACCCAGGTGACTGCAAATGGTAAAGCAGTGTGCACACTGCATTACGCAATGTGGTCAGATTGTCCTAATTTCCTCTAAATCCATACCCTGGTCGGTCCCAGTGGCTCACAAATTGAAATGAACATCCTAATCCAAGATTATCAGTCCCCTTCATGTCTAGTTGGGGAGCAATATCAAATCCATAATCTGTTTGCCTTCTTAGTTGTATCCACCTGATGTTACCACCCTCACTGGCCCCACACGCCTTTCCATTCTCATCCACATCAACCTTTCTATATTTTGCTTCAGATTTCATTAGAATGTGTAGGTGAGCCTAGGCACTGGATTGGGTGTTATAGTTTCTACATCATTGAGTACAGACAGTCTTGGTTTCTGGTTTGAAGAGCCACTGAGCATGATTGCTATGGTAAATAAAGTCGCATCTACCTGTATTAAGACCTAAATAAAATTACGTGAATTCTTCTGAAGTAAGCCAGGCCAGGAAAACCATAGTCCAGGCAAATAGGTAATCTTTTTTGAACTACAAAGAGGTTCTACACTGAGGAAAGTTTAAATAACCACAAGACTGCAAAACATTCAAAATGTAGCTGCTTGGCTGACTATCAGGCTGAATCAGTGGACATCTATTTCTCACCAGTTCACTATATTGCACTGGCTTCTGATCAGGGAGGTGATGAGGTGCACTGCCTTTGCCATAGCACAATCTACAATGAGTCATTTTTTTGCTTAGTCTGTCTTCATGAATATTCTCCTTTTTGATTACTTAGGTCTTCTGGTTTCTTCTTAGAGATACTAAGAATATGTCAGGCTGGGAAAGGGTGTGCTTTTTTTGATTGTCATGTATCAATACCCTGGAATTAATCTTGTAAGATATTCCTTGTGTCACACTTCCCAAATAGTCTCAGGGGTTCCCCTTGGTAGGAACGCAGGATTCAGGAAGTTGTTTGAACAACCCACCTGGTCGTGGATCAGTTTTAGCAATACTCTCACCTAGTTATTAGTGTGGATTTTATACCTCCCTTTATGGTTCTCTTGGGTTTCACAGTTCCTTTTATAGTTAGTTCTTCTGTTGAGTAGGGCAGGCAGGACATATATTTTTCTGGCATTTCGGAAGGGCCGCCATATTCTAAATGGTGTGCGCTGTACGGTCCATGAAGCACAGAGGATAGGGACCATACCCTGACCCAGTTGACAGGTATACGATTGGCATCTATACACTTGTGAGGTGTTGGAGGTGAATGTAAACAACAATTGCACCAATTGAAGAGGCTGTAACGGAGTTGTGATGTTCTCGGCTCAGCAGATCTGATAGCTTAGAATCTTCCTGGGACCCAGACACAAAACCCACCATCCAAACAAGCTAAGTGACAATTCCTTAGATCCTGATGCAGGCCTCATCATTAATGTGGTTAATTGCTTATCTTTTGTGGGAATCACCGACAAGGGTCAGGTTTCTATTAGTACCTGGTGCATCTTAGCAATTGGGTGGCATAACAGAACTCAGACAGACTTGAGTGCCTCAGTACCCACTGTCCATGGGGCCATACAGCCTGTTCTTCATCTGGAGACACTTGTGGGACTCCTGGGCCTCTCCCTTGCAGAGTGGTGCAGGCCCTTCCCTGTTATTCCAACAGACATCTTCAGTTGTCTTTCACTGCTGTTTCCTGAGCAGCATCTCCCTCATGCAAGAGCACCTTCAAGGCTTCTCTTGAGATTGAGCTTGAGCAGTCAGTCAGCTCTCTCTGTTGTAGCAGGGTCCAGGCAGCCTCTCCTGGCAGTCTTGGTAAGAGATCCCAGGTGTCTGGTTTCAAACCTGGCAAGGGAAGTTGGCACTGAATATTCCAGCCTGGAGAAGAGAGTTTCCCACCACTGCTGGTAGAGAACTTGGTTACCGGTAGACACATCTTGACACACTGGCTGGGTTTCTGCCCCCTCTTCATACTGAGGTTATAGCCAGTATTGTGTATTCCAACACTCAGCTCTGAGCCAGAATCTGGACTGTTCTGCCTCTTTTGCTTACTCCATTGAGACTGATCCAACCACGGTCTTTCTTACATGGTGGTGGCAGGAAGGTGGGGTGGAACTGTGAGTCACCTGTGAGAGAAAGACCCAAAATAAGGATACAAAAAGTCAGACTGTCCCACGTAACTACCTCTTAACCTATGAGTGATAGTGGTAGCCCTTCTGATGAACAATGGGATAGGGAAGGGCTATGCAGAACTCCCTAGCTTCAAAGGGGCCCTCTGTTGCTTTTCCTCCATACCTAAATGTTTGATCACTGCAAGGAATCCCTGCATTTTCCTGGAGGAGCCCTGCAATTTTCATCTGCTGCCGGGATTCTCTTCAACCCTCTGTGTTAGGTGCCACTTAGATTTACCAAATACAAAACGGATTCCAGTGTTGCTATGACCACCTGTATCACACACACTTTATACTTGCATCCCCTTTACACAAACATTCAACACCCATGTCCCACCTGGATGGGTAAAGGACCCTGATACAAGTGGCTGGTAGACCAGTTTTAAAAGGTGGGAGAGACCAGTGACTGACTGTCCATGAAACAGTCAGGTAAAGAGGCTACCTTGCCACAATATCCTTCAACTCTGCTAGTCAGTCCTTTCCAGCTCAGTGAGCTGACAATACTCACACTCGGTAGGATGGTGCATGTGGCGTAGCCCTCTAGACCACAGATTGCCCACTTTAGCTCTAAATCTATGTCTCAAATGCTCCCAGAGCCCACACACGATAGTCGTGTGCTGAGATGCTGATCAAAAATGTACAGCTTGTTTTGATGAATTTGAGGCAGCAGTGGACCTTGTGAGTCATGCAGGGGACGCATCTTGATACCACCAGACTTTGTGAAGGTTTACATGCATTATGGAGAGCAACCATGTGTGATGCTAAGTCATTCATTGGCAACCAGACCTTTGTGATGCTCAGTCATTCATTGGACACCAGAACCTTCTGTCTCTAAACATTGACCGGACAGCTGCCAGTTACCACTGGCGGACAGAGACCACATCTAAGCTCTGTGAACAGGGTCTAGAATTGCAACCTGCTCTACAGCCTGCGGCTTACCGTGTCCTGTAACAAGTTAAGTTGCTCCAAAAATGCCTCTGCTGTCATTGGGGGCCGAAAGTGGTGTAGCTTGAATAATAACCAGGTTAAGGCAGGAAGCAACCTGCCTGCCATGTGGGTTCCCTCAGTTCATCTATATAAATATATGTCATGGCTGTGCCATCTACTCATTTTGTCATTTGTTTGTTCACTGGATCATGTCTTGGTCTTAAAAACGTTGCCACAATAGATGCACCAAAAGACAGAGCACTTTCGGTCTTCCTAAGGTCCCCAACGTCTGATCACCGGTCAGTCCCAACTGTGGAGTAAGGTGAAGAAATGCATTCCTTGTGTGAGAACCTGCACAACACAGAAGGCAGGGCATGGTCCTTGTCACTAGTGGTACTCTATTTTCAAATCTTCCTCATGAACCCTATTCAACCAGACCTATGTGTAATAAACTGGTTTGCAGATATTTCTCTGCAGACACACACAGAAGATATGTTTTTGTGGGTGTTTGCCCCACAGTGATTTTGCCACCCCGGCCCCCTTGGCTGCTTACCGTTTTGTTTTCCAACGCTCTTCTGTGTTGTTCTGGAAGTTTTTTTGCAGATCATGGCACAGATTTGGGTGTGGAGTTCCCTGATTACCCCTTTTTTGTGGCGCTCTTGCTTCTTTTTTCTTTATCTGGTCCCCTAAAGTCTCTGCTTCATTTTTCTTCAAGAGCACCCACCGTGCCCCTTCTCACTGTTACCACCCTGCCGTGGCATTGCGGAGGCTGTATCTGCCACATTCTTTATTTACGCAGTGCTTCTGTTAAAATGTCACCAGCAGGAAGGACACGGCACAAAGACCACATACCTTAACTCTGTAGGTTTGGTTATGTACTTTGTACCCAAAGAGTTTATACATTGTGCTAGGTGTTGTCTGTCCAATGGTCTTTGCTGCCCAGGATCACACAGCCCCTCTTCTCATAGAGAGATCCACTCACCATGAAGGTGGATAACCATGTGTAAAATCCACTGGAGACACTTTGGCCCATATTTATACTTTTTGACGCAAACCTGTGTTAGCGTAGGTTTGTGTCAAAAAGTATAGCGCTGGCTAGCGCCATTCCATGACGCCGGCCGGGCGCCATATTTATGGAATGGCGCTAAGGCCCTGTTAATGTCCTTGGAAAGGACGCTAACAGGGCCGGGGAGGCGTAGGGGGAACCGGGGCCTGTGTGCCAAATTATGGCGCTACACTGTTTAGAGGCAAAAACATTGGGCCTGATTACAACTTTGGAGGAGGGTGTTAATCCGTCCCAAATGTGACGGATATACCACCTACCGTATTACGAGTTCCATAGGATATAATGGACTCGTAATAAGGTAGGTGGTATATCCGTCACATTTGGGACGGATTAACACCGTCCTCCAAAGTTGTAATCAGGCCCATTGTCTCTAATCAGTGTAGTGCCATTTTCTGGTGCACAAGCCCCATGGACGTGGCTCCTGTCATCTCATTGACGCAAGGTAGGTTTTCCACTCCAGAAAACAACATAAACTCCATAACTTTGGTGCTAGACGTGTCTAGCGCCAAAGTATAAATATGGAGTTAGGTTTGCGCTGAATTAAAAAAATGATGCTAATTCAGCACAAACCAAGTATAAATATGGGCCTTTCTGTCTTCTGATTTCTTTCCCAAATGCATCCGGGTTCCTGATGGTGGCTAAGGCTCCCGTTTATCAAGATCCAATAAACAAGATACACACACAGTATTCTTACAGGAAATCTCTAAATATGCAATATTTTAATGCCACTTTTCAACTTACATTCTGTTGCAAGTTTTCCAACTTCACTTTTCCTTTACAGGTATATGGAATTGCGGGGTACGGGATCCAAATCTATTATTCCCAAAGCCATAGAGTCTCCTTTTATGACATCATTTGTTAGGTGGCCATTTTGACAGAGATATCCTGCAGTCTCTCTCTACTCGCTGTGGAGAATGCTGTTTAACATTTTACTCTGTGATTCAAATTAGCTCATCTCAGACTGATTTTAGAGATTCTGGGCCAGATGTATTAAAAAGTTTTGCACTCGCAAACGGTGCAAATCGGTAAATTCAGCCATTTGCGAGTGCAAAACAGTGGTCTACATGAAATGCATTCGCAGACCACAAATAAGAAATCGCTAAAATTGTGATTTCTTGCGTTGCGACCTGGAAATTGCGAGTTGCAATTTGCGATTCGCAATTTCTAGGTCGCAAGGCGATGCTGGAAAAAAAACGCAAAAATTGCATTTTGCACTTGCAAAATACCATGCTTTGCAACCAGGTGGTAACCTGGTGCAAAATTAAAAAATGCAGTTAAACTGCATTTTTAAATTAAACATGTAAAGCACACATGCCCTTTTGGCATGTGTGTACCTTTTATGTTGAAAACAAAGTTTTTGGTGTGCAGGAGAGGGGGCCTTAGGCCCCCAGCACCCTGGCCTTTTGCCTTTCCAAAATTGCGATTCCTGGTTCAGAAATCGCAATTTTGGAAATGCAAAATATTCGCAGCTATGGGCCAACAGGCCCATAGCTGCGAATGGGGCCGGTATCGCAATTTGCGATTCGGTAATAGCATTTGCGATTTTTAAGAAATCGCCATTACCGATTCGCGAATGTGATACATGGCCCTTTGCGAGTCAGTAATAGCGATTTCTTAAAAATCTCTATTACCGAATCGCAATGGGCCGTGATGGTACATCTGGCCCTCTGTCTCTAAAATCAGGACAGTGGGATTTCTGCCAGCCAGAGTGTCGGATGTATGTCCTCTACTGTGCCACGGCAGAGGTTGACAGTCTGACAACCTTTCGAAGTTCCTTCCGTGGTGACCGAGGCTCCTTCATCAAAATGGCTTCATCAGAAGGAACCACTTTAAGAGGCAGGTGGGAGAGAATAGGAGACTCTGGCAGGATTACCAGTGACAATTGTGGAAGTTTACTCCATTCAGGGAGCAAAACCTAGAATGCAACTGGAAACAGAATCTTTGGGCCAGATGTAGGTAGGTTTCCGTTTGCCAGTTGCAAATTGCGAGTCCCAGCGACTCGCAATTTGCAACTCCCAAAAGGAAATGCAGAAAGGTGTCTCAGACACCTTCTGTGACTCGCTATGGGGTCGAAAAGACCCATCTCATGAATATTTATGAGGTGGGTCGCAGTTTGCGACCCCATTGCGAGTCTAGGCACTCACGGGGATGGTGGCCTGCTGGGGACAGCAGACCACCATGTCCGTGACTGCTTTCTTAATAAAGCAGTTTTTTTTTTTCTTTTTGCAGCCCGTTTTCCTTAAAAGAAAACGAGCTGCAAACAGAAAAAATACCGAAACCATTAGTTTCGTTTGTTTTCAGAGTAGGCAGGGGTCCATAGGACCCCTGCCTGCTCTGAAAAAATATTTTTGGGGGCATTCACAAAGGGGAAGGGGTCCCATGGGGACCCCTTCCCGTTTGCAAATGAGTTACCATCCACTTCAAGTGGATGGTAACTGCGAGTTGATTTGCGACCGCTTTCGCGGTCACAAATCAACTCTACATCGCGACGCGGTCGCAAATAGGAAGGGAACACCCCTTCCTATTTGCGAGTTGGAATCATATTTTGCGAGTCGGTACTGACTCGCAAAATGTGATTCTGCATCGCGTGAGGCCGTTTGCGCCTCGCAAGCAGCGTTTTTCGCCGTTTGCGAAGCGCAAAAGGCTACCTACATCTGGCCCTTTGTTAGTTGTAACAATCCTTGATATAAATTAAGCACACACTCCTTGCCCCTGGTCCCATTCTCACTTTTTTTCAATAACCAGGCTATGATTAAATCATAAAAAAACACAGTAACTTGGAGCGAGACAGTATTTGACTGGTTCCACTCCTCTCAAAGTGAATGGACTAAGAAACACTTCCCCTTTGCATAGAACCTCATTATCATTTACCTATTAGTGATGAATCTCAGGACTCCCAAAATCTAGGTATCATATCCCATATACTTAAAGGAATTGTTGAGTGCATTAGCGCATATATAATGTATTACCCCTATACAGCATTGTGTCCTCAGAACATTGCCCATCCTATATTAACCTAAACAAGCCGCCTCCATTCTTATCACTTTTAGCTGAATCTACTCTGGTATCAATAATTCAGCCTCCTGTTCTCACCTACCACTAAGAGGGCACTGGGCTTTATAAGGACTACTGGTGGCATTATTTGAACTACCTAGTATGCACCTAGGTCTCTGAGCACAGTTTTGCAGTGTTCACAGCACAGTGAGATGGGTTGCTTGGAGTTTATATAAATTATTTGTTTTGGTCATTTCATTAACATGTTCGTTTATTTGTGTCCTCTTGTCCTGAAATCTCCTGTGTTTTATCAATTTATTTATAGGTTTTCTATTTTCTGCATGTCCGTTTTAGCTGTAGAATATTCCCAATAATATTTGCAGGTTTATACAGCCTAGAAAAAGTCCCAGGCCTGCAAGCCACTACGAGAATAAACACGTGTTGCCTGGCTAAATCTCCAATCCACTATTACCTACATAACCCAATGTGCCTAACATGGAAATCATGTATTTAATTGTATCACTGAATGCCAGAGATTATTCTCCTTCAACACAAAATCTGGTGATTCATAGTGCAGAATCTGTCGTATTTCTCTCAAGCTGGACTTGTAATTGTGTGCATAGGGGTATTACGCACTCCCTACGACAAGACAATACACTTTTGTACTGAGCTTGTTGGGGGCAGCATCACCTCCGGGTCTCTACCCTCTCTCCTCTAGCAAATGTGACACAATCACCTGTGACATGAGCAGTTCACAACTCATTTGGGAAAGGAAGAGGTTAATGAAACCAGGTCCCAGCAGCAAACTGGACCAGGACACAGAGGAGCAGGAGAGCGGAACAGCGAAAAACACCCGAGATGACAAGGAGGTCACGTGCTGACAGAAAGACTGGTCAGGACAATAGGTGAAGAAGGTCAAGACTAGGGACAATAGTGCAAGTTCATGGGAGGCATCAGAATTCTGTAAGGAAGGAAGGGAACACTGGGAATCGTAGCCACGGAGGAGGAAAAAGTGTAGGGAACACAAGTGCTGCTGACCAACTGATAGGGCTCGCAAAGCTGATACAAGGGATGCTGACTGGTACCTAGCCAGTGCATGTGAGATGTTTATATGCTAGCTCTGCCCTGCTTGCCCTGGAAGTTGTGCCCTAACACAGTAGTGTAGCAATAATACTTTTATGATAGTTTTCTGCAATCTCCATCCCTGACCTCTTTGAAACGTATACAAGCCCCTAAACTCCTTGCAGGACTCGGCTGACTAAGCACTCATGCACTTGCTTTATGCTGTTTTCTGATTTTCCTGATATAGCCCTCCCAAAACTTCCTATGGAACAGGGATAACAACTAAGGGGCATGAACAAAGCAATTCGGTTTAATGATCGTTCAGAGCTATTTATCCCTTTCTGGAAATCAGATGTTGTAATTGCCCAAAATGATTGCGGGAATCTAGAATAGTCTCAACCTTGTATTCTTGTGACATGTACTGCAGAGGTTCTCACTAACATTAAAATAAGAAATAAACCCCGAAACCTTGGGCTGAACTTAGGATGTGAACCCAGAAGATGACATGTGGGAGCTGGTCTACAATGGAGCTCTGACTGTTTCTTATAGTCTTCCTTTGTCTTAAAGAGATGGTGATATACTTACTTCATTATGCCCCTAATGTGTGATAGTAAATGAGTGACAGAGGGCACAGAAGAAGAGAGAAATGCATGAAATGTGTGTGGCTGAAAACCAAATGAGCAATAGATTGACATTCCCACGGCATTGTGGATTGGCTAATCATTGTGAGATTTTCTAAGCATAACAAGCAAGGGAGATCCACTCCATCTGCCAATGCATCTGAGGATGATAACCTGGGAAAGGGAAATTGTTGATACAATTTCTTTTCATCAATTTCCTCAAGAAATGGATAGTAAACTGTGACCCTCAATCTGTAACGACCTCATCAGCTAATCACTAAGGTCTGAAAACCTGGTTTCAGGAATATCGGAAACAGTTCATCTGCTGAAGTCAACCCTTTTAATGAAACACAATGGCCCAATTTGGTAGAATAATCCACCGCTACTATGAGATTGTCAGATCTTTGAAACAGAGATAAGTCTGTTAAAATGATCAACCATCACAATGTTTCACCTACTTCAAATCCTTTGGTACTTGGCGTATTCTGTGCTGACAAAGCTTTAGACTGATTCATTTCAATAGTTATTTGAGACAACTTAGTCCAAAAGGCAAGAAAGGCAATTAGAGAGAACCCAGAAAATAAGCCTTTTCTTTTTTGCCTCAATGTCCTGAACTGATGCCTTAATCCACCTGAGATTGCTTCCTTCTCTCCAAATGTCCAAGAAAGAACTTAAGAACATTGTCATCAGTTGTCTATGTGCTCCTAGAATAGTGATCTACTCACACAGGCCAGGCATCCAATGTGCACAGAATTTATAGACATGTATGTCACAAAAATCCCATCCCCTTCCACAATGCTCCTAAAATATCAATCTTTGCTGTTCATATGAATGCGTGATGACTCTACTGATGGTCATAATATTATGTTCTATGTGCTCACTTTTGTAAATGTCTGTCAAGCATCTGTACCCAGCATTAAAAGCATGGCGGGTGGCTGATGGGGTTACACCTGAACTAACAAAATACTGCTATAAAATTGAAAAAAACACAGTGAAGCTAGCTTGAAAACGTTTTGCATATAATTGTTCCTTTAAATACTTTGATTAAAATAAGTATACCATTGAAGGAAAGGTCAGTATTGCGAGTAAATTATGAGCACTGACAGAAGGAAGTAAAGGTATTCCTGGATTGCCATTAGAAAAAAACACCTGACCTTACACCCAGTTACCAAATTGTTACCATAATGTAATTATCTCTGCTCAAAGTTTGATGATTGCATCTGTATATATTTGTATTATTATTGCTTTGAATGAGATACTTACCATTTTCTTAGTCTAAGAATGCCTGTAGTTAACCAAATGAGTGGGCATCCAAGATGTCGACGAGTACCATAAAGTTCCCCAGGATCAGCCTCCGGATTGTGAAATTTAGCTTAATTCACTGTAAATTGTTTTTCATCTGACTAGGTCTCCTCTTACAATAGACCATTGTTTGCCAAACAGCAGAAAACCAACCCATATGCTAAGTAGGAGATGTAAGGATGTGGAAATGTGGTGGCCACTAAGGAAGTTGAATTTTTCTAAAGTCCACTAGTCCCCGTAGAGCTGTAAGGAAAGAATACACGGCTAAGCCAGAAACTATGTAGAACTCTTGGGAATACACTGGTCCGATCAATGGCTGACAGGATTCGCCTGATGATTGCATTCCACAATCAATTTTCTATGATTTGCATCAATCAGGGATTTATCCAATACACTATGAAACATGCTTTACATTCACTGCGGTATTTTGAGGCAAACCATGTCCTTTCTTCTTGTATATAGTCCACAATTCTGGTACTTTTGTCTGTGTGTAATAGATAAAAAAGCAGTGGTGCTGCCGAATGTTGGGGCTGCAAATACAAATCTAATATCTACCAGATACAGATGTCGTCATTGGCCAAGAAAGTGGATCACCTCACCTCGATCCTGATTAACCTACCCCGGTTTACATTGGATGCCAGAATAAAACTAAAATGGGCTATCTACAAAGCACTGTAGCTCAAGGCAGCATCTTTTCTGTCAGACCTCCTTCAATGGGCTGGTGCTACAAGCAGGCTCAGAAGCAAGTCCCATATCTATTCTTGTCTGAGTCACTGCCATTACTAGAACTTCCCCTACAGACTTATCTCCTTTAAGCTTCTGCCCACTACTGTTTTAACTCCATTGTCTTCAGAAAGTTAGCACTGCTTTCCACTCACACAACCAAAAGTTGGTCACTTGAGATTAGTTGCCGAAGCGCTTGATAAAATTTGACCATGCCGTAAGGTGTGCAAAACATAATCTGCAATTCTAAAAGTTAAATCACTCCATCCGCTCTTATTATGCCAGAGAACTTTGTCTCAACAGTAGCCATTAATAATGCACAACATGAAACATGTACACACCTTTGCAATCCTCTGTGATTGAGTCACCAATACTTCATGCTTAAAGAATCCTTAGAACCGAGGGTCCTGCCATTTAGTGGTGATGCTGAGAAGGACTATTGGAGATACGCTCAACCCAGGCTAAGGAGGGAGGTTTTCTAGCCCAGCTACACTGGAGTGGATGTGACATCAATGGTAAGAATTCATAATGTCAGCAACAACAGATCTTCAACTGAATGGTGCATAAGTCATACCATATTTTAATTGACGTGTACTTTATATGGAAACCATTAATACAAGCTTTGCTCACAAAATAATTTTTGTGGGTATAACTCAATCTCACACGCTACATGTTCTGTTGTTCACATTTAATAATTCAAAACTTAGGGCCTCATTACGACTTTGGCGATCGTTTCAGAAGACTGCCGCGGTGGCAGCCGCCAAAAGTCCGCAATGTTGGCGGTCATCCAATCGCGATATCAAGAGTTACACAGTGAAGGCCACCAAAAAACAGCAAAAAATCCAAGACCGCCAGGACACTGGAGGGTGGGAAAGAGGCAGTTCCACCACCAGCACCACCAGGCCTACAAAAATCCACCCACCAGATTATGGGCCACAAATCACCACAGCAATCCTTCCATGGTGGTAACCCATTTGTGGTGCGAACCGCCGCAGTCAAAACTCACATCAGTCAGAACACCACACCACACCACATTGGATAGTCTGAATACCCCACACCTGACACACATCCACACACCCGACACACCTACTCACTACACTACATAACACACCTCTAAACAATGCACAAGCCTTTGCAACAAAAACGCCATTTACATTCCCAGAGAGTAGGAGAAAAGAATTGATATAGCACCTTCACACCACAGGCACACATTCATATACCACTTAGCACAAACATCACATCAGCACAACAAACACATTACACACATCACAAGGACACAAAAATCACGGCAACTGTCACACCCCAGAACACAGCCCCCACACCTCATACAACTACCCAACACTGCACCCTTACACTCACAACAACCCCACACAGCGTTGACACAAACACTACCATGTCCCCACAAAAACATCCATGTTTCACTGATGAGGAGTTGAGGGTCATGGTGGATGAAATTGTCAGGTTAGAGCCACAACTGTTTCGAGCACAGGTCCAACAAACATCGATTGCCAGGAAAATGTAGTTGTTGCAAAGGATAATCGACAGGGTCAACTCAGTAGGCAGCCATCCACGCACAAGGGACGACATCAGGAAGAGGTGGAATGACTGGGGAAGGTGCATTCTTTGGCTTCACGCCACCAGATCTACGTGCACAAGACTGGTGGTGGACTCCCACCTCCTCCCCCAAAGTTCACATCATGGGAGGAGAAGGTCTTGGACATATCACATCCAGAGGGCCTGAAAGGAATACCTGGGGGACTGGAGTCTGGTAAGTACCCACCACATTCATGTCACAGAACTGTATTGTCCTGCATGCCTCCTCACCACCCAAATACTCCCCATTCAACTAAATTACCTACTGTACCTTCCACCTATTCAACTAAATTACCCACTGTACCTACAACCTATTCACCTAATACCCCTCTCCTGCATGCCACCACTCCACTCAGCCCAACTGCCCCACAGCCCTTGGCAATGGCACATTACTGACTGGCAAATCAAATCACTATTACTCCCAGAATGCGCTAACACAGCTTTTTGAACACCTTGAATGTGCACAACACATCACAAGTCATGCATGTACAACTAAAGTACTAGTTACACCATCTAGATTGACCTAGAGAGGACCAGTACATGGCAATGACACAAATGCAATGGCACACTCACAATAGCATACAAAACAACAAACAGCTGAGTGACCATTCCTACTGGCTGCAGATCAAATATCCCAAGCCAGAAATAGACTGACCGGGTTGGAAAGTAAGATGGCTGAGTCGATGCACATGCATAACAACTAGATACAGGTCTAATATCCTTGCATACTCACATACTGCTTTCCCACTAAGACACAACTGTGCATTGTACAGCTATGGTTTGTGTCATCTAGCAATCCTCACAAATCACTATGTAACAGAGGTGTACGGTCATGTCAATGGTCAGACAATAACATAACTCATCTGCAGTGCAATCTGTACCAAACCTGTATGACATCTCCCAACATGGAGCATGGCAATCAAATCACAGAGTAGTATGTATAACAAAGGTATGCGGTGCAGCATCTGTCAATGTCATTGCAGGGAATCATGTAGAGACACTGTCATGGATCTCATTAAGAGGTAATGTAACCCATATTACAACCTGAACTTTGAGTCTCACTCCCTCCGCAGGTAACCCAGCCATTGCCACGATGGAGAGGATACCAGACCTTGCCATTCCCCCTCAGGATGAAGGCCCCAGTGAGGACAACACGCCTGGATGTCTGGACAACGACAAACAACCTGTCAGTCAACGACTCCCTGCTTCCCCCTGTCCACAATAACACCCCCCACCCCTGATGCAACCACATCACAAGCAACTATTCGCCCCCCAACCTGTGTCCCATGGCCAGTTCAATCTATTGTGTGCCCCACAGTACAGGGACCTGAGTCAAACCTTGACATCCCTGACAATGAAGGCACTGCTACCACTGGGATTGGGCACACCGTGCCAGGGGCACAGGCAGCTGGGGGTAGGGTGCGTGGGACAGATGCTGTGGGCCAGAGGGTGGGGACTCAAAAAGACTCCACTGACCAGGAAACGATCTCCCTTGTCCTGGGAGCATACCAAAGTTACCAGGGCAGGATGGGCCAAATAATCACCATGTTGGGGGAGAAGCAAAGGCTGCAGAGGAAATACCACCAGGAAGTCATGCAGCAGTGGCAGGCATATAATGCCACAATGGCCACAATTGCAGGGGTTCTGAGGGACATCAATATCACCCTCATTGGTCCCTCAACACACCATCAGGCCCCTTCCACTAGCAACCTAACATCTGCCCCATCTACATCTGCAGCAGCTAGTGGAATGGAGGCCCTGCCAGGGAAACCAAAAGCCTCAGACACCCCTCCCTCTGTAGCTAAAGAACCCCCCGCAAATGTGGACGTCCACCCAGACATCCGGCTGGAGCAGATGCCAAAACCAAACCCACTGCCAGGAAGTGAACCTCGCCTGATATGTCACCCTTGTGTGCCACTGTGACACCCTGTAGACTGTTCTGAGACATGACTCCATTTTCCAATGGTACAAGGACAATGGACCTGTGTAACCAACTAGTGTAGCTGCTACTCTGATGAATCCATCTACCACGACTCAACTCATGACCCCTTCTTTAATTTTACCACTTTGATTTTGATCTTATTCATCATGATATGCACAATGAATCCCAATTGAGCACAGCTCCTGTATATGTGTCTTTATTCATACCTCAACAGTTGCCATGTAGCCAACCGTGGTGAGGTCATGCCCCCCTGCATCGAACAGCCAGTGTAATGCTCATCAGACTGAGCCTCCAACAGCATGAGACATATTACAATAGAGATGTTACAGGACAGGTGGCAGAGAGGTTGCAATCCAGGCCAACACCATGGTATAGTCAGTATTCCAATCTGCAAATAGAGCATGACAGACACTATCATCAGGATAGAAGGCATGGTGGTACACAATGCACAAATACAGGCAGTAGACGTCATGGCCATGGTAACCCACCTACAAAGCAGGGGCACCCAGGATGGACGTATGTATCACCATGTAAGGTCTCTTCACAAATTCATAACATAGCTACATGATCACAAATCCATTGGAACACATATATGACATCACTGAGGACCCAGCACATTAACCATACACAAACACAGGGCCTATACCTGGAGTAATGTACTTACTGCTTTGTCGCTATATGTGAGAAAGTAGCCTCTTTCTAGCCTTGTTACCCCCACTTTTGGCCTGTTTGTGAGTATATGTCAGGGTGTTTTCACTGTCTCACTGGGATCCTGCTAGCCAGGGCCCAGTGCTCATAGTGAAAACCCTATGTTGTCAGTATGTTTGTTATGTGTCACTGGGACCCTGCTAGCCAGGACCCCAGTGCTCATAAGGTTGTGGCCTATATGTATGTGTTCCCTGTGTGATGCCTAACTGTCTCACTGAGGCTCTGCTAACCAGAACCTCAGTGGTTATGCTCTCTCTGCTTTCCAAATTTGTCACTAACAGGCTAGTGACTAAATTTAGCAATTCACATTGGCATACTGGTACACCCATATAATTCCCTAGTATATGGTACTGAGGTACCCAGGGTATTGGGGTTCCAGGAGATCCCTATGGGCTGCAGCATTTCTTTTGCCACCCATAGGGAGCTCTGACAATTCTTACACAGGCCTGCCAGTGCAGCCTGAGTGAAATAACGTCCACGTTATTTCACAGCCATTTACCACTGCACTTAAGTAACTCATAAGTCACCTATATGTCTAACGTTTACCTGGTGAAGGTTGGGTGCAAAGTTACTTAGTGTGAGGGCACCCTGGCACTAGCCAAGGTGCCCCCACATCGTTCAGGGCAAATTTCCCGGACTTTGTGAGTGCCGGGACACCATTACACGTGTGCACTGTACATAGGTCACTACATATGTACAGCGTCACAATGGTAACTCCGAACATTGCCATGTAACATGTCTAAGATCATGGAATTGTCACCCCAATGCCATTCTGGCATTGGGGGGACAATTCCATGATTCCCCCGGGTCTCTAGCACAGAACCCGGGTACTGCCAAACTGCCTTTTCAGGGTTTGCACTGCAGCTGCTGCCAACCCCTCAGACAGGTTTCTGCACCCCTGGGGTCTGGGCAGCCCTGGCCCAGGAAAGCAGAACAAAGGATTTCCTCTGAGAGAGGGTGTTACACCCTCTCCCTTTGGAAATAGATGTGATGGGCTGGGGAGGAGTAGCCTCCCCCAGCCTCTGAACATGCTTTGATGAGCACAGATGGTGCCCATCTCTGCATAAGCCAGTCTACACCGGTTCAGGGATCCCCCAGCCCTGCTCTGGCGCGAAACTGGACAAAGGAAAGGGGAGTGACCACTCCCCTGACCTGCACCTCCCAGGGGAGGTGCCCAGAGCTCCTCCAGTGTGTCCCAGACCTCTGCCATCTTGGAAACAGAGGTGTTTGTGGCACAGCGGACTGCTCTGAGTGGCCAGTGCCAGCAGGTGACGTCAGAGGCTCCTTCTGATAGGCTCTTACCTCTCTTGGTAGCCAATCCTCCTTCCTAGGTAGCCAAACCTCCTTTTCTGGCTATTTAGGGTCTCTGCTTTGGGGATCTCACCAGATAACGAATGCAAGAGCTCACCAGAGTTCCTCTGCATCTCCCTCTTCACCTTCTGCCAAAGGATCGACCGCTGCCTGCTCAGGACGCGTGCAAAACCGCAACAAAGTAGCAAGACGACTACTAGCAACCTTGTATCGCTTCATCCTGCTGGCTTTCTCGACTGTTTCCGGGTGGTGCATGCTCTGGGGGTAGCCTGTCTCCTTCTTGCACCAGGAGCTCTGAAGAAATCTCCCGTGGGTCGACGGAATCTTCCCCCTGCAACCGCAGGCAATAAAAGACTGCATCATCGGTCCTCTGGGTCCCTTCTCAGCACAACGAGCGTGGTCCCTGGAACTCAACAACTCTGTCTAAGTGACTCCCACAGTCCAGTGACTCTTCAGTCCAAATTTGGTGGAGGTAAGTCCTTGCCTCCCCACGCTAGACTGCATTGCTGGGTGCCGCGTGATTTGCAGCTGCTCCGGCTCCTGTGCACCCTTCCAGGATTTCCTTCATGCACAGCCAAGCCTGGGTCCCCGACACTCTAACCTGCAGTGCACAACCTTCTGAGTTGTCCTCCGGCATCGTGGGACTCCCTTTTGTGACTTTGCGTGGACTCCGGTTCACTCTTCTTCCAAGTGCCTGTTCCGGTACTTCTGCGGTGCTGCCTGCTTCTGTGAGGGCTCCCTGACTTGCTGGGCCACCCTCTGTCTCCTCATCCAAGTGGCGACATCCGGGTCCCTCCTGGGCCACAGCAGCATCCAAAAACCCTAACCGCGACCCTTACAGCTAGCAAGGCTTGTTTGCGGTCTTTCTGCAAGCTTCTTCACGACGTGGGACATCCATCCTCCAAAGGGGAAGTTCCTAGTCCTCTTCGTTCTTGCAAAACACCAAGCTTCTTCCATCCGGTGGCAGCTTCCTTGCACCCTCAGCTGGCATTTCCTTGGCTCCTGCCCACTCTCGACACTGTCGCGACTCTTGGACTTGGTCCCCTTGTCTTACAGGTACTCAGGTCCGGAAATCCACTGTTGTTGCATTGCTGGTGTTCGTTTTCCTTGCAGAATCCCCCTATCACGACTTCTGTGCTTTCTGGGGGTTGTAGGTGCACTTTACACCTACCTTTCAGGGTCTTGGGGTGGGCTATTTTTCTAACCCTCACTGTTTTCTTACAGTCCCTGTGACCCTCTATAAGCTCACATAGGTTTGGGGTCCATTCGTGGTTCGCATTCCACTTTTGGAGAATATGGTTTGTGTTGCCCCTATACCTATGTGCTCCTATTGCAATCTATTGTAACTTTACACTGCTTGCATTACTTTTCTTGCTATTACCTGCATAATTTTGGTTTGTGTACATATATCTTGTGTATATATCTTATCCTCATACTGAGGGTACTCACTGAGATACTTTTGGCATATTGTCATAAAAATAAAGTACCTTTATTTTTAGTATATCTGTGTATTGTGTTTTCTTATGATATTGTGCATATGACACCAGTGGTATAGTAAGAGCTTTACATGTCTCCTAGTTCAGCCTAAGCTGCTTTGCCATAGCTACCTTCTATCAGCCTTAGCTGCTAGAAACACCTCTTCTACACTAATAAGGGATAACTGGACCTGGCACAAGGTGTAAGTACCCCTGGTACCCACTACAAGCCAGGCCAGCCTCCTACACTATACAGTTATCTACATCTTGTACAGCAATGTCAGAATACAAACACAGCTAGGCCCCCATAGTCATCACAAAGTACTCCACCCACTGTGTAGCCAGAGGCCGTGATCCATTCTTCACACAAGGGCCACATACTTCAACTGACATGAACAATACCATATCACATCCCCTCAACCCCATTGGTAATAGGAAAGGACAAAGCTGTCACATTTTCACATGTATGAAGTACAAACGAGTTTATATCCCACTTTAACTGTATACAATTTACCTGCTAACTGTCAATAACAACTCTCATGTCTGTCATCGATTAACATCGGCTGCTGACAATGAATACCGCAAGCCATAGGTTACAGAGGCAAACAGGAAATTGCAATTGCAGTGAGTGGAAGGAAAAGAGGATAGGAGAATGCAAGAATCATAATTCAATACTGAATAGTCTATTTCAAAAGTGAATTTAAGGATCAGATGTAACAGTACATGTTTGAGCTGACCCTCTATTACTGTACACCTTACAATCTATCAGTCAGCTTCCCTAACTCAACTCACATATAGGCATTGGAGCTCATTACACCACCACTGATGAATCTAGTCAGGAGGTGTTATGGCAGCCATCCACATCAAAATGTGCACATGCTAGAGTTGTAAAGGTCCAATTCACATACCTGGATGTAAGTGGAAGTACTATTGATGAGCTCTGTCCTAGAGTCAGCTGCACCTTCTTCTTCTGGCTCTTCATTACTTTCTGTATCAGCATTTCATTACTATCAATGGTATCTGATGTCTCAGGACTAGATAGTGGAGCATGCAGCAGACAACTATTATTTGGTATACCTTGTGAGGTGAGTAGAGAAGGCACCTCCAGATAGGTCCAGGCACCTGAATCTTGCCTTCAGGCGCCCAAATGTTTGCTTGATTACACGCCTTGTCCTCCCGTGGGCCTCATTGAAATTGACTTTTTCCCTGGCGTGGCTGGGTACCTCACTATTGTCAACAGCCAAGGAAGGTTTGGAATGCCAGTCACCTGTAAACATAATGGTAGAACAAACCATAAATAGCTTCATCGACTGCCTGTAATGTGATGACAGGTGACTTAACACTGAAACAGACAATACAATGCATACTTACCAAGCAGCCAGGCCCTCTCTGTTTGTAGTCGTGCCATCAGATGTGGGACATTGCTGTTCCACATTATGTAGGAATCATGCACTGATCCAGGAAACTTGGCTGTGACTTGTGAGATGTACTGGTCTGCCAGACACACCACCTGTACGTTGATTGAGTAGTAGTTATTCCTGTTCCTATACACCTGTTCATTGGCACTGGGAGGGACCAGGGCTACATGGGTACCATCGATGGCTCCTACCACATGAGGAATGTGTCCCATCTCATAAAAGTCTGCCTTCACAAACACCAAATCCGCTCTTTGGGGGAATCTGATGTAGCTGTCCAGGTGCTTCAACAAGGCACACAGTACATCCTTCAACACCAGACTGAACATGGGCTGAGACATCCCTGATGGTAAGGCAACAGTAGTCTTTAAGGACCCTGTGGCAAAGAAGTGTAACACTGACAATACTTGAACTATGGGAGGTATGCAATAGGGATTGCGAATGGCTGGCATCTGATCTGGCTCCAACTGTGTACATAGATCCATGATGGTATGACGATTCAGACAATATGTCTGGAGGACATGCCTGTCTTCCATGGTAGCCAGGTCAACTAGTGGATGGTACACTGGTGGTTGTCTCACTTTCCTCATGGCAGGATAACTATGTTGAGAGGAGAGAATGTACAATAAGTTCCGCAGGATGGACACATCACCAACACATTGTATATTGTCTGTCACATAACATCTGTAAAGGTGGCATAAGACTGCTGACATATGAAATACAGACCATAGATATGCACCTAATTCACACTCATTGCTGCACATTGGCTGACATGTAGATTGGAATGTACATATGAAACATATGTCATTGTACATATGTGGGTGACTGTGCTGTCATGGACACATTCCACATATGTTTAGGGATCTACCTATACCTAGCCGTGGCCTATATACTTCAGAGTCACTGTATATAGTTCTCAACATGTAGAGAGCCTGAACACGTCAATGTGAAAAGACTGTCACAATATGTTGCACAACCATGATTGCCCAACATACGGTTACACTGAAATTAGGGGGAGTCAGTGACTGACGCATATTATTTAGCACATCCATTGATTACATGTGCTCAAAATGGCAGGCGCCTGACCTACAACAGTGGACAGTTGGAAGTGACCTAAGTTAGTCGGCGGAAGTCATCATGGCGGTAGGCGGTCCAACCACCGTGCAACTTGTCATTGGTTAACATTGCTGCCTTTGGTGGACTGTGGCCAATGGCCATGACGGCCAGCGGTGACATTCCTGTACGTGGTGGCTATGACCGCCATTTTCTGTAGTTTTTCTCATTTGACTCCTGACACTGTTGCCAGCACGACCTCCACGACATACTGCCTCTGGGAGCCATCATGCCACGTCCTGCAGGTGATAGGGCCCCTGCCTTAACCCCTGAAGAGTTGGATAAGCTACTGGAGGAGGTCCTACCCCTGTATGAACAGCTATATGGGGCACCAGAGGATCAGGTGTGTTCAATGGCTCAGCTATGTGTGATAGGTGTTGTGTGTGACGTTTATTCAGCATTGTGAACTGGTGAGGGTGTAGATGCATGCACATGCCATATTGTGAAGGCGTGTGAGCAGAGAGTATGGGTATGTATGCCTACTTGTGACAGATGTGCAGTGACCACTCCTATTGGTATGGTGCATGTATGCGTGACTTTCTACTTATGTCTGTATCATCCATGCAGGTGAACGCCCATCAGAAGAAAGGGATCTGGTGTGCATTTGCCAAGCAAGTGCGGACCTTGGGGATCCATAGCTGGCGGAGCACCCATTGTCGCAAGCGATGGGAGGACCTGAGATGCTGGGCCCAGAAGACCGCGGAGGCCCAGCTGAGGATGTCCACCAAACGAGGGAGGGATGCCCATCGGACCCTGACCCACTCAATGGCCCACATTTTAACGGTGGCCTACCCTGAAGTGGATGGGTGTTTGAGGGCAGCACAGCAGCCACAAGGGGGTAAGTACTGACTGTATCCTTGTACTTGGCTCTGGTTGTATGGTGATTGCAGTCACACTTTAGTAGCTGTGACAATGCTGTAGGTGCTACATGTAGATTAGTGGGAATACGTAGTACCCACACTTCCTGAATGTTAGATGTAGTTCTGGCATACATGGTTTGCAATGTGGATGTTTAGTTCACCTGTGTCAAGACATATCTATGACTGCATGTAAAGATGCTCAGATGACGATGCCACATGTGTGACTCCACCCAGCCATTTTATGGATGTAAGCTGCTGTTTCATCCTACCCATACAGTATGTCCTGGTCCATCCTTCAGCATATGTGCTTTAGTAGCTCTAAGGTGTCTGAGCACTCCCATCTGTCTTGATCACCCGTGTTTGCAACTGAGTGTCTGACATATGTTGTACATCGGCGATGTAACATTTGTCCTTGTACAGTTATTGACTCCATGTGAGGCAGGCATCACAATCACTCAACAGATATTGCCACTGTAGGACAGTACATATGGGTTTGTAGATGTATCCCCGTTGTCCCATCATCTTCATACTATGGGGAATGTGAAGGTAGTAAGGGGAAGGCTATACTACCTTGGGTGTCTGATTTTGTCTATTTGTCCTTTTCATGCATTTCCATGCCATTGAAATATGGGCAAATCGCATTTATCCCAATGGCTTTATTCTCGAGGTGGTAAGTGGCTAGGGAGAGCTGCCCTTTGACAATATGCAATGTCCATGCTATGTGTGCCATTGCCCTACCAATAACCGTGACACACATGTCATTATCTGTTTACATCATGTCTCAGTGGTTACTTGGGGGCACATGTAATAGAGAGGGTCAATCATTGTTACCCTTAGCCTAGCTGATGTGGGCAGTTTGGACAGGAATAGTTATTAAATGACTTATATTTTCAAGATTAAATGGTTTAGCTGTACTACTATTACTAAAAAAAAGTGTTAGGGTGGGATATGTTGTCAGTGCAATGGCAGTCATGTGGTTCCATGTACATCATGTGTACATATTTTCTCAGTGGGATATGTGTGTTGACTGGACTGGTACAGGTAATCACATGTCAGGAAAGGTGTAAGTGGTGTTGCTGTACTCATGTAGTCATGTGGTGGAACTGTAACAACATGTTAGGTGGAATGTTAGATGCCCTATGATGTATTTAGTGGCAGGCTAATGTTTAGGTGTTCTTACACTGCACTCAGTGATTGTCAGTGAATGTGTCATGTGTGCTATGTAGCCCACTGTAGCTGCTCATGCATGTATGAAGTGATGTGGCATATCTGTGTTCAGTGTCTACAGATGTTCCTCTGGGATTCAGCACACGTAATGACATGAGGGTCCAGCCAGGCATTTGATTAGAATGGTAGGTGTTGTGTGGTTTGTGAATTGAGTTTTCTTATCTATCTTGGGACGTTACTTATGGACATGGACTGGTCAGGTGTAGATTCAGAACATGCATGCTATGTTGTGTACAGTCAACTGCTTCCTCTAAAGGTGATTGGAGTATGGAGAGTTATGATCCAAATTAGGAGAGAGTTTCTGCTTCAGCCAGGGCATGATGAGCATGCTGACATAGCTTTACATGCGATTTTTTGGAATGCTCCAGTTGTGCTAGATTAATTGGATGATGACGAGGGTGAGAGGGAATACATAAAGGGGTGGATAAGAGTAACAAGTTGTGACATGATGTAGGTTATGTGGGTTACTAAATGAAATAGCCTAGCCAGGAAATGTATACCTAGAGTTGTCCATGTTGTAATGTGTGTATGTTAAGAATGTGATGACTTTCTCCTTCCCTCTCTATCCCTCCCTCCCTCTCTCTCTATTTGTGTGCATCAACATCAGCAGGTGAAGGAGATGGGGCACAGGCAAGTGGGGAAGCTGCAGGCCACGGAACCCGGAGTGCTGATACCACTGACAGCGAGGGACCAAGTCACCCGGAGGACGAGGGGAGTGCCATGGAGGAGACAGGATCCACATCTTCATCTTCAGAATCCTCCTCCAGTAGACCACCCCAGCACCATCTTTGTCTGCCACCCCCCTCACTACCACCACCCAGTTGTCCGTGCCCGCTCACCAAGAAGGATGGGCGTCTTTTCGCTGCAGGCACTTCTGCCCCTGTCAGATCTGCTGCCCTTAGTAAGGAGGCTATTGACCTCCTAAGGTCGATCTCTGTGATTCAGTCTACCATCGTGAATGCCATCAAGGGACTGGCAACTCAAGTCCAGCAGAGCAATGCCTTCCTGTAGGGCATTCACAGTGCACTGGCTGGCCTACAGATATCCTTTCAGGTTCTGGCCTCCACAGTAACAGCAGCCAGTCACCCTCTGTCTTCCGTCCCCCCTCCACCTTCCTCTTCCTCTTCCCAAACCCATACCCCTCTTCCCCATACCAGCCAAAGCACACAGACAGACAAGCATGCATCCACCTCAACATCCAAGGGTACAGCTGACAGACACAAGCACCACAAGACCCACCACCGGCATGCACACGAAAAAAAACCATCTGCAGACACACCAACACTCACTACCTGCACTGCCTCCCCCACCGCCCCCACCTTCACAGACACTACACCGGACACACCTGCAGACACCACACCAACTTTCACTGATAAAGCCACAACTCCTATCCTACACGCAGATATCCACCCCAGTCACCACATCTGTTGACACCACAACCACAGACACGCCTACATGCAGCACATCCACCATACCTGCAGTCACCACTCCAATAAACAGTGACCCATTCACCACGGCATCTCCCAGCACCTTCACCCCCCCTTCTCCCAAGACACATAAAAGCCCACATTCACCCACCCAACAGACACCCACCACACACAAGCATACCTTGCACACACATGCCCCAAGACATCCACCAAAACACATCTTACAACCACTTCCTCTCCCTCCACTCCCGAACCCTTTGTTTCGACAAAATTTTTTATCTCGGAGTTGTCCCTTTTCCCTACTCCTCTCCCACCCCGTGTGACCCCCCCAAGAGATCTGTGTCCTCCCTCAAATCCAGCCCTTTAACCTCCAAGTCCTCCCCCGGCCCCCCTGCAGGTTACCATGCCCCTCCCCCTGCCAAGAAGTCGACCCCTCCCAAGAGTTCCCAGCCCTCCCCTAAGCCTTCCCCTCCCAAACCCAATCCCAAAGATCCACCTCCCAAACCGAAACCAAAACCCCCTCCTGCCCCCCTAATGTCCTGATGTGCCCGCCTGCCCCCTTGATGCCCCTACCTGTGGACGTTGTATGGCAGTTAGGAGTCAAGTAGGTGCACTGGAATGTGCCATATGTGCCTGCAGCACATATGTGTTTGTACTGGCCTATGGCCTCTTATAATGTACATAGTTCTGCATATCTAGTTATTTATTTATTGCCATACATCTGGGCCGACCAGTTGTTAGTTCCAAGGTTACATTTTTGTTGTGCCTTTCATTCCTTATGGCAGTTTTGGTCTTGCCTGCTTTTGTTTATGTGTGAACTCGTTTTGTGTGTGGTGTTTGTGCTACCAGTTGTGTCTGGCCAGCATGTGTGGGTGTGTGCATTGCTTTTGTTCCGCTGTGATGGCTCTGTATTGTGTGATGGGCATGTATGAGTTTGGAGCATGGATTTATATTGATATTGTATGTAGTGATTGTGTTGACATGTGTTATTTTGAGTGTGCCCTTGTGTGGTTGTACTGTGTGTGGTGATTAGTATGTCAGATCTTTTGTGATGTGTTGACGGGGTTTGACGTATTCCTTGTTGTTTGGATGTGTGATTGTGTGTGTTGGTTCTGCGGTGTTGTAGGTTGTGCTGTGTGTATGATTTATCAAGTGAAGGTGTGTATTGTGGATGAATGACGGTGCTTTCAAGGTGTTGCGGCTGTGGTGTTGTGTCATTTGGTTGTGTTGTAGTGTTTGACTCTGCTGGTGCTGTGTATCTGGGTGTTGGTGTGTGTTTTGGAAGTGTGTGTGTGTGTTGGGCGTAGTGTGTGTAATATGTATGGGTGTGTGTATAGGTGGCTGTGTGTGAGTGTGCAGGTATGTGTGTGTGTCACCATTGCCACCCATTCAGGATGTGTATGTTGTGTGTGTGTAGATACATTGGCACTGTGCAATCGTGACAGGTAAGTGTGCGTACTCACATTGCTGTCGTCATTGTTGGTTCTGGGGTTGTTGGGCGAGCAGGAGCATCTGAAAGACGAGTAGCTCAGGTTCGATGGTAGGTCCGGACCAGTATGGCTTCCTGAAGGTGAGTGTCTCTTTTGATAGAGTTGGTTACTGCCAGGGTTTCTGTGGTGGTGCGACCACAGCAGAAATCTTGGCGGCATGCAGCCTGGTAATCTGTCCGGTGGGAAAATGGTCTCCGCCGGCCTGAAGGTGGCTACTGTCGTCCGTGGCGGCATGACCGCACTGGCAGTGCCAGCAGTGGATTGGCTGTATTCTCATGGCGGTACAACCCCCACGCCAACATGGCGGTCATGAGACCGCCAAACTGGTAGTGACCCCCTAAATGTATTGTACGACTGCTGTGCTAATGCATGGATGTACATCTTTGCGATATCCCGTTATACAAATAAACAGTGCTATAACGGTTCTTCTGTGAACTTGAGCAGTTCCACGTGAATCACAACTTTCTGACGAATTAAACAATTCTAAGCAAATTTATTGTACACTAATTCTGCTCATCTCTGTGTGTGCAACTATAAGATTGCTATGTACACCGTAGAGGGAAGAGAGGAACACAAACGATTACAAATTGTGGTGGATTTAGACATAGCATGGCGGCTAGATGTGACACAGCAGACTTTAGCAGTATCAGTCCCTTGATGACTGTTTGACTACAGGGATATGCCCCTGTTCCAAGCCCAGGGTGAAAGGTTTCTGTGCAACCACTGCTCACTTTCCCACTGGAACTGAGCTGCACCCGATTGAAGAACCTCAACTAAGGTGAATCTGGTGTTTGGTCGCTTATGTTCCGGCTTGGAGAAGACCTGGCTTGGTAAGATCAAGGCTTATTTCCATATTGCTTGAAATGATAGACTGGAATGCAGACCCAATTAATTATCAGTGACTGAAATTAAATCCAGCATCCCACCCATCATGTTTTTGCTTATATCAGTACAACACCTTAAGTGTGACGGGTAGGCCCAGTCATAGGCCATGTCCTCACTTTGCCACTGGGACCAAGCTGACACTGGAACCAAGCTGCACCCGACGGAAGAGCCCCAACTAAAGTAAAATCAGTATCAGGTTGCTTATGTTCTGGTTTGGAGAGGAGCTGGTTTGGCAGTTCGGGCTGGGCTATTCCTATTGGAGCAAAATCAGGACTAATTTGCATATGGCTGGGTCTAATCTGAAGTGGCATTGTAGGTAAAGAAATAATGGAGTGGGATGTAGCGACAAGTTTTTACCAGTGACTGAGATTAATTCAAGAAACCTAACCAACATTTTTCTGTTTACTTCTTGACTTTGGGGATGACACCTCTTGGCCAGATAATAACAATTTTCTTTTCTCTGTTAGTTTCCCGAATCCCAGCCCTACCAGAGAATCAGTCTGCTTTGTGATTTAAAGCTGTGTCTATTGAACTCTTTTGTGGTGCAGTTTTGGGGCGACCCTGATGGATATAAGAATGTTGTTTTACATTCCAGGATGCTAGCCACCTGTCCTCTCCCATCTCTGTACGCAGCAACGGAAACCACATCCCTGTATCCATCAGGGCCGAACCACGCCCTTCAATTAAGGAAAGAGCAAAGACAAACCACCTCTTTAAGGAACACTACATCAGGATGCTATAACAGTCCACTTCCGCTCTCAGAGTCAGGCAGCCCTGCTTAGACTCACTCTTCGGTTATATTCAGTGGCGTAGCTTGGTGGTGGGGGAGGTTTTACACCCCTTTAATACAGTGCTTAATTTGTGCTTATTGTTTCTGGTGCTGAGCACCAGCACTTATTTTTGAGGGCCGGCGCTTATTCTTCTGCCTCAAGCATTTGCTGCGAGCAAAAGACACACATGGGAAAGACAGAGGAAGAGAAAAACGGAAAAGTGCCACAAAGGGAGAAAACATAAAGCTGCCAGAGTGAGCTGAAGGGGCAGGGAGTGGCTTTAAATGGATTGAAGAGGCCCGAGCTGGCTTCAGGATTGCTGTCTTATTATTAAGTGCAGCAGCCGCGTGTTTAATAGGAGGGCTTTGGGCACCGGACGTATTTATTTACAAATTAAGCACTGTTTTAATAAATGTATTTTCTGATACATATTTGAGTACAGGTACTTTCAATCGGGTATGGTGAGCTGTCTGTCGGATTCCACCAGGAATTTTTACTTACTTACATACACACAGACAAAAACGCACACACACTCTCCCCCTCTCTGTTTTGAAAGTCCTCAAAAATGTTGGTTGTTTTACAAAATATTGTGTTTTCTTGCATTTAGTACTCCTAGCAATGGGCATTCCTCTCCCTTTTCACTGTCCCCTAGGCCCCCTCATGAGCCCTGCTTTCCCTATGATGTATTTTAACATTAGATGACAACAAGCTCAAATCCCCCCACCAGCCTTGCTGACCACGTTACACCCCTATGGTTATATCTTGGCTTCAACCTTTGTGCGCAGCACTGACACCTTTGGGCGAGGTTCGACCTAAACACATAACATACACATACATAGGACACCACAGCTCACCACCATCTGATTCTAAAGCGCAGAGGGCGACGTCGACGCAGCGCGTATGAGGGTAAAGCCCTTGCATTCACTCAGGTTAGCGGAGAGCACGAGCAAGCCCATCATGCCTTGGCAACGAACGTATTGTGAAGGGGCACTGCCAAACTGCGCCTGGACACTGTGCCACAAACACAGATGGCCAGAGGCACCGACGGCCAGCGGTCCTGTTTGTACATCAAGTGGGGAGGCTGAGGGTGGAACTCTGAGCTGCAGCGACAGACGGCCTGAGCCTCTCTGGAAGTGTTGTTGTGTTGTGTTAAGTTATAATGTGTGATGCTGTGTGGTGTATGGACACACTGTCATGTTTCCATTTATTCCCCTCTTTTCTGTTTGAGTATTAAAGGGAGGGAGATGTGTTGGGTATGCTCAGATGGGCGCAGTTGTGTGACTTTGGTGAAAACGTACAACCTGGGATACTTTATTTATCCATGCAATAACCCTTCGGAACTTTTAGGGCCAGATGTATCAAAAGATTTTGCATTCGCAAATGGTGCGAAATGGTAAATTTCACTGTTTGCGAATGCAAAATAGCATTTCGCAAAGTATGAAAGGCATTGCAGTCCCATTTTTGGGAATCACAATTTTATGAAAGGCATTGCAGTCCCATTTTTGGGAATTACTATTTTTTGCGATTCCCTAAAATTGCGACTCCATATAATGAATCACAATTTGCAAATAGGGAATTTATATTTTTGATCCCCTATGCACATGTAACAAGCATTTACTAAATGCGAACTGGGCATTTAGTAAATCCTATTACCATCAACTGCAAGTTGATGGCAACCATGTGCAATTTAAAAAAATGCATTAAAAATGCATTTTTCAAAGTACCATGTAGCGGACACATGCCCCTATGGCATGTGTGCATTTTACACGAGCACCATTTTTTTGGGGGTGCATCAAAGGGGGCGTCACCGTTGGTATTGCATTTCCTAATTTGAGAATTCCTAGGAAATGCAAAACCATTCCGATATGGGTTGTCGGGCCAATAGGAACAGATGGAGTTGCAATCCCTAATAGCCATTGCGATTCTGTAGGAATCTCTATTAGGGAACCGCTATTTTGTTACAGGCATTTTGCATTCACTAAATAGTAATTTCTTAAAATTCTTTATTTAGGAATGCAAAATGTGATTTTGATACATCTGACCCTTAGTGCTGTGACATGAACTAGTATATAATACTTGCGCTAAAATCCAAACCACCACAAGGTGCTCTCAGATCGGGAGTGCCAGGAGGGGCACCAGGGTGCCTTTCACAGGATAAAAGTTTATTAGCCCACATGTTCCTGAGTAGCGTCCTACTTGCCGCAAAGCGCTTCGGTGCCTCGTCAGGAGTGGCAAGCGCTATAGAAATGCAATTTACAATTACATTTACATCGATTTTTAGATGGAGGTTCTTTCCCCCCCCTCGATTGCCCTCCAGTGAACTTACACTCTTTAAGTTGCATTTTCTGTCATCTTTAAGGCTCTGAAGTAACCAAAGGGCAACACGTAGCGCTGTATAAAAACAATACATGAATAAATAAAGTAAAGGCCTGGTTATGAGAGGCAGCTGATTCAAAAGGCACCCTGGCACACAAACCTGCACTCCAGGTAGGTCACCAGGACGTGGCTGGCAAAGTGTATGGGTAGATTGATGTGTATAGCACCATTTTGTTTTAAAGGTGCAAACTGAGCTACTCAGCATTTTAACCTAATTTTACCCCACGAGGGTGCCCGCTCCACCAGGAGTCCTGGCTACCAGGAGACCCACTGTTTGTGCTGACAGGGCAGGCCTCAGGCTGTCTCTTTGGTCTTGCCCACCTTGCGTCCCATGATTTCTCTTACCCCAAAGTGTGGACATAAAACGCACTGCCAGCTGAGCACGTTAGGGTACCACAGGGGCATGGTCAATTCACCTGCTGGGTATAAATACAATATCCACTATTTAGGTAGGTCTTTGGTTCTTAATGGATTGAGACTTGCAAGTAAACACGAGGAGCTAAAAACAGAAACTCTGCCACAAAGAAATTGGCACCAAGGACAGAAGTGACAGTAAATCTGACTTGGCCCGTGTAAATGGTCATAGACTGCATTTTAAAATATCTTATAAAATTAAGGCACCCTGTTGCAGCAATCATTGTGTGCCCAGCAATTTTCAGGGAATAATAATAATGGCCTGTTACTCTGGTGGTTAATGCGTTTGCTGGAGAGATCTATGTTTTGCCAAGTAACACTTTTGTCTCATTATAAAATAGCATAGGCTCAGATATCCAAGATAAAGAGGGAAAAAATTGCAACTTTACAGGAGGAACTAGAGCGTGCTAGCCTCGCCCATCAATTAACTCATACTGCATCTTCTGAAGGAGGTTCGGTGGAGGCAAAGCATAATTTGAAGGGGCATTTCATAGCACAGGAAATTGTCAAGCAAAATACGTGCTTCCAGCAATACTATGAGGAGAATGAACATGTGGGGAGGGCATTGGCTTGGGCGGTCAAGCAAAGGTGCAATCATGCACTGATTTGATGAAACTCAAGGATGCCCCTGGTGCATCAGCAGGCGGAAGTGAAACGCGTGTTTCTATCGCATTACTCTAACTTGTACTCCTCCTCAGTGATTGTCTCACAAGAGCAGTTTATTATGTATTTAGGAGCTATTAGACTACCCATTCTAGATAGTGAATCTAGGACTATAGCCAAACGCCCAATCGAGCTAGCTGAGATTTAAAAAGCTATAAAAAACCATCCCAGTGTGAAAGCCTGCAGAAACAATGGGCTACCTGCAGAGTTGTCTAAAGGTATAAGTAGATCAGATTGCTTCCACAGTACTTATATTATTTAATGAACTACGAAATGGGGGTGAGGTGCCAACTACCTTTAGTTCCGCAGTGATTGTATCCTTTTTAAAGAAAGATAAGCCACCAGACCGGCCGGGTTCTTACCAGCTTATAAATCTCCTTCACAATGACTATAAAATATTTTCAAGAGTAATCGCAGCTATGGTTACTCCACTAGCTCAGGCACTGATCCATACAGATCAATGTGGACTACTTCCAGGGCGAGGGATGTCAGCCAATACAAATCTTTTACTAATTCTGTAGACTACTTTACTAAGAATAGGTCCGGGGCTGCTATTATGCTGGACGGGGAAAAAGCATTCAACTTAGTCCAATGGGATGTTATTTACTATCTTAAACAGATTTAGGCCTTCATTTCAACCTCAGCGGTCTTTTCCTAAGACTGCCGAGGTTCCGCCGGGCCGAAGACGGCCAGTGTTGGCGGTCTTCCGCCAACCATATTATGACTGCTGGCGACCCTGTGCCCTTTTTTGGACGGAGAGCCGCCAGCAGCCATACTGGCGGTCAGCGGTGTAGTGGAGGCAGTAGGAAGGTAGCCTCTTTCTAGCCTTGTTACCCCCACTTTTGGCCTGTTTGTGAGTGTATGTCAGGGTGTTTTTACTGTCTCACTGGGATCCTGCTAGCCAGGGCCCAGTGCTCATAGCGAAAACCCTATGTTGTCAGTGTGTTTGATATGTGTCACTGGGATCCTGCTAGCCAGGACCCCAGTGCTCATAGGTTTGTGGCCTATACGTGTTCCCTGTGTGATGCCTAACTGTCTCACTGAGGCTCTGCTAACCAGAACCTCAGTGGTTATGCTCTCTCTGCTTTTAAAATTGTCACTGCAGGCTAGTGACTAATTTTACCAATTCTGATTGGCACACTGGAACACCCATATAATTCCCTAGTATATGGTACCCAGGTACCCAGGGTATTGGGGTTCCAGGAGATCCCTATGGGCTGCAGCGTTTCTTTTGCCACCCATTGGGAGCTCAGACAATTCTTACACAGGACTGCCACTGCAGCCTGAGTGAAATAACGTCCATGTTCTTTCACAGCCATTTTACACTTCACTTAAGTAACTTATAAGTCACCTATATGTCTAACACTCACTTAATTGTGAGGGCCGGGGCTTATTCTTATGCCTCAAGCATTTGCTGCAAGCAAAAGGCACGTATGGGAAAGACGGAAGAAGACAAAACTAAAAAGCGTCATAAAGGGAAAAAGTAGAAAGTTGCAGGATGAGCTGAAGGGGCAGGGGTGGCCGTAAATGGATTGAAGAGGCCTGAGATGGCTTCAGGATTATGCTGGCTCAGTATTCAGGGCTGGCAGATTTAATTACAGCAGTCTCCTCGTGTTTAAGAGAAGGGCTTTGAGCACCGGCACCTCTTCATTTAAAATTTAAGCTCTCTCTTAACTTTAACGCAACCCCCCACTCTATGTTTTATCAATATAAGCTTACAACTGCTCAGTCCCGAAACTCCGGAAAAGTCTGTCATGCACCAAACCAAACTTCTCATGAACAAGAGAAAATCCCCTTCCCCCTAAACTTGTGAGTGAGAATGAAACACAAAACAGCCACAAACACTACAAAAGTCTGCTACTTCAGCTATGTAGAAGGTGTGGCACTACCCAGTATAACCTGACACAACTCTGGTTGCTTGCCTACCCAATGACAGCCTGTGCCACTGCTCATCATCCCATAATTTCCCCTTGCCCCTTGGTCACCACCAGCAACTGTATCCAGTGGAAGTTTATCTCCACCATGAAAGTGCAAGTTTTATAGTTCATCCAAGATTATCCACCCTCAGATCTATAAGGGTTAATGCTTGCCGCCCCGTCAGGTCAGGCCGGTGGCACGTGTAAACGTCAGAGACCATGTCTAGTTCCACACCCTGGCATAAAGCCTCTATGATCACAGTGAACTTGATGTGTAATGACTTTGACAAGGCAGCTCCCCAGTATGTTGGCCAAGACTTTCACTTCCAAGTTGATGAGGGACATCAGCCTAAAGGAAGATGGAAGCTCTGAGGGCCTGTCCTCTTTGGGGATTGTCACTCCCCACAAGTTGTGTGGCAGGGAGCCTTTATTTATTGCCTCACTGAAAAGTGACAGGAGGAAGGGGTGGGAAATGGAGGCAAAATATTTAAATAAATCAATTGGACAGAATTTGGCTTGAAGTCTTACACAACTGCATGGACTCTGAGAGCTCCTTGACCTTAATCAGAGACTGTCGCATCTTTTGGGTAGTGTGGCTGAGGGGCCTTGACTGAAAGGTCTTCTATCAGGAGTCTGAGGCACTCAGCTTCTGATGGTTGGCGCAAGTGTATAAAGTCAGCAAGGGCATTGGCGATGTCACAGGCATCCCAGACGTAGCTCCTTTTTACAGTGAATAGACTTGGAATTAGCCCAGTAGATATCTCCCAAGTTGCCAGACAGTACAGAGCATTCTAGACATCCTCAGAGTCATTTACTCTTGGTAGCCATCCAAATGTGCCGAGCTGTGTCAATAGAGCTGTCATTGTGCGAAGGTCAACTGTTGCATCCAAGGTTCTTCTTTGGAGAGGTGGCACACCCTTCAACTCTTTCACTTTGGTCCCCAAGGCAACAATGTTATGTTTGACTACTTTTCCTCGGGTAACATGGGATATGGTTTTACCTCTAATCACCAATGCCTTCCAGTGAGCCTCCAGTAGCTCTTCTGAGGTGTTGAAGTAATTTGAGATATCATCTCTGATGGAAAACATGAAGGCTCCATTCAGACGTTACGAGGAGCTAAGACACCGACCCTCACCCTAATCATCCAGTTTAGCCAAGCACTGTGGGAGAGGTCCATGGTCTGATATTCTCTGGGGAGCAATTCCACCACATCACATCGCTTACACTTCCCACTGGCATAGAAAAATAGCCTAGCCTCGACAAAGGTTTATGGGTGTTGAATAAAGAGCAGTATCCCCAAGGCTCTGGATGCCAGGCACTCCAAACATTTGTCTGGGCCAGGGAAGATGACCAGTACCACAGTTCATTTGTGTGATGTGCGTCCTGTGGCTCATGGCACCACATATCTAGTTGCTTGTGCATCGCTGCATTGAAGTCTCCTCCAATCCCAAGTGTACCAACCAAGTGAGTAGCATTTCATGTATTGTAGCACCGCCCCATGTTTAATTTTATTATAGAGCCCATTCACGTTCCATGTCATATGGGCAGGACATGTTGTGACCGCTGTCTAGAGTCATGCACCCTCCCATTTAAGGAAGGGTTCCCTGGAGCTAACAGCATGATTTATAAAGAAATAGGCACAGAACAAGAATCTAGGTACTCCCATCATACTCCCTACCTCACACTTCACCTGCTGAATCATCTCTTGCCCATTTCAATAACAGTATAAAACACATCACGCAATTCAATATTGGACAAGATACAACTGTTGGGCAGATGTGGCTCTCCAACACCAACCAGGCAGTTCATCTAGAGACTCCTCTAACGTAGTATCTACCCCTAAAAGAATTTGGGTACAGTGGCCCATTCCAGAGGTCAGTGTTATGGCAGGTCTCTGCTGCTGGCTGTCACCATCTCAAGGACATTATGGTCACACGGACGACATTGCGGATTAATCTTCATCAAGAGCTGCATTTGGGATGTTTCTCTCCTTGGTGCTGGTCATTCCCTGTGGAGCTGTTATGTCCATCTTCTGTTCCAGGGGTCAATGGAGTCCACATCTCTAGTAATTTCCAGCCATGATCTGAGGAGGCAAAGAAAAGGCACTTACCCTGGTGGTTCACTTTAAGTTTGATGGGAATAGTAACATGTATTTACTATATCTTGCAAGACTTTTAAGGTGTAATCTGAGTAAATCATAAGTTTTGAAGAGTCATGGTAAATAGTGCCTCTGTCTCTGGCATTCTTGAGAATCACAACTCGCTCAGCATAGTTAAGTAGTTGGGACTGAGACGGTCCCCCCAGGGGAAGGCCTCGGGGCCAGCGGGCAGTGGGCTCTCTCCACAATGAGACAGAGAGGCTGTCCACAGGGACCCAAGTCTGCAGCAAGTCTGATACAGAGCTTGTGGGGCTGGGACTGTGAGCCCCTACCATAATCCCCAGAATTTTTATGCTACTACGTTGTGACCGGCCCTCCACCTATTCCCCTTTGTCTTCTAGGGATTTGGTGGATGCTGATAGCTGGGAGGCCTTAGTTCACAGGCCCTGTATGACCTTTTCCATTCTGACGAGTTTAGCTTCTTTCTAAGTCAATTGATCCCCTACCTTTTGCCAGTCCTGCGGTAGTAAGGAGATGTTGATTTCCACCTCCCAATCTAGTTCTCCAGTGATGTTCTTGTTTCACAGCTTGCTTGAAGATCCACCACATTCTGGGCATCACATGACTCACCCTCCCAGCCTCCAGTCCCATCCAGAGAGTCACAGGCTTGAGGGGTTGTGCAAGTTTGTCTGCCTTCCTAGGGAAAGAGGGGGTCCATGCTTTTCCCCTCACCATCTTGGGGGCTGGCAGCTCTAACAGCGGTTAGATACCTCACCTCAAGTCTAAGGTACAGCAACCTCCACTTCCATCTGTCACCATTCAGATTCTAGCTGTTGCCTAGGAGTAGGTGATTTAAGCAGCAGCTGCTGGCAGCACCCCCCTCCAGGTGCTAGGACTTGTAAGCCCAGGACACCAATGTAAGTCCAATGTAAGTCCAATGATAGGGAGATGAGAGAGAAATGAGGAAATGCCCCCCCAGCACTTGCCTAGACTGAGCACTGAGGCCGAATGGCACGACCAGCCCCTAAAACCTCAGTGGTCCCAACCTGATAGTCACAGTCCCCCTCCACAGCACAGGCAGTGTGTGGTGCCCCCGGTTGGCGCAACAGCTCAGATAATAAACTGGTTCCCACTATAGGCCAGGGGGGATTAGGGGACTCCCCAGCATCTGCTTTCAACTACTTTCTTTAGTCAAGAGCATGACACAGAGGGGCCTGCAGTCCTAGCCACCCAGTGTGAGACAGCTGGGTTTGAGGGGTGAAGTCCAGCAGGGGGTAGGTGGGGGGGGGGCAAGTATGGTGCTTCCAAGTCCAGGCTCGACCCTCCTAGCACAGCCACACCCAGACAGCCCCAACTCTCTTATAGGCCTCCTCAGCATCTTCAGCAACTGAGGAATTAAGGGAAGTTACATATAGCTGTATATCGGTGGGACTTGATAATATCATTTTATATATGTTCAGATATCATTAAGATTCTAATCTGAAGAGCAGTGAATATTGGGAATGTTGTTTAGACGTACACAGGACTGAAATGTATGATCATTGGACCCACTGCCACGAACTTGCTGTAAGTTAGATTGCATGAATTTGAACTATGTAAGGAATCAGGGACATAATGAGTTTAGATCTCATTTAACGGCTTGAAATACAGAATATTCTCTTGAATTTTGGGGTATGTCATATACTAGGTCATGTACTACAAATGTGAGGAAACTAATATGAAATGATTGTCTTGCTTTTTTGCAAAAATGTATGATTTTTATGTACGTAACTACAGTAGAACATTCTGGTGATTTGTATGTGGGTAACTACAGTAAAACATTTTGGTGTATGGACTGACACTTCGAAGTTAAGTATTGTGGGTAAATATTGATGTTTTGTAGGAAGTTGGCTCTGTATATACTATTTAAAAGTAAGAAATAGCGTGCACAGAGTCCAAGGGTTCCCCTTAGAGGTAAGATAGTGGCAAAAGTAGATAATTCTAATGCTCTATTTTGTGGTAGTGTGGTCGAGCAGTAGGCTTATCAGAGAGTAGTGTTAAGCATTTGTTGTACACACACAGGCAATAAATGAGGAACACACACTCAAAGACTTACTCCAGGCCAATAGGCTTTTATACTGAAAAATATATTTTCTTAGTTTATTTTAAGAACCACAGGTTCAAGATTTACAAGTAATACTTTAAATGTAAGGTACTTCACTTAGATACTTTAGGAACTTTGAATAAAAGCAATACCATATACAGTCTTTGTAAAAATGGCAATAAGCTGTTTTCAATGTGGACACTGCAAAAATCAACAGTTCCTGGGAGAGGTAAGTAAAGGTTAGGTTTGCAGGTAAGTAAAACACTTACAAGTCTCAAAGTTGGGGCCAAGGTAGCCCACCGTTGGGGGTTCAATGCAACCCCAAAGTTACCACACCAGCAGCTCAGGGCTGGTCAGGTGCAGAGGTCAAAGAGGTGCCCAAAACACAGAGGCTTCAATGGAGAACAGGGGTGCCCCAGTTCCAGTCTACCAGCAGGTAAGTACCCGCGTCCTCGGGGGGGCAGACCAGGGTTTTTTTTTAGGGCACCGGGGGGGACACAAGAAGGCACAGAAAGTACACCCTCAGTGGCACAGGGGCGGCCGGGTGCAGTGTGCAAACAGGCGTCGGGTTTTAGATAGAAAGTAATGAAGGTACCCGGGGGTCACTTCAATGAAGCAGGCGGGCACAGGGGGGGGGGCTCCTCGGAATATTCACCACCTGGGCTTAGCAGAGGGTCACCTGGGGGTCGCTCCTGCACTGGAGTTCGGTTCCTTCAGGTCCTGGGGGCTGCGGGTGCAGTGTTGGTTCCAGGCGTCGGGTTCCTTGTTACAGGCAGTCACTGTCAGGGGGAGCCTCTGGATTCTCTCTGCAGGCGTCGCTGTGGGGGCTCAGGGGGGTCGTCTCTGGTTACTCGCGGGCTCGCAGTCACCGGGGAGTCCTCCCTGAGGTGTTGGTTTTCTGAAGGTCGAGCCGGGGGCGTCGGGTGCAGAGTGGAAAGTCTCACACTTCTGGTGGGAAACGTGAAGTCTTTAAAGTTGCTTCTTTGTTGCAAAGAAGTTGCAGGATTTTTAACAGAGCCACTGTTCACTGGAGTTTCTTGGTCCTTGGGTGTAGGGCAGTCCTCTGAGGTTTCAGAGGTCGCTTGTCCCTGTTGGATGCGTCGCTGATGCAGTTTTCTTCGAAGTTGGGAGACAGGCCAGCAGGACTGGGGCCAAAGCAGTTGTCGTCTCCGTCTTCTCTGCAGGGCTCCAGGTCAGCAGTCCTTCTTCTTGTTAAGGTTGCAGGAATCTAGTTTCCTAGGTTCTGGGGAGCCCCTTAATACTGAATTTAGGGGTGTGTTTAGGTCTGGGAGGGCAGTAGTCAATGGCTACTGTCCTTGAGGGTGGCTACACCCTCTTTGTGCCTCCTCCCTGTGGGGAGGGGGGGCACATCCCTAATCCTATTGGGGGAATCCTCCAAACTCAAGATGAAGGATTTCTAAAGGCAGGGGTCACCTCAGCTCAGGACACCTTAGGGGCTGTCCTGACTGGTGGGTGACTCCTCCTTGTTTTTCTCATTATCTCCCCTGGACTTGCCGCCAAAAATGGGGGCTGTGTCCAGGGGGTGGGCATCTCCACTAGCTGGAGTGCCCTGGGGCATTGTAACACGAAGCCTGAGCCTTTGAGGCTCACTGCTAGGTGTTACAGTTCCTGCAGGGGGGAGGTGTTAAGCACCTCCACCCAGAGCAGGCTTCGTTTCTGGCCTCAGAGGGCACAAAGGCCCTCACCCCAGGGGATCAGAAACCCGTCTCTCAGCAGCAGGCTGGCACAGACCAGTCAGTGCTGCACTGAAGGATTGGGTAAAATACAGGGGGCATCTCTAAGATGCCTCTGTGTGCATTTTTTAATTAATCCAACACTGGCATCAGTGTGGGTTTATTATTCTGAGAAGTTTGATACCAAACTTCCCATTATTCAGTGTAGCCATTATGGAGCAATTTGACAAACTCCCAGACCATATACTTAATATGGCCACACTGTACTTACAATGTCTAAGAATAGACTTAGACACTGTAGGGGCAAATTGCTCATGCAGCTATGCCCTCACCTGTGGTGTAGTGCACCCTGCCTTAGGGCTGTAAGGCCTGCTAGAGGGGTGACTTACCTATGCCACAGGCAGTATTTTGTGTGCATGGCATCCTGAGGGGGATGCCATGTCGACTTTGCCTTATTCTCCCCACCAACACACACAATCTGCAATGGCAGTGTGCATGTGTTAGGTGAGGGGTCCCTTAGGGTGGCACAACATATGCTGCAGCCCTTAGAGACCTTCCCTGGTCACAGGGCCCTTGGTACCACTGGTACCTTTTACAAGGGACTTATCTGTGTGCCAGGGGTGTGCCAATTGTGGAATTTCTTTTACATTTTTAGTGAAAGAACACTGGTGCTGTGGTCTGGTTAGCAGGGTCCCAGCACACTTCTCAGTCAAGTCAGCATCAGTATCAGGCAAAAAGTGGGGAGTAACTGCAACAGGGAGCCATTTCCTTAAATGTTTGATAAATAGAGGGAAGATTGCAGTGGACAAACGAAACTAGAAGGGGGCCCTCTGCACAGTACACTGAGGGGGCCCCCTCTTGACTCACTCAGGAGCTCTCTGGCCAGGGTACTCTACAGGTGGAGAAACCCGGAAGCTTGCAACGCGGGGGCTGCAGGGACCTTTGTTACACCACTGGAAGATTGGATGCCAGACCCGTGGATGGCGGTCCGAGCGCCATATTTTGACCATGGCGGTCGTGCCGCATTGGGACTGCCAGCACGGCCAGGATCAGAGATTCCAGCAGTCTGGCAGTTGCGGCGGTCCTAACCTGCCAGGGCAGCGCTGCAGGTCGCACTGCCCTGGGTATTACAATCTTGTTCTCCGTCAGCCTTTTCATGCAGTATCACCGCCATGAAAAGGCTGGTGGAGAAAGCATGCAGTGGTCCCCAGGCCCCTCCCCCCCCGGCCAGCCCCCCTGCAATGTTCACTATCTGCTTTGCAGACAGTGAACATTGCGAGGGTGCTGGTGCACCCTGCATCCTACAGCATTGCCGCTGGCTCGATTACGAGCTGGGGACAATGCTGTAGGCTGTTTCCCGCTAGGCTGGCCGGTGGAAACCGAGGTTTCTGGTGGCTGACCTAGAGGGAAACTCATAATGGGCCTGGCGGGGAGGTAGTTACTATGACAGGAACCTCCCCATCGGAAGTTCAGCAGCCGGCCTAAACTGTCTGCCGAACTCGTAATAAGGCCCTGTGTGTGTATGAGGGTGACTTCAAGGGGTTGGTGGCAGCTGAGCCTCGGGAGAGTTTAGGAACAAATATTTATGAATTTGAAAACTAGCTTGTGCAATGTAATTTGATCACAACTGCCTTAGTGTTCAAAAATTATCTGTGGGTACTTTAGAAAACTGATTAGATCAAACATGGAATGTGTTAGTGATAATTGGGAGAAATTAGTTAAATGTAGTAGGGACAAGGCAGGAATTGCTAAAGAGAAGACACCATCAAAAGACAGTTTAAAAATAAATTCATCTGATTAGCTCCCTCATCTAGTGTAGCTACTGGAACCAATGTATAATTAAAACAACAGAGCGAAAATAAAAAGCATAGCATAATTAAAAGCAGTGGTCAGTCCACATCAGCACAGTTGCAGAGACTGAATAGCTTCATAAGCACTCTATGGCTGCTGCATCCACCCTGTTGACTTTGCTGAAGTCACCTTCAAGCTGCCTCCAACCAACAGAAGGCCGCCTGCCTCTTCTGAGCTGGATCATTGGGGTGGATACAACAATTGAAATGGTGTATTAGTAAACTATTACAATTTTGCACAGCAACTCATTTCTAAACCCCCTCACTCCAACCATCACTCCAAAAACTGAAGAAACTACTATTGTAAGAAAGTTGTTATCTGACCTCTTCCCAGACTCTCCCAGATAGCACTGACTATTCATTGACTTGATCAGTACAGCAGAAGTGTCTTCAAATGTCCCCTGCCCCAGGCAATGAAGATGCTGTCAGTGGAGAAGGTGTTGCTGTAGAAATCAACTTACAAGAAATGTGTGTGTTGCATAATACAGAAGTTCTGAAAAAAGTATATGTTCTGAACTAAGTTGCAGACTGCAGGTCCAGTCAATCCCGGCTCCCTCACCCTGAGCCGAATCGCTTAGGTCTAAGAGAATTGTACACTTCTGCTGAGAAGAGTGTTGCCATGGTCTCCAGAACAAAGTGTGACCAATCAAGATGGATTACACATCCCCGTTATCTACAGCTGCTAAATTGTGAAACTGAATTTATAAAAGTTACAATACAACTGATGAACTGTGTACCCAGGAAACGATGCCAAAGATCTGGAAAGAGAGGTTGCCCCTTCCTAAGTGGACTTGTCTGAGTGGCAAACCAATGAGGCTGCCATACGCCTAAGTGAAATGGCAAAAGTTGTAAATGGCAGTTAGAATTAACCAATGGCTAATGAGTATGATGAAAAATATTTATACCAGTTAATGGCTCTGGAGGTGAGTCAATGACCCTCTATGTGTACATTGCATGAGTTTCCCTTAGCTGGATATCTGAGATCCTCCCACTGAGTTGGTCACTGTAGGATGGAGAAAAAGATTAAAAGCTTTCTAAGTCCTCCATTTCTGAACCACATCCAACACGCTACCCCTAGAGACCTTTCTTACTTTGAAGCAGCGATTCTACCAGCATTACGGTATCAGCTCATGCTAGAACGAAGAACCTTAGGTAGAGTTAGGGGTGTTGGTCCAAATTTAAAATATCACTTCATGGAGAGGTGGTGCTACAACATATTTTGAGGTAATTCCTCCAATTTTCCAATGTCTGGAGAGATTTTCTCAAATGATTCAGCTGTATGGCTTGCACCCTTATTTCGAGTCATTATCTGGGGTGGTGTTGAAGCCAAGTGCGTTCTCTTCCATCCTGATGGCTTCAAAGAGGTTTTCAAGAGGCAGAGTTCTACATTAGTGTTGCTTGTCACATGCCTGCTGCACTAGACAGTGAGTATGATCAGTAGGGAATCTAGAAACCTTACTGCAGCTCTTGTTGTGTAGGTGTATTCTCTCTTCTGAGACCTTTGAAGGCTGAGAATAAGTTGGGTCCCCTTTCAACCGGACCGAACGTAAAAGTGTTTCCTGTGGCTCATGCCCTGCCTGCAGAACCTGGAACTGGTAGCAGTGCCTTCCTTCCCGAGCCCTTAAACTGGACCGAGTGCCTAATCAGCCACCCATTTATTGGAAAAATGCCCCCTAACACTCTTTCTGAACTGGAGGAGTGCTTTTCCGATGTCCCCCTGAACTGAAAGAAGTGCCTTCCCTACAGTTCTCTGGCTTGGAAGCAGTGCCTCCTATGCCACGCCTCTGATGTGATGGTGTCAGCGACATCAGAAAAATTTTGGTGGCCTTTGGTCAAACATGTTTTAGGGGCCCCTGCTTGGGACAACTTTGAATTTATGATACATTTTCAGTTCTTTTATACCCTCTTTGGCCAGGTCAATGACAGTGCACAGGCACACTGGTCCAAATTCTAAATGTATTTACATTTAAAGATCAAGAACAGTGACATGTGTATTCAATATCACAATTAAGCAGCAGCTCACTAATATTATTACTAATAATCTATATGCCTTGCCTGCTGCAGCCCTGAAGTAGACAGCATGTCTCAAGCACAGCCCCCAGAAATGGCAGGAGTGCCTCCCTATCACCGCCTCAACTGGAAGGCGTGCCTCCCCTGCTGCTCGGTTCAACCAGAATGAGAGCCACCCCACTGCACTGGAGCTGGAAGAAATGACCAAGACACCACTTGAACTGGAAGGAGCGCATCCCCTGTCGCCCTTGGAACTGGAAGGAGTGCCTCTCCTGTCGCCCTTTGAACTGGAAGGAGTGCATCCCCTGTCACCCTTTAAACTGGAAGGAGCACATCCCCTGTCACCCTTTGAACTGGAAGGAGCGCATCCCCTGTCACCCTTTGAACTGGAAGGAGCGCATCCCCTGACACCCTTTAAACTGGAAGGAGCGCATCCCCTGTCACCCTTTGAACTGGAAGGAGCGCATCCCCTGTCACCCTTTGAACTGGAAGGAGTGCATCCCCTGTCACCCTTTGAACTGGAAGGAGTGCATCCTGTCACCCTTTGAACTGGAAGGAGTGCATCCTGTCACCCTTTGAACTGGAAGGAGCGCATCCCCTGTCGCCCTTTGAACTGGAAGGAGTGCATCCCCTGTCACCCTTTGAACTGGAAGGAGTGCCTGCCTGCTGGCCCTCACATCTGGCAGGAAAGCCTTCCCTGCTGCCTCCTTGAACTGGAAGGAGTGTCCTCCATATTATCCCTCTGTAATGAAGGATTCCCTCCACAGCCACCCTTAACCCAGAAATGGAAGAAGTGCCTCTCTTAAATAAAAGGACTGCCTCCCTTGTTGCAGTCCTGAACTGGGCAACACCCTGAAGTGGAAGGAGTGCCTCATAGTCACCTCCGCATCCCCACTAACTGCAAGTACTGCTTCCCCCACCACCCACTGAATTGGAAAGAGTGCCTCCCCTGCTGTCCCCTGAACTGGAAGGAGTGCCTTCTCTCCACCTCCCTGAACTGGAATGAGTGCTTTCCCCTCACCACCCCCTGAACCTGAAGTGCCACCCTGCTGCCCCTTTAAACTGGAAGAGTGCCACTCTGCTGCCCTTGACTATGAAGGCGTGCCTGTCTGCAACTCTCGGAGTTGGAAAGACTCCCTTCCCAGTCATCTACTACACTGGAAGGAGGGTCTCTCCTCTCCCCATACACACCCTTCCTAAATCCAGATGATCCAAAAACTCATGCCCTCGAGTTGGAATGACCTGAAAAACATGCGGTTCTTTGCCTCATTTCCAAAATACAGGATTTCCCTTTTCTTCCCTCCCCTGGGAGCAAAGTATGGATGTATGAGGTATTTATATAGAGCAAGCCAAGCTGAAAAGGCAGTGAAGAGCTTTACAGGATCAAAGGCAAAGACACAATCATCATGGGATAGGAAGGATAGCTGTTTTTTTACTGTTACTCCATCATAATGACAGGTTATTTGAGAAGTGCGTCTTCAGCACCTTCCTAAATCAGATCAAACTTGTGGCAGTCCTGCTGGATATGATGATATCAGTGGGATCCTAGGATCATAAATGGAGAAGGCCTGGTTCCTTCTTTTTTTGCACTTCCACATCTCCAGTCTGGTTGTGTTAGCTGCAGTGTGCCAGGAGTCATCTGAGATGGTGTCAGCCAGGCTAGCTGGGGAGCCAGTTATGATATCTTCTAGATGACTTAGCGGGCCAGCAAGGGGAGTTCCATCAGGATGGGGATTATGTAATCATACTTCTTCAGGCCCTGGCTGAGACATGGTGCAACGTGTAGGATACCATGCAGCAGGGTAATGCCACCATCCAGATACAAGAGTATGAGGGCTTGCACAGCAGTTCCAAATTTGCTTCCTGGGAAAATTGGTTTCATTTTAAGTAGAAAGAGTAGGTACCAGGCCATCTTGATTTTGTTGTTAATGTGTTCATTGAGGGTGATAGAGGTGTCCAAGGTGAATCTAAGGGCCAGATGTATCAAAGGATTTTGCATTCACAAACGGTGGGAATCGGTAAATTCCACTGTTTGCAAATGCAAAAAATGGCCTTTTATGATTTATGAAAGGAATTCCAAGTGCAATTTTAAGGAATCGCAAAAATAACAATTCCTTAAAATTGCGGCTCAATTTAGGGAATCGCAAATTGTGATTCCCTAAATAGGAAATCACAAATAGGGAATTCCTATTTGCGATTTCGAAAGCACATGTATCATGCATTTCCTAAATGCGAACTGGGCATTTAGGATATGCAATTACCGCCAAATCCAGTTTGGTGGTAACCATGTGCAATTTTAAAAATGCATTAAAAATGCATTTTTAAAAATGACATGTAGCGCACACATGCCCCTATGGCATGTGTGCACTTTACATGTCCACTGATATTTTTTTGGGGTGCATCAAATGGGGCCTCAGGCCACCAGCATCCTGGGATTTGCATTACCTAATTTGTGAATTCCTAACAGGAATGTGCAAATTCAGAAATGCAAAACCATTCGCACCTATGGGCCTACAGGCCCATAGGGATGACTGGAGTCCCATTCCCTAATTGCGATTTGGTAATAGCAATTGCGACTTTTAAGAAATCACTATTACCGAATGGCAATTTTCGTACATCCCATTTTGCATTTCTTAAATAGCAATTTCTTAAAAATCGCTATTTAGGAAAGGCAAACTGGGATAATGATATATCTAGCTCTAAGGGCCAGATGTAGCGAGGCATTTGCGCCTCGCAAACGGTGAAAAACGCCGTTTGCAAGGTGCAAATGCCCGCCTGCAATGCAGAAAAGCATTTTGCGATTCGGAACCGACTCGTTAAATGCGTTTCCGACTCGCAAATAGGAGGGGTGTTCCCTTCCTATTTGCGACTTTTTGCGGTCGCAAATCAACTCGCAGTTACCATCCACTTGAAGTGGATGGTAACGCATTCGCAAACGGGAAGGGGTCCCCATGGGACCCCTTTGTGAATGATCACAAATTTATTTTTTCTGAGCAGGCAGTGGTCCTATGGAAAAAACCGAAACAAAAGGTTTCGGTATTTTTTTCTATGTGCAGCTTGTTTTCCTTTAAGGAAAACGGGCTGCAGATAGAAAAAAAAAACTGCTTTATTTAAAAGCAGTCACGGACATGGTGCTCTGCTGTCTCCAGCAGGCCACCATCCCCGTGAGTGCCTAGACTCGCTATGGGGTCGCAAACTGCGACCCACCTCATTAATATTCATGAGGTGGGTCTTTGCGACCCCATAGCGAGTCGCAGAAGGTGTCTGAGACACCTTTCTGCATAGCAAATTGCGAGTCGCAATTTGCAGTCTACCTACATCTGGCCCTAAGTGGCTTAACAATGGGTGATAGTTAAGTTTCAAATCTGTCCTGGTTAATGTTGTTAAGCCAGGTTTGGACTAGTTTTTGTTGCTCTTGCTGAGTAGCATGAATTTGGTCTTGATCGGGTTAAGCTTTAGGTGGGTGCTGGACATATAGGTCTGGGAGAGGTGCAGAGACTGCTTGCAGCACTGGCTCTCTGCAGCAGGGGTGGCCTTCAAATGCACTAGTGCACTGTCAGTGTCTTGGTGAATTTGGATGACTTTGTCTGTGAGCAGTGGCGCAAGCGGCTCCATTGAGAGAATGAAGAAGGCAGGGAAGAGGGTGGCACCGAGGGGTACCCCGCAGGTAATACAGATCTTCTGGGATCTGGAGGTGTCGGTGCATAGGCAGGTGGGGACCCAGTGGAGTGGTCAGGAAAGAGTAAGAGGAACAATGCTGCCCCCTGTCCTCAGGTGCAACCACAGTGCTGTCTGTGGACTACCGCCCTGCAACATCACCGCAATGTTCACTTTTTGTAAATTGATGTTTGCGCACACCTGAGTTGATTACTGCTCTTTGGGACAGAGCCCAAACACTTCTTGGACAGGAAATGTAACAGGCTTAGCAGGTGTGGAAGGGAGTTTATTCCTCACAGTGAGCTCAAAATCCAAACGCCGAGCTTAAAAACAGCAGCAAATGAGTGTTTTCTGTATTTGTTTATATACACGGGGAGGCGCACAGATGTACACACCCAGGGTGCAATTACCCTGATCCCACGAGGCCAGGCGCACGTCTGCGAAGGCAGGCATCAGGCCCAGCTAAGTACAGGGCCCCAGACACAACACAGGCGGCAGTGCTGGGGCGGGGCCTTGAACAGCAGGGTGGCCCCGGGCGTTGTGTCTGCAGCCTGTGCTTTCCGCCCTGTGATCTCTACAGTGTCTTTAGGTAAATGTGCACTTGCGTCTCCTTGCCACCCTCCCATCTCCTGTTGTTTGGCAACTTTCTCTCTGTGCGTCAGTGCCACACGCAGGCTGTCAGTTTGTCTGCTTGCTGTGTTTGATATAGCGCCGCGTGAGCCCCAGTCGCTGCTTTGATGTTTTTGCCACATACATTTGTATATAACCCAGTACAGGCTTTGATTATCTGCATTGACAGCTTAAATATTTGTTTACAGTGCTTGTCAACAGTCGTTCGGCTTCACGGAGCTACAGTTAAACGGTGCTCCCTCGTTACTCCACTCAGTGATTGTCAGATGTTGACCTTGGAAGGATATAAGTCTGATTTCTCCCGCACCTCTTTCCCCAACGCCCACTTTCAGTTACCATGTCTCATGCGCACACCCACTAGCCCACTGAGCTAGCTGACAGCCGTTTTAAACCAGCTTCTGGTTTTTAAGTTGGATGCAGGGTTTAACATTTAGTAATGGCAGAAGACGCTACTTCCCATCCCACTCGGCGGCTGAAAGAGGACTTTTCAGCTCGTTCACGCGTAGTAGAATCACTTCCAGGATAACTCATGCTTACGTGCCTAAGACGCACGTGGAGGGCAACATAGACCTCAATCATGGGTAACCCCGGCTTGCCCCTTGGCAGGCCTTTGGTGCCCCTAGTCACAGGGGTCACGAAGGCAGTGTCACGAACAGAACGTGTGGAGCCCATCAACCACGACCACCCTGCGACCAAAAAAAGGCACATTTTTGTGAATCATTCCTAGGGTGCTCATCTCGCTCCAGGTCATTACAGACACTGTCTCCAATGCTGAACTTTCACCTACGAACCATTGTTTTCAGGTGTTCAATGGAAACAAAACATGACTACAACACCCACAATGCTCAATCCTGACATGTATTTTAAGTCCAGTGCGCTCTATTCCAGAATTTTTATTGGAAGTCTGGGACTTGTAGTGTTGTTTATCCCATTATAAAACATGATTTCAAGTCCCAGAATTCAAAGACAAATCATGGATTGGAGCAACACATCACGCATGGACCTGAGAATCTTGGCAGCAATGAATGTTTGAGGCGAGGACAAGAAACGTTGTGACTTGAAATAGGGCCCATGGTAACCAGGGAGGAGGCGGTTAATTAGTTCAGTGGGGTGTGTAAAGTGGCCATTAAGAGTACACAGGGAAGTCAAAGAAGGTAATAATGTGACCACAGGGGGTACACATCTCTTAAGGGGGTACACAGCATGAACGAGGGTGTGCATGGAATGGCTGCAGATGTGGCTTGTATGAGAGGGAATGGCGAGCAAACCTAGTTAAGGGTATAAATCCCTTTTTAAAACTATATTAGCCATCAGCAGTAATGCATGTGGCATAGTACAAACACACTATGTGGGGCCTTATTTGCTTAACACTTTTGTGATTGCAAAGCTGTGAAATTCATAAAAGGGTGGGGTTTGAGAATGCAAAATTGGGATGTACAATGTACTCAACCCATTGGTTCTGCACCGATTTAGGAGTTGGTGTCCCCTTGTAATTGAAATGATATGTATCAATGGCTTGTGGTCAAACTGCGGCACAGTTATCAGTACCATCATCGGCCCTCGTGAGTCTTAGCCCCCACACCCACAACAACAGTAATAAATAGGCTATTACACTGTGTGTATGTGTATATATATATATATATATATATATATACACACACATATATAAATATACACATGGGTATATACATATATTCACTGTAAAAACTAAATCTTAAAGTAACATTATATTTAGGTATGGTAATAATATCTTAGTTTGCATTGAAAAACCCTTTGAAATTCACCAAAAAAAACCAAAGGTTTGAGGGACGTTATAGTTAGGTAAAAATGTCAGTGAAAACATATAATTTTGAGCTAAGAAATCCACTGAAATTCAGTATTTATAGTTATCTCAAGTAACTGTAACTCATGTCTTAAAGTAACTATAACTCACAACCTCACATGCACGGTGTTGACATCATTGTTGTTTCAGATGTGGCAGTCATGTTCTCAGCGATGTCATAGATCATGTCATGGGTGATGTAATACAGGAGAAATTAACAGTGCATGCTGAGGGCTGGTGAATTTCTGTGGTTTTGTAAGTTTAGCTCTGCGTCCAACCCCACGAGCAGCCAACCAGCCACTCCAAACGGCCTTTGACCTGGCCATTGGCCATGCGCACCGTATATATACATATATATATATATATATATATATGGGAGGTGATAGAGAAAAACATCTAAGAAAACTGGAATCCAAATATATATTGATATTCGACACAAAAGAACCAAACGGGTTAAACAGTAGCGAAGAGATGCATATACATTTATATTGAAATAGGAGTAATATTCTTAACCGAAACGCATATATAAAACCCGTAATGAATTTTAACATTAAGGAAATACATAGTGAAAAATAAGTTATATACGAGGTAACATCATGACGATTAACTGGATAGGTATTGTACAACCCATTGGTGTTGTTTCAGGTCAAAGATTTTGAATTATCAGCGTTAGGATAAAACATTTATAAATAAATATAAATGATGATGATAGGAGTTAATATTCACGAAGCAGGAGGAAGTTGTAGTAATATCCTTAACCGAAATGTATGTATATATGTAACAAATATTATTTGTGAAATGAGAATGAGCTACGGTGAAATTAAGCAACAATAAGGAAACTCAAAATGAATTATAACATTGAGAAATCGCATAGTGAAAAATAAGCTGTACACGAGGCAACATCATGACGATTAACTGGACAAGTATTGTACAACCTATTGGTGTTGTTTTAGGTCAAAGATTTTGAATTACTAAAGTTAGGATAAAATATTTATAAATAAATGTAAATTATTATAAGGGGAGGTAATATTCACTGTGGTTATAAAATTGTACAGTATATGGAAGATTAATTTGTAAATAGTGTGTTAGTATCACATGGTAATGGAGCACATTTTGATTGGTGTATATTAAGTGAGCCAAAATGGCGATCTGCAGGTTGAGGAAGGCGGTAACGCCGAAACGCGTCCCTGTAGGCGAATAAACATTGTTTGAACTCGTTACGCTCGTGGAGTGCTGCCATTTCCTTTACATATGGGAGAAAACTGTTTGATACATATATATATACGTGTGTGTGCGTATATAATCACCAAAGAAGAGAAAACACTGCACTCCCAAAGATTTCACTGGCAAGTTGATTTAATAATCAGGCAGCAGTACTCAGGCAACGTTAACCAGACACCACGACGCGTTTCAACATCTTGTCTTTTTCAAGTGGTTCTCAGTCTGTCTCCATCCTGTTGTTTGTTGCCTGCCTTTTCCGTGCATAGAGGCATTCTGGGATTTATAGTCTTATGTCCCACACCTGGGAACTTAATTGTCCTGTGAGCATAGTCAATTACATGACACAAAGCACAAATCCAGTTGGACCGCTTGCAGGTGAATAAATGCATTGTTAATCCTCATGATGCAAGTGAAAATGTTAGTCATTTTATTGATTTAAGCTCTCCCAAGTCAAACGTTTGTGCATATAATTTAATGCCTGTAATGTTTATCACAGCAATCCATTACATGTTTTCCTTATATATATATATATATACATATATATATATATATATAGGTATACTGTACTGGACCCGAGTTGGTTCCCCCGTTTAAGCTTAATTTTATATTTTTGTATGTTTACGCGTTTTAGCTGCATCATTCTTAGCAATGACATTTTACATATTTTCCTTGCATGATATTCTTCGTGGAATATGCTGTACAAATTGCTTCTTTAGTTAGCCTTTTCTCAACATGTGATCAGTACAGTTTGTTCAAGGCTATTGTACACAATATCCTGGTCCTTGTGTTGCCTGTTCAGGAGACAGCTTCTAATATCCAGACATAGCTTTACATCAGAACTGTGCTTCCCCAACAGTGTGGGCTAATTGTGTAAGTGATGCACTCACCCGGAAGGGGCAGAGGGGCATTCCAGCCGTGACCACCCTGGGACGAATGCTGTATCCAACATGCAATCTGGTGATAATCTTGCAGCTTCCCAAGAGGATTGCCATCCACACTGCAGGCTGACTCTTGACACTATCTCTCGGTATGGTGCTAAGGCTAATCCCATAGATTGGGCCAGGCAGAAGAGCACATCCGCTATGCCGTCAGTATAGTCGTAGGGTTAACTAGGAAACTCTAGAAAGTCTAGTACCTCTATAACTCATTTACCCTGGATTGATTATGCATTGCCTTTACCATTTTCTTAATGCTGGTTTCTTTGCATTGTTCCATCTGTCTAGTTATTACAGCTCATTCTCTCTAAGCAAGCATGTGTGTTTCAATCACACATCTCTCTGGTGTTTTCACCTGGACATGCATGAGTAATCCGATAAAAGGGTGAGATCTGTTTCCATGACTTTCCTGGAGAATCAGAGTGTCATGTTCAGGTAGCCGTAATCACCTTCCACCCTTGGTAGATTCAGGGGTTCAGGGTGAGGCACTGTGAGCTAGCCAAGAATTGAGAGGACAAATTCTGACGGTGTGGACAGACTTAGTCCCCCACATTCTAAAGTTCTGTTGTCCTCATACACAATCCTGTTATCTTAGTAGGAACCGTATAACACTGGCACAGTGATTTAAGGTCTGCCATACACATTTTTGTTCAGATCCTTACAGAGAAAAGGAGATTAACGGGTGGTGAGAAAAATTGTTTTCCCACTTCAGCCCCAAACAGAAATTTTGCAGCTGAAACTGCTGAATGGATTAACAACAAACATGGAAAGAAAGTAAACCTTTACTCAGAAATTGTGCTTTTGTTGGTTTGGTGTAAATCTGTTCAGTCATTTTTGAGATATAAGCTTTTAAAATGTTCCTGAGCAAACTTTAAAGAGTCAACACTTTTGCTTATCTCTGCCATTTGAAATCCACGGATCCTCTGCAACTCTAGAATTGAAAAGAAAAACAGAGGAATCTGATAGCACAAGATTTGGAACTACGGTTCCGAAATTGGAACCTTGGACCGAGAGCTCTGATTGGCTGCTGCAAAAGAAAACATTTTCTTGCAGCAACCATTTCAGGATGCAGAACAAGGTCCCACATCGTGAAGAAAAAAAATAAAGGGCCTTATAAGGGGCAGGGTGGGCACACTCTAACCACCAGGCCAAAGTCCCATAGTGGATATTAAAAAAATAAACACTTAAAGTGCTGGTTGGCTTGTGTGCTTGTGTGCTTGGGATGGGTGAGGGAAGAGGGGTGCTGGATGGGGCACAGGTCGTTGGTTGGGGAACGGAAGTACCAGGGACACTGGCTGCCATCAAAGAGGAATATATACCCAGACGTGGGTCCCGTGCTCACTGCGCCACTGGATTCAAGCTAGCCTAGCTGATGAAGGGTGATACCCTGAAACCGGTCCTAGGATGCTTGTTTCCAGTCCAGGGAGAACCTGGCTTGGCAGTTCGGGCTGGACTGTTCCCATGAGGACATGGTCAAGACTGATTTGCATATGGCTGGGTCCAACCTGGGGTGGCGTGGTGAGAAAAAAAACGATGGATTAAACCCAGATCTTTGTGACTGGGGTGAATGTTTGATTTGCCCTGCATTCCGTCCAACATCTGTTCTTTTTGCATTTGTCGCCCCAAGTGGGAAGGGTATACCCAGATGTGGGTCCTGTGCTCCCTGCGCAACTGGATTCAAGCTAGCCTAGCTGATGAAGGGTGATACCCTGAAACCGGTCCTAGGATGCTTGTTTCCAGTCCAGGGAGAACCTGGCTTGGCAGTTCGGGCTGGACTGTTCCCATGAGGAACAGGGTCAAGACTGATTTGCATATGACTGGGTCCAACCTGGGGTGGCGTGGTGAGCAAAAAAACGATGGATTAAACCCAGATCTTTGTGACTGGGGGTGAATGTTTGATTTGCTCTGCATTCCATCCATTATCTGTTCTTTTTGCCATCAAAGAGGAGGCCAGAGCCTGAAATGATCTCTGTAAGCCGGACAAGGCACTGTGAATGCCTTCCAGGTAGGCATTGGTTCGCTGCATTTTGGATGCCACCCCCTGGATAACATTCACGATGGTTGTCTGTCCCACAGAGATGGTTCTCAGGAGGTCAATAGCCTCCTCATTGAGGGCAGCAGGGCTGACTGTGGCAGGGACAGAGGTGCCTCCTCCTGGGTGAGCGGGCACAGGTAACTCAGTGGGGAGCTACTGGGAGGGCAGTGCTGGTTCGGGGGGTGGCGGATGAAGATGTTGTTAGGGTGATCCCAAAGGGGTCTGCCACCACCAGGGAGCTGCCATCGGAGGAGGAATCAGAGTCTGGTGTCGCAGTGGTAGTAGGCTTCCCCGTGGTGCTCCCCTCCAACTAACTGGTTCCCTCAGCATCGGTGGACAGTGCCTCCTGGGTCCCATGGGCTGCAGCATCCCCACTCGCCGGTACCTCTGCTCCTTCACCTGATGATGCTGATGCACACAAGGACACAAGAAAACAGAGAGGGGGAGACAAAGAAAGGGATGCACGCTGTGAGTAACTTACCAATTATAAAGGAAGGCACACATGCAGTACACTTTAGTCTAAGACATCACCTTACCATAGCCTGCGCACTACAGGCAGTGATCATGATTGGCCCCTGTTCCCCATAGTCACCAATGTTAACCAATGAGGAGCTGCACAGTGGTACAGACTGCCTAACGCCATGACGACTAATGCCAGTGGAGTGATGTCACTTCCATCTGTCCTCTGCATGTAGGACAGGCGACTAGCATTTGAAGTGCAAAATGTGTTACAGTACAATATATACGTGCTGTTCATGCTGTTATATTAGATTGTAAATTATTGGTATATCAGCCATACACAGCTATACATGCTATATGTGATGTGTGGCACTAGTTGTATGCATATGTAGGTTGAATACCACTGTAATCACTTGTCAAATGTCACAATGTAAGCTGTAAACAACCCTTCCATGATTGTAAGGCTACATTAGTGCAGTTGTGTGTGCATAGACATCATTCGTAATGTGCTGTGATGGTGACAAATGTGTGTTTGGCCCTCCCTAGAAACTGACCCTTGTGGAGACTGAGGAATGCACCGGTGTACTGGCCCCTAGTTAACCTGGCAACCATGGAGGAAGGCCACATTTTACAGACCTACTGTCTGAACTGGATAACAATTCGTGAACTGTGTGCCCAATTGGAGTCAGATCTACAGCCAGCTCTACGTAATCCCTCTGCTATTCCTCCTACTGTGCAGGTACTACCTGTGCTACATTTTTAGGCCAGTGGGTCATTTCGTGCGACAGTGAGCTTGGCAGCAGGTGTGTCACAGCCAATGTTCAGTAATATCTTAAGGGATGTCCTCACTGCCTTGCTGAAACATCCCCACAGCTACATAAAATTTACCAAAACTGTTGATTTGCTCACTGTGAAATCTGATTTCTATGCCACTGCACACATTCCTCATGTGATTGCTGCCATAGATGGCACCCATATTCCCTTAATTCCTCCCATGTTAAAAGAACAAGTGTATAGGAATAGGAAAAGTTATCACTCAATTAATGTACAGATGGTGTATCTTGGAGACCAGTAAATCTCCCAAGTGAATGCCAAATTCCCTGGATCTGTGCATGACTCCCACAGTTTTAGGAACAGCAGTGTCCCACACATGATGGCACAGCTACAAAGAGAGAGAGCCTGGTTTGTAGGTGAGTGAGATGTGAGAGTGCAGTAACTAGCAACCTGCCTTTCCTACTCTTTACCTGCTACACAATATATGTGCTATGTTTACCCACTCTTCCCAGGTGATTCTGGCTATCCTAACCTATCCTGGCTGTTGACACCAGCGAGACATCCCAGGACAGAGGGTGACAATCGCAACAATGAGGCACATGGCAGGACAAGAAGAGATATCAAGAGGACCTACGGCCTACTGAAGGCAAGATTCCATATGTCTGGCGGATCCCTGTGCTTCTCCCCAAACAAGACTTTTCAGATCATCGTGGTCTTCTGTATGCTGCACAATTTGGCACTGAGTTGGCATGTACCTTTACTGGAAGAGGAGGAACGACCTAATCCACTGGTGGAAGCTGAGGGGACAGAGGAAAGTGATGAAGAAGGGGACGAGGATGATGTGAACTCCAGAACTCAGCTCATTCAGCTGTACTTCCAGTGAGTTAAAGGTACATTTTGCCTTCTGTACCCTACAACATTGCAGCGTGTAGTTTTGTGTACCATGGACAGATTTTACAACCAGTGCTGTAGACACAGCAGTGTGTGTGTGTGGTAGAATGTGTGTACTGTCACATTATCCTTACTGCTTCATGTGTTTGAGAACTCCTAAAGGAAGTATACACACAGAAGTTATGTTTTCCTGAAGGTGATTTCATTCCTTCTCATTGATGAACTGTTTGGACATGCTGCATGCAATGGATTGTGGCCCTGTTTTGCTGTCCGTATTTAACACTCAATATATCCTCAGTACTTGCACACCCACCTGGAGTTCCTCACAATGTGAGTGGAGGTAACCTCAGCTGATGCAGATGGCCTTGGCAGTTGTACTTATATGCAAAGCTGCATTTTTGAGTTACTTACTGGTGTGTAGTACAGCTGACACATAGGAAATACTTGCAAGTCAAGAAGTGAGAGTACTCTGGCAATGATGCAATACTTTGGATACAAAGTGTAGGAAAGTGCCATCTTGCCTGGCATGTTACCCCCATTTTTACTTATATGTCAGTTTTTTTTTTGCCTGTGTCACTGGGATCCTGCTAGCCAGGACCATAGTGCTCATAATTGTGGCCTGTATGTGTTCCCTGTGTGGTGCCTAACGGTATCACTGAGCCTCTGCTAACCAGAACCTCAGTGTTTATGCTCTCTCTGCTTTTAGAATTGTCACTGCAGGCTAGTGACTATTTTCTCCAATTCTTATTGGCATACTGGAACACCCTTATAATTCCCTAGTATATGGTACCTAGGTACCCAGGGTATTGGGGTTCCAGGAGATCCCTATAGGCTGCAGCATTTCTTTTGCCACCCATAGGGAGCTCAGACAATTCTTACACAGGACTGCCACTGCAGCCTGAGTGAAATAACATCCACATTATTTCACAGCCATTTTACACTGCACTTAAGTAACTTATAAGTCACCTATATGTCTAACCCTCACTTGGGGAAGGTTAGGTGCAAAGTTACTAAGTGTGAGGGCACCCTGGCACTAGCCAAGGTGCTCCCACATTGTTCAGGGCAATTTCCCCGGACTTTGTGAGCGCGGGGACACCATTACACGCGTGAACTACATATAGGTCAATACTTATGTGTAGCTTCACAATGGTAACTCCAAACATGGCCATGTAACATGTCTGAGATCACGGAATTGTCCCCCCAAGCCAAATCTGGTATTGGGGTGCCAATCCCATGCACCCCCGGGGCTCCAGCATGGACCCCGGGTACTGCCAAACAAGCTCTCTGGGGTTTTCTCTGCAGCAACCGCTGCTGCCAACCCTTAGACATGTTTCTGCCCTCCTGGGGTCTGGGCAGCCCAGTCCCAGGAAGGCAGAACAAAGGATTTCCTCTGAGAGAGGGTGTTACACCCTTCCCCTTTGGAAATAGGTGTTAAGGGCTATGGAGGAGTAGCCTCTCCTGGCCTCTGGAAATGCTTTGAAGGGCACAGATGGTGCCCTCCTTGCATAAGCCAGTCTACACCGGTTCAGGGAGCCCCCAGCCCCTGCTCTGGCGCGAAACTAGACAAAGGAAAGGGGAGTGACCACTCCCCTGTCCATCACCACCCCAGGGGTGGTGCCCAGAGCTCCTCCAGTGTGTCCCAGACCTCTGCCATCTTGAATGCAGAGGTGTGAGGGCACAATGGAGACCTCTGAGTGGCCAGTGCAAGCAGGTGACATCAGAGACCCCTCCTGATAGGCTTTTACCTGGTTAGGTAGCCAATCCTCCTCTGAGGGCTATTTAGGGTCTCTCCTGTGGGTTTCTCGTCAGATAAAGAATGCAAGAGCTCACCAGAGTTCCTTTGCATTTCTCTCTTCAACTTCTGTCAAGAATCGACCGCTGACTGCTCCAGGACGCCTGCAAAACCACAACAGAGTAGCAAGAAGACTACCAGCAACATTGTAGCGCCTAATCCTGACGGCTTTCTTGACTGTTTCCTGGTGGTGCATGCTCTGAGGGCTGTCTGCCTTCACCCTGCACTGGAAGCCAAGAAGAAATCTCTCGTGGGTCTAAGGAATCTTCCCCCTGCCAATGCAGGCACCAAACTTCTGCATCACCGGTCCTCCAGGTCCCCTCTCATCTTGACGAGCGTGGTCCCTGGAACACAGGAGCTGAATCCAAGTGACCCCGACAGTCCAGTGGTCCTTCTGTCCAAATTTGGTGGAGGTAAGTCCTTGCCTCTTTACGCCAGACAGTAATCTTGTGTTCTGCGTGATCTGCAGCTGCTAGGGCTTCTGTGCACTTTTGCAAAACTTCACAGCAGAGCCCAGGTACCCAGCTCTCCGTCCTGCATTGCCCAACTCGCTGAGTTGACCTCCGGCTTCGTGGGACCCTCTTTTGTTGTGTTGAGACGACCGCCGTACTCAGATTTCTTGAACGTCTGTTCAAGTGCTTCTGCGGGTGCTGCCTGCTTCTGCATGGGCTCTCTGGGTTGCTGAGCGCCCCCTCTGTCTCCTCCTCCAAGGGGCGACCTCCTGGTCCTGCCTGGGCCCTGGCAGCACCCATAATCTTCAACAACGACTCTTGCAGCTAGCAAGGCTTGTTTGCGGTCTTTCTGTGTGGAAACAACTCTGCATCCTCCAGCACGCCGTGGGACATCTTCTGACCAAAGGAAAAGTTCCTGGCACCTTCCATTGTTGCAGAATCTTTGGCTTCTTCCACCTGGAGGCAGCCCTTTTGCACCTTCATCCGGGGTTTAGAGGGCTCCTGCCCTCCCTGGACACTTGGGGTACTCTTGGACTTGGACCCCTTCCTTTACAGGTCCTCAGGTCCAGGAATCCGTCTTCAGTGCTTTGCAGTCAGTTGTTGTCTTTGCAGAATCCCCTATCTCGACTTTACTGTCTTTCTGGGGTAGTAGGGTAACTTTACTCCTACTTTTCAGGGTCTTGGGGTGGGGTATCTTGGACACCCTTAGTGTTTTCTTACACTCCCAGCGACCCTCTACACACTACACTAGGCCTGGGGTCCATTCGTGGTTCGCATTCCACTTTTGTAGCATATGGTTTGTGTTTCCCATAGGCCTATTGCCTCCTATTGCATTCTATTGTGTTCTACAGTGTCTGCACTACTTTTCTAAGTGTTTTACTTACCTGATTTTGGTTTGTGTGTATATTTTGTGTATTTTACTTACCTCCTAAGGGAGTATATCCTCTGAGATACTTTTAGCATATTGTCACTAAAATAAAGTACCTTTATTTTTAGTAACTCTGAGTATTGTGTTTTCTTGTGATATAGTGCTATATGATATAAGTGGTATAGTAGGAGCTTTGCATGTCTTCTAGTTCAGCCTAAGCTGCTCTGCTATAGCTACCTCTATCAGCCTAAGCTGCTAGAACACTACTAATCTACTAATAAGGGATAACTGGACCTGGCACAAGGTACCCACTATAAGCCAGGCCAGCCTCCTACACAAAGCAGGTACACATGAAATGAAACAAACTGTACCTAAATGTGTGCTACATTCCTGTTACTGACAGGTCTTTCTATGGTGGATTTGGATATGCTTTGTGATACTGTTAGAAACCCATTTCTTCAGATTTGGAAAGAAACATACCTGCATGCTATCAGGCTAGCCAATTTAAAGTACTGTTTCAAAATTTGACATAGAAAAAGTTGTTCAACCCATGCATCCATAGTGAATAAAGCACAAATACATTGAGTGTGAATGTACAGTGTTTATTTTGTAGATCAAAATAAGGGATGGGGAAATGCAAAGGATTGGGCAGATGGTGGACGAGATAGTCAGTTTATTGTTCAAAGCTGTTGGTAGCACAGGTTCAGAATCCATGGGGCCATTGGAAAATGGAGCAATGACAGTAGAAAGTCAACAAGGTGTGACAGTGGCATACAAGGGAGACAGTTCAGGAGAGATTCCCTTCTTGGCGGTGTGTTTGGTCTTGGCTACAGTATCTGAGAGATGTCTGGCTCGCCAGCCACATTTGCGAGGGGGTTTGTGGGCTACAGAGGAAGGGGTGGCGGTGGCCTGTGAGTCCTCTGGCAGGGCCACCATTCCACTAACAGCAGCAGATTTGGAGGCCTGGGTGTATCGTGGCTAATGAAAGGGGCCTGCAGGCGGGTGGAGAACTCACGCAGGACTGCTGTCATGTCCTGCAGCACCCTTTTGATGGAGGCCATGGTGGCATTGTGGGCATGCCCATGGCCTCCTGCTGGTATGCCCTCTGTAGCCTCTGGTTCTCCTGCTAAGTGGCCAGTATTCTCCCATCCTGTCCTGGGAGTGGTGGTATGCTGACAAGACTTGGAATATGGCCTCCTGGCCAGTCGCTTCCCTGGTTTGCCCCCCCCGATGTGCTACAGGTGCCCTCCCACTGGGACGGGCCCCCTGTGCCTGTGACCCCGGCACACTGTGCCCATTCCCACTTGCACCTGGACCTTCATCGTCTTTCCTGGTGATGGATGGTGACTCCGGTCCCTGTGCAGGTGGGCAGACAGTAGCTGACCTGGAGACGCTGGCTTGGGGACATTGGGCCACAGCTGTAGGTGGTGGCTGAGTAGTGGGGGTTTGTGTGGTGGCCTGGGTGGGGCTTCTGGAGGGTGACTGACCAGTGGTTCCCGATGGGCCAGGGCGGTCATCGAGATCCAGACATTGCGCTGGACGGTTATCAATGGGGCCTTCTTCTCTTGGGGGACTGGCACTTCTTGGCACCTCCTGGCGGCTGGCATGAGCAGTAGTACCTCTGGAGTGGAAATACATCTTATTGTGTGTCCTGCAGGGTGTTTGACCATGTGTCAGCTGGGTGGTAGTAGTATTCACATGCTTCAGAGGATATGGCATTGACATTCAGTTAGTTGTCTATGGTGGACACTGTATATGAGTTTTACTTTCAAACATAAGCAGTGGCATGTGTTTCCTTCTGTTAATGTCCTCTATCCTGTCATTCCCATGTCCCGGTTGGCATTTGCCACCTGTTTCTTGTGCTTACATCCCCATTCATCTGCATGCAGGACTCCCTTTGGAATGGGTGCAGTGCATAGTTATTTATGGGATGGGTGATGCATTGTGGGACTTGTAGTGTTTCGAGCTTTACATGCAGGGACTGGTGGTTGTGTGCACAGAGTTTGGGTAGGTGTTATTGAGGTGGCGTGAGCATGCAGGGGATAAGGGTATGGGGGATTGAGGGGGTGGGGTGGATATGGGATAGGGTGTTTTGTGGTTGTGACAAGGGGAGGGAGATATATGCATCACAGGTGTAGGTGGTGGGAGGGGTGTGTTAATGACTTACCAGAGTCCAGTCCTCCACTGACTCCAGTGAGGCCCTTCAGATGCAGGATAGCCAAGATCTTCTCCTCCCAGTCGGTGAGATTGGGGGTAGACCGCCGCCAGTCTTCTGGATGGCCATCTATTGTCTGGATGCCATGGAACGTCCCTTTTCCCGCAGGTCATTCCACCTCTTCCTGATGTCGTCCCTTGTGTGTGGATGGCTTCCCACTGCATTCACCTGGTTGACGATCCTCTGCCATAGTTCCATTTTCCTACCTATGGGTGTCTGCTGGACCTGTGCACCGAACAGCTATGGCTCTACCCTGAGTATTTTGTCCACCATGGTCTGCAACTTCCTGTCAGTGAAACAGGGGTGCTTAGGGGGTGCCATAGTGGGTTATGTGGGGATATGAGTGCTGTGATGTAGTGGTGTTGTTTGGGGTAGTGGAGAGTGTGGGTGAGTTAGTGAAAGGGGTGGAGGTGTTCTATGGTAATGTTGTGGGATGCGTGTTTGTATGTTAATGAGCTGTGTGAGGCGTGTGGGGTGTGCAAGAGTGTACACTGGGTTTGTGGTATCTCTGTGTTCCAGGTGGCAGGGAGTTGTGTGGCAGCAGGTAGGCATAGCTAAGGATTGTGGGTATTGTGGGTGGGTGTTTTATAGTGGTGTATGTGGGTGTGTGAAGTGTATGTATGTGTATCAGGAATGGGGTTTTCAAAGTGTCCAATGTGGGGTGTTGTTGTTAGTGAGTTAATTTTGTGACCGCAGCAGTCCATACGGCCAATGGCAGACCTGCAGTCAGCGGTAATTACCTCCGAACTCGTAATGAGGGCCTAAATCTCATTTTGATGTGGTATATACAGAGCCAGCTTTCTACATGACCTAACCATAACTACACATGTTATATATAATTCAATCAAGGGGCATGTCTTCCCACCCTGAGGAAAGGAGGAAACACATCTTCAGCAATATCTGATCCATCTCAGTGTTCCATGTCTGGCCTATCTTCAGCTGTTCGCCAGCCTCATGTTATAAACAATTTGTAAATAAAAAGTACATCCATACATACTTACACGTAGGAGGACTGAGTCACCTCTCTTCATCTGTGGGTCCGTTCAACTGTCCTTCACATTTTGCTTCTACCCACCACAACACACAGAACGGAACAGTTGGTCACCCAACTTCAGCCATAGGCTGCCTTGCTCTGTGAGCGATAGAAATTGCCTTTTCATGTATGCTCCTACACCTAAAAAAGAGATCCACTGTAGTAGCAGGGCTGGTGGGTCAATACTTTATAGTGCTTTTTTTCATTTTTCTTTATTTTTTTGTTATCATTGTGTGCTTAAACTATGTCTGTATTAATTCAAAGCCAATAGTACCTTTTCCTGCATCAATAGGATTCATATTTCCATACACATTAAAACAAAAAAATGTTTTATACTTATTCTACTAGGGCTGGGAATCACCCGTAAAGGGTCATAGCTATCCCTGGTGCAGCTGGAGCAGTGGCACCAGGGCCCAGTTAGGAAGGTGCACATGCACCCCTTTACTGCCTGCAGTTATTTAAGAGGCTACCCCCTAAATGATTTTTAGACACAATGCCTGTCTTGGGCCTGGCTCTGTGCTTACCCTATGTTGAGTTTGGGTGGAATACACTAGAGAAGAGTGTAATGGACAAAAGGAGGACAGCAAGGCAAGACGAGGTGGAAGTGGGGCGCAGACTGAGGAAGGGATAGGGAGGAGAGGATAATAGGGAGGAATGAGGTGAGTGGAGAGTGGAATGAAAAGAGTAGGAGACCAATAAACAGGGATGCAGAAATCAGTAGAGCTGCAGGTGCAGTGAAGCTGGAGTCCATGATATGAGGGACGCACTGCACCCTAATTATGCCTGTATTTTTTTGTTACAGACCCGGGTGGAGGAGGGGCGACAAGAGGCCTATTTTACTTGCACGCATTACCTATGACACTCAGACTAGGCCCTGCACCCATACTATTCTATTAAAATCATGTGGACAGGTTTATTTTTATTTTAAAATTTCTACTGCAATGATATTCTTTATATTTGTATGGATAATATTTGCAATAAAAAAATAGAAAATGTTATCCATTGCACCAGCTTGCCAAGGCCAGAACTATTGGTATTGCCAATGTTTGTTTTACCCTTTGGGTAAAACAACGTTTGCTTCTTCAGACAGCTTGGGAATGTACACCGCATACAAATCTAAATATTCAGTTGTGAATTAAAGCAGGTTATATTTGAGGGGCTTGACAAACCCTGTGACTTCTCACACCTACACCCTTCCAGGGCATTTTACCCCAAAAACATAATGTTAACTGCTAGACATCAAGTCCTTTTGTTTTTTCTCTCTTTGGGGCAAATATATGAAAAGTGGCGCATCATGTCGAGATGAGACACTTTTCTTGCACCCCATTGTGTCCCCCCAATGCCACCATGTGTGCACTGTATTTATGATACAGCGCACCATGGCGCACGTTAGGGAACTAGTGTAAAAAATGTTGACACTAGTTTGGCGCTTTGCAGGATTGGTGCTAAAAATACTGAGCTAGTCCTGCAGAGTTAAAGGGGGCCCATTGAAAACAATGGTGACTCATTTTAACACCTGCCTTACGCAGGCTTTAAAAATGACACTAGAAATGACACAGTGGAATCTCATAGATTCCACTGCACCATTTGTCTGGGCCTCCTAATGCTGGAACGCCCCTCTTACGTACATTATGCCTGGTGCAGGCATATTGTGGCGCAAGGGTTTACAAAGTGGTGCATTGTGTGCAGTGTGCCTCTCTGTAAATATGGCGCAGCATTTTTGCCAACCTAACGTCACAATACCACGAAAAAAATGACGCTAATGTGGCGCAGGGTGATGCTAGAGCCTTCTTAAGTCTGTCCCTTTGTTCCCAGGATTATTCTGTAAGAAAAGGGAAAGTTGTGCCCTTAATTGAACCTGGGGGCCTCTCTCCCATAAAGGCTTTGATAAAAGCAGGGGAGGCTTCTTCGCAATGGTGAAGGAGCATATTCCTCATGGCTAAGCCAGGAGCTGAAAGATAAAACAATATTTCTTTATTGTTCAGCCAGCAGCATGTGAAGGGAGGGGGCTGGACCGCGGGAGTTGAGAGGGGGGTTGGAGGAGAGCTTAAGTGTGCCTGAGGGGGCCGTCTTAGGCCGGCCAAACATACATGCATTCTTAGGTTTCTCCAGCCCGGTTGGGTTGAACAGCCCAGCTGGAGGAACTGCACAGACCCCAGGGTTGTGTCTGAGCAGCAGTCCAAGCCACTCAGGCCAATCTTGACGCTGCTTTCATGCTAGGTTTAGCATGAAAGCAGCATCAGGATTGCTGGGGAGCCTGTGCTGGTGTTCTAATGAATGCTGGGACGCCAGAAGAGGATTGAGGCGTCAGGTGGCGGCTGCGGCGACGGGAAGAGGTACTTTTTTTTTTTATTATTATTTTTTATTCTCCCCTCTCCCCGTACCTTCCCCCCGCATCTCTGCCTGCGCCTTCCCTTGAGATTTGTGGCAGCCGCCGCTGGCTGAAAGCTCTGCAGAGCTCTGTCCAGGACCAGTCATTGTCATTCCTTACAGAAGAAGCTGCATTTCGGGAGAATTTGCCTGCCCCACTCTCATGAGGTTGTGTTAACCCACCTGTGTTGGCCAGGCAGGGCCTGGATTTGGAGCGATACTCACCCAGTAATGTAGGGGCATAATTTAGCCAATCACTGGTTTGTTTCGGGATCCTCTTGCAATGTACGCTTGCTGGCACTGCTGGTCTGATGGTGCCATTAAGGAAAATGAGCCCTGAGTCTCCCATACCTCACAGATATATGTAGGCCTTGGTCTAAAAGGGGGACCCTTGAAAGGTGTCCCACCTGCCCCTGCGGGATTGTGAAGGCTTCACTTACCCCAGGTTCTTATAACCTCTACCCCACACACCACAATGCTGTCTTGCACATTAGGGTCATCCAGGTTACTCCTTAACTCACTGGACTTGTAACACGTGCTAAATAGCGCTCCGAAGCGCACGCACTGCTCTAAAAAAACTTCTAAATAGTTAAATACACATAAACCCATTGAACCCTGCTTGATAAGGCATTGTTAGTTGAGAAACACATCATAGCTGCTGAAAGTAAGGGTGCCAAGGTTCTGCAGCACCCGCAAAATACCCATGCTGGAATTCAGAAGGTGAATGAGCAATAAAGATGCCTTTAGATATGTTTTTTTACCCAGTCATATTTGCTGTGTCAAAGACAGAGGCCAAATATCAATCTAATCTTCTGACAGATTGCCGCCTGTTTTTTTTAACATAGAGACTGGTATTTACATTTCTTTCTCTGACTGCAAAGTTAGAGGATACTGTAAAGCAAATTATGTAACAACCTTGCTGGGGTACACAACAAAATTGAATTCCTGTCCAAATATATCAGCAGTTAGGAAAGCACAAATGAAGCATTTTTTTTTTATTCTGACCTGTGATGGAAACATAAATTTTAATAGGATCAAAGACACTTTTCCCAGATTACCACACATTTTCATCTGCGCCTTAACTTTTTACCAGTAAAACTGCATGCTATCAGAGATTTTGTTGCCAATTCCATGAAAAATGTGCTTCCTGTAAATGAGTGTGCTACCACACCATGCTTGGATAATATATTTGTCACAGTGTACTCCAAAAGGCAACACGGGCTCCATGCCACATCTTTACCCCTGACCTGCTGAATGGACATGGCTCATTTCCTGTGACTTGTACTTTGTGCGACAATTGGATTTTTCACAATCCCGATGACTTCAGTGATGCAAGTTTGATGGCAGCACCCCACTCTGACATTTGTCCAGCACCACTGGAGCACTTTGAGGCCTTGTTACAGTTATTGTATACTTCTCTCCAACAAATAACATATTGCAGTGTAACACACTCTCTCAGTCCCAATAAATACCGAAACAACGAACATAAAAAAACAAAAAGGTGTATTTTTACAAATGGAGCAAAGGGAACATATTCTGGAAGCTGAGCTTTTTTCTCATAAGTCATTGAAGCTATACTTTACATTAGGCTGGTGCCAGTGTCTTCCTTTCTGATCCAAACATTAATTGCAACAGGGGCATCAGGGCTGTGAGTGTGATGGAGTGCATCATCAGAGACCCCCCTGCCCAGTTAATGAGTCTAGTATTTTACTTACAACTCTGCCAAATTAATGTGTTAATTAAGAAATTATTGCTGGAGATAACATGCCAAAACACAACGAGAAAATAAGTGAAGCTTGAGAGAAATTATGCAGTACAAATGAGTTACTTGGACTGTACTTCAAGGTTCCTGTGGAGGACCCATGCCTAATCTGTACTATCTGAGAGGAGCTCAGTGCCCGCTGCAACTTGGTGGGTTCAGCACCCGCTGCAGCTTGGTGGGTGTACCACCCTCTATACAAGTTCTTTATGTAACCTGCAGGTCCGAATCCTGGCAGGGTCACTTGGCTTCCTATCCTTCTGTGTTCAATAAACTGAATACTGTTCACTTGTGTAATTCTATGGTAGCTTAGTGAGATTCTTGCTTGCTGCAGACATCTGCAGAGATCTGCAAAGTCATCTCAGGCTTCCATCCTTCAGAGGTCGGTAAATTGAGTACCGTAACATATAAACGGGGTCAGAGTAACACCTGTTATTTACAGTGGTAACAATGGCAAAAGTGCACCATGAAGCGCTAGAAGAAAACATGCGAATACTATTTAATTATGTGACAATGGACATTACGTTTATTCTAGGTGTTATGTAAGTGCTCAATGTTTTCATTTATTTGGAATATTTGTGAGTATACTTTGCCCTGTGTCCCCTTCAGAGCACTAGTCTGCCCTGTGAAAAATTATAGATATATGCGCTTGTCCAGCAGTCGATCACAGATTGTTGGGTGTTGCCCCAGTTGGGTCTCAGTCCTCTTTACCAGTGTGAAGTCCTATAAAGGACATTTGCAAGAGGTTCTTGTTGTCTGGCTTGAAGATAATCTCAGCTGGAGAGCTAGGAACAAAGGGTTAGTGTTGAACACAGGCAGGGGAACACAGGTGAAGAGTAGAGCCCAGAAGAGGCTTCCATTCATCAACAGGGACACCTACCTGACCAGGCCCTGGGTGTGGCTTTTATAGTCCGCGGGTTCCTTGAATCCTGGGGCAAGCCCTAAAATCACGAGCTCTTCGAATCCCGCAGCATTTCCTTGCAACAGGGATCCTCGAATCCTGCAACAGATCTTCAAAGCCGCTGTAGGGTGCTACTGAGCCGGGGCATACAGTCATGGCTTTTGGGGTGCCCTCATGAGGATAGGATTGATTGTGCTGGTGATGAGGTTGACAGCTAGGCAACACAGACATGATAGCCACAATCTTGGGTGGCATGACTTCTGTCATGCAGCGCGAGTATCGTCTTGAGTGGCAATGCCCCGAGCAAGTGGTGAAAAGGGCAGCCAATAATGTGGATGGGAGTGGGGGCAAGCACATAAGACAAGCCATGACAACAAATCCGACAAATACTGCCTAATTAAAAACAATAATAATTAAATCATACAGATTACATATTTGAGCATGCCATTTGCCCACTGACATCCATGGAGTGATTTTGGGCCAGATGTAGGAAACTTTTGTGAGTCGCAAATGGGTCGCATCGCTATTTGCGACCTGGCAAAAAGCAAAATGGTATGTACCAATGCCATTTTTGAGTTCCAAATAGCGATGCGACCTATTACCGACTCGCAAAAATTGCGACCTGATTTTGCGACTCGCAATTACGAAGTCGCAAATTGCGAGTCGCAAACCGAATGCACAAGCCAGTCACAAATTGCGACTAGTCGCAAAAAGCCCGTTTTGCACACCCAGATCAGCACTTATTCCAAACAGGTGGTAACCAGAACCAAAGTATAAAAGGAGACCCAGAAGGCATCTGGCTTTCTCACAATGGCTGCACTATACGTGATTGCATGGAGGAGGAGAGTCCAGGCTGCCCAGCAGAGGAGGAGGAGGCAGAGACAGGAGAGGATATACCGAACCAGGCAGACACTAATTAAAAAAACTGAGGATGAGATTTATGATAAATACAGACTGAGCAGTGCAGTTATCCTAGAGATCATTGAACTGCTGAAACCTCAGCTTGAACGCCAGACAATGCGTGCCTGCGCCATCCCCACACATGTGCAAGTGCTATGCTCACTGCACCTCTTGGCCTCGGGTAGATATCAGGGGGTGATTGCAGTGGCAGGTGGGGTATTCCAAAGTGCCCTCTCAAGATTCTTCAGAGGTTTCCTAGATGCCATACTCGCACACATGTCTATATATATATATACCTTCCCAGGAATGAGGCGGAAATTAACAGCACCAAGTTGGACTTCTACTGAATTGCCAACTTCCCCCATGTAATAGGGTGTGTGGATGGGACACATATACCAATTTGCCAACCTGCAAATCTGGAAGATGTGTTCCGCAATAGGAAATGTACACGCTCACTAAACATCCAGGTGGTATGTGACACCCATAATGTCATTACTGACATTGTGGCTAAATATCCAGTGAGTACACATGATACATACATATTCAGGCACAGTGGGATACACCAACGCCTAGAACGTGGGGAGTTTGGCGAAGGATATTTATTAGGTACTGTGTAGTACACTCTGATGTCTTAAATACATGTTACTGCGTAACCCTGTGATGCCCTGCTAATTTTGCCTCTTTTGTCACACAGGTGACAGTGCATATGCCCTGAGACCATGGATACTCACCCCATACCTAACACCTGGCAATCAGAATGAGAGGCGATACAACATAGGACATCGGCGGACCATATCTGTCATAGAGAGGACGTTCGGCTTGCTGAAGTCACGATTCCGATGCCTGCACAAAAGTGGAGGGGCACTCCAGTATGCCCCAGTAACTGCATGCAAGATCGTTGCTACTTGTGTCATCCTACACAACATTGCCACCAGACGTGGGCTATATCTCATCCCTGATGACACAGATTCAGAGGATGAGGAGCAAGAGCTACCACACCGACAGCCTGGGGATGGAAGCATCGCAATGGAGGGCAGACAGAGACGGAACCACTTTGCAACCCACTACTTTGGCAGGTACGTGGCAACCGTGACAACACTCACTAATGTAAGACGCACATAGCCCAATTGTGTAGTACAACAAATTATCCCTTTAATTTCAGGAATATAATGAAGAAATGATAGTCAACTAAACTGCATGAAGAAAGCAAAAAGTAAAGTCTGACACATTTAGTTGGCGTTCACAACACAGATTGGTAGCTCACAGCCTCCTGTGACAACGGCCACCATGGCTCAATCCAGGTTGGTCCCCTGATCCTTGCCGGGCACTGCTACTCCGCAGGATTCGTGCATCAGTGGCAGATACACTGCTGACACTGGAGATTTCCTCGCTATTCTGAGGGGTATCGCCAATGCCCCTTGCTGCCTGGCTGGTCTCTAGCAGGTCCACTGCATGGCTAATGCGCCCAACTCCTCTTGCCACATCACCTGCAAAATGGCCAAGTTCAACCTGCAGCTTCACTGTGCGCCTTGACAGGCAGGTTGTTGTGGCTGCAAGGCGCCCAATTGAAACACTCAGTCTGTCCAAACGGGCAGCAGTGTTGCGCTCCCTGCGCCTTGCATGTGCCCTATCTGCCACCATTTCCCTGACCACGTTGTTTAGCTTGGTCAGTTTGGAACGGGTAAGCTTTGCCATGTTTGTGTTCATAGCAGTGAACTGGTTGTTCACATTGGCAAAACCCTGGGAGAGTGTGTGCTGCAGTCTGTTCAGGTTCCTATTCATCAACCGCATGTGTCTGTTTTGCAGCCGGTGACTTTGCAGTAAGGATGCCTCCAGTCCCAACAACTGTTCGTCGGTGACATCCTCCTCACTCGCTGACTGCTTGGGCATTGCCGTCTCCGCACAGAGCCAGCTGACCTATGTGGTCGACTCTCCCTCATCATTGGCTCCGGTGTCACATTGGCTGCCTCAAAACCCAGATCAGGCTCATCCATGTCCTCTGGTGCATGCTGGTGTTGTCATGCACTCCCCAGCAGTTTCTGTGGCTGCCTCGTCTTGTGTGTGTGTGGCTGGTTCATCTCCCTGCACAGTAGGGCTGTTGGTGGTTCCTTGTTGGAGACCTGTGGGACACAAGGGATACACTGTCAGTGCCTCACATATGTTTGATGTCTCAGATTAAATATTTCTCAATATTTGGACCACTGTACTACATTGCCCATAATGCACTGTTCTATAGGTTGCAATATAGGAATGGAGCTAATCTGGAGGTGCATGCTTATGTGTACTGTGGTTGTGTGCATGGTGCATAGAGTGGGGTAAATAAGTTAATTTTGGTACTTACTTTTGGATGTTCCTGGAACTGAACTGTCAAAGTCGCCAATTCCAAGTACTGCCTCCCTCTCCAGAGTGGTCTCCACCATGGTCTCTATGGCTGTAGGGGGTGCTACTGTAGATGGGCCTCCTCCAGTGCCATGCATCTCCCTCATACGCTCAGCCACCCTTTCCGTGGTCCTGGACCGGAGGTCGTACCACCTTTTGCGGACCTCAACTATTGTGCGGTGGCCTACTCCAATGGCATTAATCTTGGTAAGGATGTCCTGACAGATTTTTTTCTTTTGGGTGTCAGGGACACTCATTGATACCTTTCCAAACAATACATCATGGTGCAGGCAGCACTCCCCTGTTAGCACCTCTAGCTCCTCTGAAAACTTCCTTTTCTTTTCCTGCCAGCACTGGGTGTCTCCTTGTCCTGAGATGCCATTGTTGAAATAGCTCCTCTCAGCTGGGTGTGACTCTGCGGTTTGGGCTGGGTAGGTTCCTCCCTGTTCCATGGGGGTACTTCCTGGTTCTGATGTCATCACTCAGAACCAGGAAGTGGGTTTTTCACCATTTTATTTGCACCTGCGTGCAATTTGTGAGTCAGTCGCAATTTGCGGCTCCAGACCACACCCTTGTGCAATTTGCGACCTCGCAAATTGCAAGCTCGCAAATAGCGACTCCGCACCAAATCGCTATTTGGTATAGCGATTTTTACGTACATCTCGTTTTGCAAGTCGGAAATAGCGATTCGCAAGGAGTCGGATTTCCGACTTGCAAATTTTTTTGTTCCTACATCTGGCCCTTGATTCCTTATGAGCGCATGATAAACACACAGGGCCCGATTCGCAAAGATAAACTTAGACTAAAAGTCTAAGGGGCTGATTACAAGTTTGGTGGTCGGAAGACCACCATGCTGGAGGTGGCGGTCCGACCGCCAACGGCCTGGCGGAGCGGACCGCCGTATTACGAGTTTGGCGGTCGTAAAAACAGAAGACCCTCAACAGTCCGCCGCCACCGCCACCGCCAGGCAGCACAGACTGCCACGGTCAACTTGAAGCACAAACAGGCAGGTGGAGCCCATGTTTCCTCCGGCCCCATTACGAGATTGCACACTGCCAATGTGACTGTGGCGGTACAACCACCACGTACAAGCTGGTGCGAACGGACACAATAAAGGGAGACACTCACCTGCAGAAAGCTTCACACGTCCAGATCTGCCATGTAGCCCTTTGCAAACATCATGCCACTGCTCCTGCTTGCCAAAAGACACAAAATCAATGCCGCTGTGGAAGACACCAACCGTAAGTACACACACCTACCTGTAACATTAACTCTTTGAAAACAGCATGCTGGGCTGGCAAACACATCATAGGGGGTATGCCACGGACAGCAGCTACACTTCCATACAACACACACTCACTGGCATAGATCAACATGGACACACACACACAATACACACATTTTGGCCAGAAAACACACACTGCACGGGAACACTACACAATTACACATGGCCACACAGCCCAGGTACAGGGACACTGAAGGCCACACAACATTCTCACACACAGCAACAACAACACAACTACTGCAAATACAAATAACATACACACACTCCCACCAAACACTGGTCATGGACTGTCCACACATACAACACACATATCCATCAACGTGCCATGGAATACATAAAATACCACCATGAAACAACCCTGCAATTGACTCACACACATCACACCACAATGGAAGGACAATGACATGCACAATACACAGAGAGACAAATAGACAAAATAGATAAAGCACGCGACAACAACAAAACCTGCACAGCTGGGATGGGAGCATCAGGACCATATATGGAAGGATGGTGCACTGGGACATATATCATGTTGAACAGGGCCGTCAAACCACATGCGCACAGTAAATGGCCCTACATGGATCTCAGGAACAAGTAATACCAAAAGCAATTGTCATGAACAGCTACACAATGAGGAAGGGCAAGTCAACAAAGCACACACAACTCCCACTCCATGGGACATACCCCTACATGAACCAGCTGCAAGGGACACACCCCTAAATGGACACATGCGCACTCAAATGGAAAACAACCTACCACAACGGAACACACTCCATGTCTGCACTGACAAAACTCAAGAAGGCACACATTGCATGTATACAATAGCCATTTCAGGCGGACAAGTCCAACACCATACATGTCCACATCGCACAACACAAAAAGAAATACTTAGCATGACAAACACTACACAATGCCATGACACCAACACTGCTTTTACACACACATAGCCACCGCACAACAAAAGTCCTTCTCATGCGGGACAACAGCACTGCACACAAACTCACATACTGCAAACAACCACACATGGAGCAGCAAGCAGGCACAAACACACACAACTACAGGCACACAACCAAAGTCACTCAGGAACAACAGAAAGCGAGGAAAGGAATAGCAGGACAAAGGTGTGCCCAAGAAACTAACAACTGGTTGGGTTTATTAAATGACCAGTTCATAAGTCCAAGGCCATAGGCCAGTCCATTCCGAGTGCCTAAATGGCACAGTGTTGGGCCCCTACCTGACTCCTGACTGCCATGTAACCTCCAGAGGAAGGGGCATCAAGGAGGCAGGCACCTCAGGGATTATCTGGAGGAGGGGTTTAGGGAGGTTTGGGTTTGGGATGGGGGAATCCTTCTTTGGAGGGGTGGGCTTCTTCATGGGGCGTAGTGGCATGGGTACTTGCTGGGGGGGTTGGGTGGGACAGGGGATGCCTTAGAGGTGGAAGGGAAGGGTTTGGAGAGGGTTGTGGTTCTTTTGGGTGTGGTACGGGGAGCTAACAGGAGTAAGGCCAAGGTCACGCAGGAAACATTTCTTTGACACACGGGGATGGAAATCAGAAGGTGGTTGGGATTTGGAGGTTGAGGGAGTGGTTGTCTGACACGTAGTAATGGATATCTTGGGTGTGTGCTTGTGGGAGGTATGCTTGTGAGGGGTGGATGTCTGTTGGGTGGGTGAGTGTGGGCGTTTATGTGGCTTGGGCTGAGGGAGGGTGGAGGTGCTGGGGGATGCCATTGTTGGTGGATGGGTGTCTGTTGGGGTGGTGACTGCATGTATGGTGGATGGTTTGGTGGATGTGGTGCATGTAGGTGTGTCTGTAGTTGTGGTGTCTGCGGGTGTGGTTACTAGGGTGGATGTTTGAGGGTCTGCTGGGTTGGTGTCTGCAGGTAGGATGAGTGTGGTGGCTGTATCAGTGACTGTTGATGTGGTGACTGTAGGTATGCCAGATTGTGTGATGCTGGGGGTGAGGGGTGTCAGGGCAAGTTGTGATTGTTGCTGTATCTGCGGGTGGATGTTGTTTGTATGTGTGCCACTGTGTCTTGTGGTGCTTGTGTTTGTGTCTGCTACCTTTGTCTGTTGAGTGGATGCATGAGAGTCTGTCTGTGGGTATTGGCTAGGTAGGGTAAGGGGGAATTTGGACTGGGAAGAGGAAGGTGAAGGGGGGACGGAAGACAAAGGGAGGCTGGCTGCCATCAGTGTGCAGGCCAGAGCCTGAAAAGACCTCTGTAGGCCAGTTATTGCACTGTGAATGCCCTCCAGGAACGCTTTGGTCTGCTGGACTTGGGATGCCATTCACAATGGCGGACTGACTGACACAGATCGACCTCAGGAGGTCAACAGTCTCCTTTCTGAGGGCGGCAGGGCTGACAGGGGCTGGGGCAGAGGTGCCTGCGGCAAAGGCGACGCCCATCCTCTTGGGTGAGTGGGCACAGCCAACTGGGTGGGGAGCAACAGGGAGCGCAGATCCGGTCTTCCCCGTAGCACTCCCCTCATGCTCAATGCCACTGGGTCCCTCTGTGTCAGCGCTGTCTTGAGCCAAGGTCCCGTAGCCAGATGCTTCCCCACTCGGCTCGGCCTGTCTCCTTCGCCTACCTGTGCTGATGCTGCCAAAAGAAAGATATTTTGTGTTACCTCTACCAACAGATCACCCCTCCCAAATGTTACAGTCCAAAGGATAGTGGAGCAGGCCTATGGGCTCCTGAATGCCAGATTTCATAGCATTAACAAGACAGGTGGAACCCTCCTCTACTCACCCGGAAAAGTGTGTAAGATCATTGTGGCCAGCTGCATGCTCCACAACACTGCCCTGAGGTGAAATATCCCATATATTCCTTATGAGGGGGAGCTAGCAGTGCCACCGTGTGAGCCTCTGGAAATGCCAAGTGAGGATGACAGTGATGAGGATGAAGGTAGAGACATGCGGGCAGATCTCATCAATCACTACTTCACTTGAGTGTAAGTATATGATGTTATGTGAGTACTGTAAATGTATGGGGAACTGTAGTGGTCAGGATGTATTGAGTAGGCTATCTCTGATTTCAAGAGATAGGGCATCTCATGCTATGCATCATACGGTCAAAGTTTGCTGGCTAAGTGAAACTTGAAAATGTGACTCTCTTGTTGATCTTTGTTTGGGTCAGTCACATTGCACTGTCAGTGGATCAACTGAAGTTTTAAATGAGGTTTGGGTGTTATGTATGCTTTTACCTGCCTGAACTCCTTGTATATCATTCTGTCTTCCAGGTGCCTTCACCATTCCATTCTCATGTGGGCATTTCAAAGTTGTGTAATTGGCAAGTAGCTGTTGCTAGTCTGACATGTGAAGTGTTGGTCATGTTAAGTGGACATGGATTGATCCAGGCAATGTTGGTCAAAGGTTTTGGGTGTATGAGTCCTATGCCCAAGCTGCCTGGACAGTGCGTGGGCAGACATCTGAGATATACAATAGACTTGTTAGCTGTGGTGTGTTGGTCCATTGGTCTCATGTGTGCAATCATGGTGTCTTGTAACATGTCATATTGTGCAATCCATGCCTTCTACCTTAAGATTGTGTTGACAATGATTCTGTATGATCTGTTAGTGACTGACAATGTGTTTCCTCATTGCAGGCCAGTGTGCCTGTGCCACACCACTGACACAGGTTTGTTACGTTCTATCAGATGCTTGCTCATTGTAATTAGAATGACCTGGGCTCAGGGTATGTTGCACTGCCCTCTGTTTGTGCCATGGCATATGTTAAGTTGGCAGCCCTGGGTTTGGTATGTGATAAGGGTCAGACTGGTGACAAAAACCCACACTTTGTTAGCCTAATCTACGGGACAAGGTCTGACTAAGCCCTTTCTTGTGTGGTCTTGGGATATCTGTCCTGACTCAAAATGGCTAAGACGTTCTTGGATATGACTGTCCAGAAAGTTTTAACTGCCTATGTGCAATTCTGTACAATAAAAGGTTTGTTGTGACCATACACTTGTGACATTGTGTTGCTAGTCATCCTCAGCATGACACTCCCTGAGACATTTCCCTCCATCCATTACCTTCTTATGTCTTACTCATGTGATTAGCATTCAACATTTCAGACAGTTAATAAAGAGAGGTAGTAGGCAGTGTTTTGGTGATGGGTGTATTTACATTACTTCAGAAATCAATAGTGATACTGGAATAAAAAAAAGAAGTAAGGTTAAGGGATCAGTCATGGTGGAGGCAATCAATAGAGGAGTGGGCACAACATTTGAAGTCCAAAGTCCAGTGTCCTACTAGCATGGGAAATGGAAAGTGGTTAAGAAACAGTCAACAGAGTGAATCTGTGGCACACAAAGAAGTGACATCAGGAAGTGGTCACTTGCTGGCAGTGGTTGGTGTCTTGCCATCCGCACCCCCTAGATGCTTGGCTGGACATCCCCACGTGTAGGGGGTTCAGTAACCACAGAGGAACGGGTGTCTGAGGCTGGTGCTTCCCTTGGCAGGGCCTCCCTTCCAGTGGCTTGCACCTATGAAGGGCATAGTGTAGATGCTCCAAAGGAACGGGTGGGATGTTGTTGTCGATATCTGCTCAGGATAGTGTTGATATCCCTCAGCTCCCCTGTTAGGAAGGCCATGTTGGCATTGTGGGCCTACCCAATGGAAATCCCTCTGTAGATCCTCGTCCATGTGGGTATTGGCAGTCTTCTAAGTGCTGTTCGTAGTTGCAGTGGCAGCTCAATCTGTTGATGTGAGAGAAACAATGTTAGTGGTTATATTGTGACCTCTACCTCCAATAGTTGACAGTGACATTGGGCTAGGGCCATGTTCACATTGGATCTGCTGATTTCCCTTATGTGACAGCTACACATCTTATCATTTGTAATAACCAGACATTGGAGTCACATACCAATTCAGTTCAATGACCAGTTCTCACACTGTCTGGAATTATTAGCTGTTGGAGGGATAGTAATGGTGCAGGCAGAACAATAGTTGGGCAGGATGTTGTTTGAGTCATCTTAAAACCTAGCTTTCTGTCATGCAGTATTGGCAGAACCTTAGATAAAAAGTGATAGTTGTCATCCTGTGGTCAGTGCATTGTGGATGTGACTAGTGCCAATGCCATACAGATGACACATCTTGGGATCTTAGATCTGTCTTAGATCTTCTTTCCAGACATTTTGAGCTTTCCTTCCTTTCTACACCATGTTCATATTGGCACAGCATCTCAAGATGGATCTGAGTGTGTGGCCACATCAAAGGGTGTACCATGACGTGTATCCTTGTCCCACCCAGGTGTGTCAAGTTCATTAGTGAGTTTATGGACAGTGGCACAATGTCATATGGACACTGGCCTGGTGTTTGGGATTGCATGGCCTGTGCAGGAAAGTACCATCTTTCTTGGCATGTTACCCCCATTTTTACCTGTATGTCAGTATGTTTTTGCCTTTCCCATTGGGATCCTGCAGGTCAGGACCCCAGTGCTCATAGTTTATGGCCTAATGTGTGTGTGTGTATAGTGCTTAACTGTGTCACTGAGGCTCTGCTAATCAGAATCTCAGTGCTTATGCTCTCTTTGCTTTTAAATTTGTCAGTATAGGCTAGTGACTTAATTTACCAATTTCAATTGGCACACTGGACCCCCCCTTATAAGTCCCTAGTATATGGTACGTAGCTACCCAGGGCAATGGGGTTCCGGGAGATCCTTATGGGCTGCAGCATTTCTTTTGTCACCCATAAGGAGCTCAGAAAAACCCTTTCACAGGACTGCCACTGCAGCCTGAGTGAAATAGTGCACACATTATTTCACAGCCATTTTCACTGCACTTAAGTAACTTATGAGTCACCTATGTGTCTAACCTTCATTTAATGAAGGCTCGGTGCAAAGTTACTAAGTGTGAGGGCACCCTTGCACTAACAAAGGTGCCCCCACATAGTTCAGGGCCAACTCCCGGGACTTTGTGAGTGCAAGGACGCCATTACACGCGTGCGCTACATATAGGTCACTACCTATATGTAGCTTCACAATGGTAACTCCGAGTATGGCCATGTAAGGTGTCTAAGATCATGGAATTGTCCCCCCATTACAAATCTGGCATTGGGGAGCCAATTCCATGCATCCTGGGGGCTCCACCATGGACCCCAGTACTACCAAACCAGCTCTCTGAGGCTTGCAATGCAGCTACAGCTGCTGCCACCTCACAGACAGGGTTCTGCCCTCCTGGGGTCTGAGCAGCTCAGTCCCAGGAAGGCAGAACAAAGCATTTCCTTTGGGAGCAAGGTGTTACACCCTCTCCCTTTGGAAATAGGTGTTACAGGCTGGGGAGGGGTAGCCTCCCCTAGCGTCTGGAAATGCTTTGAAGGGCACAGATGGTGCCCTCCTTGCATAAGCCAGTCTACAAGGTTTCAGGGACCCCCAGTCCCTGCTCTGCCATGATACTGGACAAAGGAAAGGGGAGTGACCACTCCCCTGTCCATCACCACCCCAGGGGTAGTGCCCTGAGCTCCTCTGGTGTGTCCCAGACTTCAGCCATCTTGTTTTCCAAGGAGTGGGGACACTCTGGAGGCCTCTGAGTGGCCAGTACCAGCAGGTGACATCAGAGACCTGATTGGTCCATACCTGATAAGGTAGCCAATCCTCCTCTCAGGGCTATTTAGGGTCTCTCATGTGGGTTTCTCTTCAGATTCTACTTGCAAGTTTCCAGCAGGAATCCTCTGCAACTACTACTTCATCCTCTGACCTCGGATCAACCGCAGACTGCTCCAGGAACCGCTGTAACAGCAACGAAGTAACCAGAAGGGCTACTTTTCCTCTGCAACTTCAGCTCCAGCGAGCAACTGCAACAGTTTCCACTGTGTGCACGCTCTGGGGACTCCCTGTCTTCACCCTGCACCAAAAGGACCGAAGAAATCTCCTGTGAAGTGACAGACGCAGGCACCTTCTAAGTCAACAACCAGTTCCCTTGGGCTCCTCTCCTGGTGAGGAGTGTGCTCCTTGGAACACAGAGGGTGGACCCCATCGACACAGACTGTCCTGAGGTCCTGCTGTCCCAATTAGGAGGAGGTAAGACCTTGCCTTCCCCAAGAACGACAGTATCTCTGTGCACTGCGTCTTTTTCACCTCCTGTGGCCTCTGTGCACTCTTTGCAAAATTCCTTCATGCACATCTTGGCCAGGGTTCCCAGCACTCTATCCTGCAACGCTCAACCCGCTGAGTTGTTCTCCGGCATGGGACCCTCCTTTGTAGTGCTGCACCAACCACATTTGCACCTCCTTTATCCCCGTGTCCTGGGACTCCCGTGGGTGCTATCCGGTGTCCGGAGGGCTCTCTAAAGTGCTGAGAGTCCCCTCTTCCTCCTCACACAGAGTTGAGGCCTCCAGGTCCCACCTGTGTCCAGATAGTGCCACTTTGACGCAAAACGCGACTTTGCCGGAACCAAGGCTTGCTAGAGGAATCCAGCGCCAAAACACGCCTGCATCCAACTTCCCTCCGTGGGACATCCAGTGCAACACGCAGGAACCCACTGACATCTTCCTTGGGTGCATTTCTGCAGTCTTCGTCCAACCGGGGACTCTTCTTTTGCACCCTCTTCTGGGTTGGCAGGGGCTTGTGTCCTTCCTGGAACTTCTTTTGAGTTCTGGACTTGGTCTCCTTCCTTTGCAGGTCTTCAGGTCCAGGAATCGACCATTTGTTGTTTGCAGTCTTACTTGGTTCTTGCAATAACTCTAATCACGACTTGTAGTGTGTCCTAAGGAAACTTGCAGTAATTTACTCCTGCTTTTCTGGGCTCTGGGGTGGGGTAATTTACTTACCTTTACTGCATTCTTACTCTCCCAGCAATTCTCTACACACTACACCTGTCTAGAAGGGAAGTTGTGATTCGCATTCCACTTTCTTAGTATATGGTTTGTGTTGCCCCAGACCTATTTTCTCCCATTGCATTCTATAGCATTTCCAATTGTTTGGACTATCCTATGTCTAATTACTTACCTTATTTTGGTGTCAAGTGTATATATTGTGTATAATACTTACCTCCAGAAGGAGTATTGTCTCTTAGATATTTTTGGCCTTGTGTCACCCAAATAAACTAACTTTATTTTAGGTAACACTGAGTATTATCTTTACTTGTGTATAAGTACTGTGTAGCTATAAATGGTTTTGCAGGAGCTTTGCATGTCTCCTAGTTCAGCCTAAGCTGCTCTGCTATAGCTACCTCTATCAGCCTAAGCTGCTAGAAAACTACTACATTTCACTAATAAGGAATAACTGGACCTGGTGTAAGGTGTAAGTACCCAATGTATCCAATACAAACCAGGCCAGCCTCCTACAGCTTGGACCTCCAGGGATTTATAGTGACATTACTCACATCACAACTCACAGTTCACATTGTCCTCTGAGGTGAGTAGACATCCATAGCAAGTATACCAACAAGGATATTTGAACATATGCAGAGTGGGCTGGGTCACTGAATTGGGTAGACAGACCCTCCTGGCCTACATGCAGTCCTTCAATGTGACTCACCCAGGTGTGTGCACCTCATGTGTATTCCCAGGAAAAAGGTATTTTGGCAGATGTACAGAGGACTGTTGCTTGGAGTGAGAGTAAGGGATCCTTCTCTGAGTTCTAGTCATTTCTCTTCCTGTATCACACACACTGTACAGTTGTCCTCCTCTCAGGTGAGTACAGTTCAATGGGTGAGTTGAGGTAGAAGGGTGTTTTGTATCAGGATACACTGTGTTGGCTGGGGGGTGACACTAGCATCGCCCCCTGGCCACTGCATCCCTGTCAGTGCCTGACTTATTCCCAGACACCGTAGAGTTGTCCTCCTGTCAGGTGACTACAGTTCAATGGATGAATAGAGGAAGAAGGGTGTTTTGTATCAGGGTACATTGTGTTGGCTGTGGGGGTGGCACTAGTATTGCACCCTGGCCTTGGCATTCCTGTCAGTGCCTGACCTACTCCCACACACATTACAGGTGTCCTCCTTTCAGGTGAGTATGGTTCATGAGAGAATTGGATGAGAAGGTAATTTTGAGTGTGGTACAATGTCATGGTTTTTGTAATGGTAGAAAAGTGCCTGCTGGGAATTGTGGTGCTGTCATTTTCCTGTGCTACACACAGTATACAGAGATGTGGTTCCCCACAGGTGAGTCTAGTTCCCATGTGAGATGGCAGACAGTGGTCGTTGGACAGGTGGTGGCTGGGCTGATGAGTGGGTTGACAGTGAAGGTGGGCAACAATGAGCATTGAGCTTGCATGATAATACATTTGTCTTCCATTTTTATTGTTGTGACTTACCCAACTCCACTCCCCCAGATATTCCTGTAAAGCCCTCATGATGCAGGACGTGGGCAGTCTGTGTGACCGCAAACATGGTGATCTTTTGGCGGCCGCCACTATCGCGGTCTGGCATTCCGACTGCCAAATTCGTAATGAGGCCCTAAGTTTATGAATTTTGGAATTCACAAAGGTAAGTGAAGAGTAGTATCTTTACATCTGCACTCTGGATGGAATCTATGCACTTGGGATGGAATCTCTGCACTCAGGGCGGAATCTCCACACTCAGCGGAATCTCCGCCCAAGTACAGAGATTCTGCCCTGAATGCAGACATAAAGATACTACTCCTAATTTACCTGCATGTCCATCTCTGTGGGGCAGACAACTATCTTGAATGCCATCCAGGGACTGGCATCCCAGATGCAACAGTGCAATGCATTCGTGGAAGGCATCCACAGTGCCTTGTCTGGCCTACAGAGATCGTTTCAGGCTGTAGTCTCAGCCAGTGTCCCTTCTACTCCTGTCCCCCCTTCAGCTACCTGTTCCCATACCCACATCCCACTCCCCTCACCCATCCAAGGCACACCTACTAACACACATGCATCCACATCAACAGACACGGTACGCAAGGACAGACATAAGCACCACAGACGCCACCACCACCATGCACACACTCAACAGTCACATGCAGACATGACATCAACACCCTGCACCGACCCCCTACCACCTCACCCCTCACAAGCGACACACCACTCACACCTGCAGTCAGAACCACATTAGTCACTGATCCTGCCACATGTGCCCTCACTGTCACCACATCCTCTGACCCCCGTTCATGCACCAAATACATCAGTGGCGCAGATGCCACAACTGTCAACACCCCCACATGCAGTACATTCATCCTACCTACAGACACCACACCACTCAATGCATATGACTGGTTTTGAAATAACACCATAAATAGTCCCATTACACCAATAGCAAATTCCCTCCAAGGGTTCCTCAGCAGTTCTACCTTGTACACAGAAGCACTCAATGCACAGGCTGATTTATCACTATTACTACACAACTGGCAATAACTCATTATACTGTCAGTCTTTGCATCGAACCCTGGCCAACAAAAATATTATTTCTTCTTGGAACCAGACATCCCACAATGCCCTTCATTTGCTAATATGATGATCTTACCCCACAACCCAATAGGGTTGTCCGTTCTAGTCAAAATGTTCTCTTTAAATGTCAATTCATCCTTCACTGCGTTTTATGCAACCCTTTCCCCCTGGAATTTCCTCTTAGATGCCCATCCTGCCAGAAAAACTCCATTACTAAGGACACATCACTGCCTTTCTTCATTGCTTCCTCTCGTTCCTAGTCATCAATTACTCCACCCCATATGCCCAGACTCTCCTCCACATCCTTAAAAGTTACAGCATTTTCACATTCCTCATTCTCTTCGTTGACATCCTCACCATATACCTTTAATGGCAATCTGGACAATATGTCTGCCTGGATATTCAACTTCTCTGGTGCATGCTCTAAATAACAATGATATGCTTGTAATTAAGAAGGCAATCTAGCTAACCTTGCAGTCATTGTCCTGTCCCCTCCCAGTGCCAATATATTTACTAGTGACTTATGGTCTGTCATTTATAACAAGTTTGTCTCCCATAAGCAAGTCTGAAAATGCTCTAGGACTTACATGAATGCTAATAACTCATATCAATTATGAAATAAGTTATCCCTGACACATGCAACGCTTGAGATCCGTGCGCTATGATCTATTCAATCCTTTTATCCTTTTTAGCTTGCACTGCTACTAACCCATACTCACTAATTTCAATGGCAGCCACACACTTCTTCCCGCTTATAATGGGGTTCAAACATAGGGGGTCATTCTGACCCTGGCGGTAAAAACCGCCAGGGCCAACGACCGCGGGAGCACCGCCAACAGGCTGGCGGTGCTCCCATGGGCATTCTGACCGCGGCGGAACAGCCGCGGTCAGAAACGGAAAACCGGCGGTGTACCGCCGGTTTCCCGCTGCCCTGGGGAATCCTCCATGGCGGCGCAGCTTGCTGCGCCGCCATGGGGATTCCGAGCCCCATACCGCTATCCTGTTCCTGGCGGTTTTGGCTGCCAGGAAGAGAATGGCGGTATGGGGTGTTGTGGGGCCCCTGCAGTGCCCATGCCAATGGCATGGGCACTGCAGGGGCCCCCGTAACAGGGCCCCACAAAGATTTTCAGTGTCTGCCATGCAGACACTGAAAATCGCGACGGGTGCAACTGCACCCGTCGCACCCCTTCCACTCTGCCGGCTCCATTCGGAGCCGGCATCCTCATGGAAGGGTGTTTCCCGCTGGGCTGGCGGTCGCCCGCCAGCCCAGCGGGAAACCCGGAATACCCGCGGCGGTCTTTTGACCGCGCAGCGGTATTCTGGCGGGCCCCGCCAGGCCGGCAGCTACCGCCGCCGGCCAGGGTCGGAATGAGGCCCATAGTACCTTCCCAATTTCTTTCTTTAGACCTTCAAAACAATTAGCTTTCTTACAACCCCGTTTATGCATAGCATTCTTTTTTCAACAGTGTGCACAACAATTCCAACCTGCTGAACTAGTTTTCACTACATCTTGCACTGAATGCAATCAAACTTTAAAAAGGCATTAATTTGCTCACAAAGGGAGCATTTACAATGGCCTTTACATGGTCATTTTTTGTCATTCTGAATTTGGAAATTCTGTGCCCCAAATATTCAACTTCTTCTTCTTCAGATTTGCATTTGTCATCTTTGCCAGTTAAACCTGAATTATGTAGCATATACAACACCTTCCTCAAATGTGTCATTGTGCTCCTGAACGTCTCAGCCAAAAATCAAAATGTCCCCCTGGAACACTGTTGCTGCAGCCACGCCTTTTAATACTGACTTCATCAACCCTTGAAATACAGGAGATGCACTTACTGATCCAAATGGCATATGTTTATATTGATATGCCCCTTCAAGTGTAGTAAAGACTGCACTTAAAAACCTCTTCAAGTTTAATTTAGTAAGGAGCTTTTGTTAGGCCGATTGTTGAAAACACAAATGCTCCAGACATAGAAGACAGCAATTCTTGGAGATTTGGCAAGGAAAACTTTACAATTGATATTGCTTCATTAAGGCAGCACACACAAACGTAAGTCCCCAAACTATTAAGGGAAATTACGACTGGCAAAATACAGTCAGAAAACTCTGTAGGTTAAATGATATCTTTTACCCCAGAATTGGTGCACAGCATTATCCACAAATTAGGCGTTAGGCAAGCCACCTGTCAAGGAATCTCACTACTACCCCTGTTTTTTTTTTACCCAAGACCCTCAGGCGTAACTCAAGGAACTTACAATTTGTAAATGAACAAAATTAAATACCCCGGACCCCATTCCCCTTAGCAATAGATTTCAATCTCTTACCACGCTTGAAGACTTGGATTGACTAACTAGGAATAAGAAAGATTTTCCACATGAGGTGGCCTTGGTCGTAAATATCAAAAAGCCTACCAAGAATAGGGGAGATGTACTCCGTGAAATGGCACCCACCAGGAACATCATAGATATCCATTTGAATCCGGGAAAACCTCCCTCTCCAATAACTTACACTTTAGATGATGGATTACCCCCATCAAGCATAGAGAAGGAGCATTCACAACCCCACCAACATATGAAAACAGCTATACTTTATTGGAACGTGGCAGGCCTAACTAATAAGATTAATAATGAGCTCTGGGTGAACTTCATTGAGGAGTTTCCTTGTATATGTCTCCAGGAGACTTGGATATTAAATCCCGTCCATATAAATGGCTGCAAGACATTTCATACACCAGCTGTACAGACCAACCATGGCAGGCCAAAAGGAGGCCTATGTACATATATTTCCAACAAGGCGTGGTTACATAACCCAAAAATGCAAATTACGAAACCCTATTATCAACTGATAAAGTGTAATTTCGATCAGAATACACAGTTAGTACTTATTAACTTCTATAATAATGCACTGCCAAGAGAAGTTTCTAAAATTTTAACAGAGATGGGCGAGGATTTAGAGAGAATATGTGCAAGTAACAGACGTGAGACTTTCATCATATGGGGGGGCGATTTTAATGTACATCTTTGCAAGGATCCTACGGGAAAGGTGTGTGGCTGGGACACCGAAGATATCGGCATAGGGCCACACTTTTCACATATCACTCAAGGAGACGCAATGAATCTAGTGGCCCAAAAACACAACCTGTCTCTTGAATACGATTTACTTTCTAAAGAACTACAGTTTAAACCAACCTTCAATGGAAGGGGTGCCAACACAGTGATTGACTATATTTTAATGTCAACCCATTTTGCACATTATTTTACTAATTACACAATTCACGATATTGCAATAAGCGATCATTTCCCCCAAAGCCTGGAACTGTCACCAACCCCTGCCTCACAGGCTAAAGTCGGAAAGGTAACGATGGTAAATGATATTGTACTAGCTCCGGGTAATGGCTATACACTAAGATGGACTTGGACTGACCCACAGGCATTATTAAAACATATACTAAGTGAACACATCCAAGCGTTCCTTGATTGCCTCGGCGAGGATACGACCCCAGGAAAATGCCTAAGTGCTTTCCTACAGATTACGCAAGCCGTGAAAGAAGCCCTTACGATCAGGACGGGAGGGGCAGGGGGAAAAAAAGGGAAACTGGCTGGTTTGATCATGACTGCACGAAAGCCCATACAAGACTTAAAAAAGCCCTACGTGCCCCTACAAGATGCCCGACTGAAATACGGATTTGCAGACAGGCATACAAGATAGCCATAAAAAAGAGGAAACTTGCTTTGAGAGGAAAGTTTTGGGATAACTTACACAGAGCTAGTCTCATGAAAGACAACGTCCTCTTCTGGAAAACAATAAATACACCTGTTCTAGGTAACAATGATACCCCTAGAATGGAAATTGCAATCCCGGAAGAGGACTGGATCACGTACATTTCCAAGATATACTGCCAATCTAATGACAGAGCCTCTCCGGACCCTTTAAAGGCTCCAGACTCCCAGGAAGATCCACACCTAGCAGTATCACCTCAGTTTACCTTAGAGGAGGTAGTGGAAGCCATAAATATAAGTAAAGCTGGGAAAGCGCCAGGCCCGATGGCGTTACAATTGATTTATACAAAGCTAACATCCACTTATGGGGCCCTCTATTGACGCAGGTCTTGAGGGCTTTCTGTACACAAGGCCTTCCACCGACTTGCCGCGACTCTATCATCATACCTATATATAAAAAAGGCGACCGCCTTAATCCAGCCTGTTATAGGCCAATTTCTCTCCTTGACACATCAGCCAAATTAGCGGGGAGAATAATTCTAAATAGACTCCAAACATGGGCGGAAGGGAACAATATTTTATCCCCAGTGCAGTATGGCTTCCGCACAGGACTAGGCACAGTGGAACAGGCTCTGAATTTAACTATTTTAGTGGGGAAGTACACGAAGACCAGAGAGGGTAACTTGCACCTGGCCTTTATAGCTTTATCCTCAGCATTTGACTGCATTCTGCACGAGAAGCTATGGGACATTTTAACAAGAATGGGTGTCGAACCAACAATAGTTCATTTTATAAGGGATTTGTATATAGGGTGTAGAGCAAGAGTAAGGTTTGGGACGAGAGGGGAATGTACTAGGTCTTTTGGAATATACAGAGGGGTGCGTCAAGGTTGTGTTCTTGCTCCACTTTTATTCTCATTATACATAAATAATTTAGAAAGTGAACTGACAAGTAAATGCAAAGACCTTCCACAAATAGGTAATCGCCCTGTCTCTGCACTTCTTTATGCAGATGATTCAGTACTTATGGCCAGGACACCGCTAGCCCTCCAGAAACTCCTAACCACCTGTATAAATTACATGACAGACTTGGGACTTGCAGTTAACCGCTCAAAAGCCTTCATAATGAACTGTGGCAGGAAATTGAGTAAGACCTACAATATTACTATTCACGAGGACAAGGTGAAGACAGCCCCTACCTTCTCATATTTGGGCATAATGTTTGACAAACAGGCCACTTGGGCACATTGTGTGAAAACAAAAAAAGATCAGCTTATTAAAACAACGGCGGCCTTGAAGATCTTTTCTAAAAAGATAGGGGGAATTACCCCGTCAAATATGGTAAAGATCTACAAGGCCAAGTGCATTCCGGCGGCTACTTATGGAGCATGTATTTGGGGGTATACCAACTGCAATGTGATTCAGACAGTGGAAAACGATTTCCTTAGACACTTGCTAATGGTACCAAACAGTTCATCATCATATATTAGTCACGTAGAACTTGGGGTCCACTTTGTAATTGATCTGATAAAAATACAGCCACTATTATTATGGCACAAAGTGTGGACCTCTGAGCATACTGGACTAAATAAGGCCATTCTATCCGATTGCATAAGGCAAACACACTCGCTTAGAGTTCCCTGGCTGAGTTACATCATGACTTTTTTTTAAAAAATGGGTTACAAAGATTATTACCTAAATCCACAATCATTGGAAAAAATGACTAGGAGAGAATTGAGGGCCTTGACACTGAAGCACTTGGAAGAACAGAGATGGGAAGCGGAATAAAAAAAAAACACCGTAATGTCTAACCAACTAATCCTGTCTACGGATGCCATCCAGCCTTTCCTGGTAAGCGTGGTAAACCCTCAACATCGATTTGTTCTTACAAGATTCCGCTTAGATATCTTCCATCGGCTAGTAACCTTCCCGACCATGAACGACTGGAGTACAACTTTAAGAGTATGTCCTTGTGATGCGAAGGCCCCCCAATCCACAATGCACGTGGTCCTTTTTTTGCAAATTTTATGACTTACATAGAAAACGTTTTTTATTGCCTCTTTTAAGGTCGATTAATTTGCGTCAGAGTCGTGACGCGTATTTTAGCTTACAGCTTTTATCCTCATTTGAAATGTGTGGAATTTTAGCAAACTTCCTATGCACAGTACTGACTGTAAGGAAGTCCATGGGTGCACTGGACTAATTTTATTGGAACGTTTGGAATTTTTGGTAAACTTTTTACCTTTTGGAAAAAACTGCAAGGAAACTGGACTTGGCATTGGTGTAAATTCATTAGGTTTTATACATTTGTACTGAATGAATTAAGGATGTGTTTTACTACTTTCCCCCCTTTTATTATTTATTTTCTTATATCTACTTATTTATTACCAAATGTGTTATTACTTGATACTTTTATGGCTAGTTGAAAGCCGAATAAAGTCTGTTTGATGATGATGATGATATCTTTTGAACACAAATCTTGCAATTTTTCCCAAATGGTATCCCTATAAGATAATGGTACATTCCTCAATTGTTGTCTGACATTCCACATGCTTTCTTGTATCACAATCCTGTGTTTCCATTTCTTATTCGAAATCCTTTCTCAACTCTTTTTCAACTTATGCAAATCTCTGCATCGTACACTCATACAAATCAACAGTATGCATGGGGGAATCAGCTCTTGGATCCAACTACATGGCAAATTGTTCCTGGTGTTGTCAGTCCAAAACAGATTCTCCTTCACAGACATGAAAACCTTGTTTCTTGCCCTCTCCACTTGAAATGTATGTCAGACCAAAAATATTCCATTAGTTATATCCTTCACCTTTCCCCAATGCATTTCAAGTACACCCATACTTACATTAGCCTACCATGCACCTGAATCCTCTGCAACTACCGCTGGAATACCATCAGTTAAAATGTCACACCTGGGTAACCTATTACTTTGACTTCCATTTCGAGTCTTCACACACAGAACAACACCATCACCATCTCCAGAATCCTTCCAACCGTCCTCATCCTCCATTACATAATTTATCCCTCAATATGATTTTCTACATGGTTGTGAGAAATGCCCCTCCTTTTCAACTGGACTGTTTGTTACCAGCCAGACAGTGTTTTACATTCACTGTATGAGAGTAGCCATCACTCACTAATTGTCGCTCATTCTATTATGAGCCTTTTCTTCGTAATATGTTTTGTTTCAACAGTCACACTCAGACTTACATATTCATTACATGCTTTGTAAACACATTTGTCAGATTCCTCAATAGTTCTTGCTGCATTATCTGCCCCCCCCCCCAAAGTTGTCATATCAGTGCCTGCCCATAACCTTTTTTGAATTGTCTTAGATTTAGTCATCATTAATATTTTGAGCTCTTAGGAATTACTCATATGTGATAGTGATATTCTCAAAATCATAGAATGCAGGTAAGAGCCTTAAAACAGCCACATAATGGTCTATATCCTCCCCCTCCCTTTAGATTCTGGAATATAATTTAAACCTCTCCATCACAAATTCACTTGTGTCTAACAGCTTTCCTGTAACTGGTTAGTAGCAGTCTGATATGCATTCATGTTTGGTCCATTCTCCAAAGCCAGTAAATTTAGACATTCTTTAAAATCCACAGCCCAAATTGATAACTTTAATAAAAGACAACTGTCTTTGCAGCAAGCACCCGCCCTTCCACTAACACTTCAACATACGCTTGGAACAAATCAATCCACCTAGCCTGTTCAATGGGTGGTTTACCCTGTAATGGGAAGAATGGTGGTGGTACCTTAGACATTTTTAAGTACTAAAGGTGTTTCAAAACACAATTATAATTATTTCGCTATAATAATGTTATACTATACAAGAACATCTTTAGAATATAGATGGTATCACTAGCAGGTGTCTCCAAGCAGGCAATCATGAGTTACCAGTAGCTCCCAGACGCCTTCAGAATAGCACAGGGTCACATTTTTCTTTTAAAGTTAAGCAGTGCTATGTTTACTGTATATTATTATCATCAGGCTGCAGATAATAGGACCTGATAATGAGCAGTGCTCAGTCATATCTATGGGCCAGGCTGGTGCACAGGGGTGAAGAACTGAAGCACTGAAGTATTTAATTCCTAAATAAAAGTTATTTTTGACTCAATACTGAAGTGTGAGAACAAAATTATGTTTTAGAATGTTTTTAAATAGGAAAAACATAAATGAAAGTTACCTTAATGATTAACTTATCATTTTTATTTTTCTCCCATTTCAACGTTTCACATTTACAAGCAGCAAGCCTGTTGCTCCCAGTAGACATTGTGCCATACTTATAAGTGAAAAATAGTAATTTTTTTAAATGGAGAAACTTAAGGTGAATAACACTTTTTCTATGAAACATTGAGGCCTTGATTTAGAGGTTGGCGGATGGATTACTCTGTCACAAACATAACGAATATCCTGTCTGCTGTATTACGATTCCCATAGGATATAATAGGATCGTAATACGGTGGACAGGATATCCGTCATGTTTGTGATGGAGATACCCCATCCTCCAAACTCTATATCAGAATCTAAGTCTTAATGTCTGTCTCTAACTTTAATTAAACCAATTAGGTCTTAATGTTTTAGGAAGCATGTTTCTTCACTTAAAAGTCCTCCCATTTAAACACCTGTATTCTCCTGTTATGAATATGGCACCACGTCTACAGGCCACTCTGAGCAAGATGCCTGGTGTTTGTAAATATGACACTTGGAAATGGGAGAAAATATAAATGATGATTTTTAAGAGATCTGTAGAAACAAAGTGAACTCTTCAGTTTAATTTTCTTGACACAGTACCATATTTATACGTGAAAAATACAGCCATTATTTTCGTCACCCCTTACACTTGTACATCCCAAATAAACAACAATTGAGCACAGTTTATGTCTACGTATTTATTTGCCATGAGTACGCATGGAACTGCCAATTCGTGTACAAGTGGCAACCCGTCGCCCAGCGCATTCATGGGAGGGTGACAGAGGGGGGAGCAAAATGCCGGGAGGTCGATCGTGAAGCAGGCAGTGGCGGCGATATGTGTCAATGAAGGCAACAGCCCAGGCAGGGAGTACAGAACACCACAACATTGTCCTGAAATTAGAGCAATACAGGGACAACAATCGCTGTAGGAGTCACAGATGCCAACTCCACACAATTGCTCTGTAGGAAAAGGTTCCCAAGGCAGATATGCCAATCAGGTCCACAACCATACGGCCAGTGCCAACACACAAAAACAATACCAATTCAATGGTCCCACTCTCACAGAACCCAGCGCCAGACCTGACCCTATATCCACTGCCAACAACAACAATGTAGCACTGCCAGCCAATGTCGAATCCCAGGGCAAATGCTGCACAGATGCAACAACCCTGTGTGGCACACACATACCACTTGAACTGGCATATCAGGGAACAATGTACATTCACATTGATGGCACTAGTGCACGTGCACAACACCTGCCTGACTATTAGCCTGACCTGTACACTGTGACTACCTCAGTCATGGGCACATGCGAAACCCCCACCACCCACCCAGAGTCAGAGGTGCAACCAACAGACTGGTAACAGACAACAGGTGGCATCAGAGACAAGGCAGACAGTTGTAGAGGACACATACTAGAGGACACATAGATTACACATACCTGTATCTCAGCCGAAGTAATGTTGAATCATGCGGAGACTGTGCACTCTGTAAGTGGGCCTGCCATGGGCAGAAAGACTTTTCTAATTCACTTGGTGAAACATTTCATATTAGGTCCAGTATGAACTGTAACTCTTCATTTGTGGTTTATATGATATCATGTAAATGTAAAAAATACTATGTCGGTAGCACTATTCGACCTTTAAAAATTAGGATTGGAGAACATGCCAGAGCATTAGCACAGCAGGATAACAGATACCCGGTGGTAGCACACATGATCAATTGTGTGTCCCAGAACACAAAAGTTAGTTTTACGTTTTTCGGTTGTGAACAGGTGCTGAAAGATCAGAGAGGGGGAAATAGGGAACTAACGTTACGAAGAAGAGAAGCGATTTGGATTATGAGACTAAGGGCAGTAGAGGATGGTTTAAACTCGATAGGGAACTGGAATTTTTTTTTGTGAGTTTGAATTAAAAGATTGATTGTTACGGTCAGTAACAATATTGTTAGGACTGCTTAAGATGTTAATGTAATTAATTTTACACTTTTGCCAAATGTGATGATGCTTCATGTAAATTCTGGTATAAATGAATCTTGAATTGTGACATGAAATTTAAACCTGAAAATTACCTATGTATGATTTGTGAATGGGTGTTTTTTTTTTTGCTGAATGAATTTTTTGGACTAAGTGTTAATAATTCTCTGCTTTTGTATTTCATCTTTTATTTTGACCTTATACTCACACACTATTTATTTTTATTATATTTCAATAATGCACTAATAATTTTATCTAATATATATGTTACAACTGTTTGTTGTCACACCAAAAGTATATGGTATTATACCAATTAATATTTCTTAGATTTTATTTTACCCGTTATTCTCCAGCCTTTATTGAGATGTAAAGAGGGAGCTGGGTGGCGGTAGTCCTTTTTCTATGTTTAGTGCACCACTAGCTGTTTAGTCCTTCTTCTGTTTTAATTATGGGGAAGGTTTAATAGGGAGGGCGAGAGAAAACGCCGTACACGGCGCCTCTCTGAATAAGCGTGTAGTCTTCTGTGAGGAGCGTCAATATATTCAGCTGAATTGTTCTTTTGAAGAACGTGGACGGAGGTTAAGAGTTTTTAAGAACAGTGCCGCAACGGACTGGGGACATTTAGTCCCACGCTCTGATATATATTGAAGAGGTGAGGCAATAAGATGAGTGGTTTGATTTTTGTGAACTTCACCGGGTTAACAGGAGACGCGATTGGAACGCGTTGTACACTCAGATTTAAAGCTGATAATGGAAGCGGGTAATGTAGCCTTTGTTTATCTAATTAATGTTTACAGAACATATAGGCATGAGAAACTATTGACTTTTGTGGAGTTCACGGGGTTAATAGGAGAAACGATTGGAACGCGGTTTATACTTGGAATTAAAGCTAATAATGGGAGGTGGCAATGTAGCCTTTGCTTATTTAATTAATTTTCACAAAACTTATGGGCATGTAAACCTAATGAGCAAGCTGATAACATATGTGTTGTATTACAGGACGAATTCGAGTACATTTCAATCGAGCCAAAGAAAAGAATAGGCTGGATTTTAAGTATTGTTAGCGGGAGTGCTATTGAACTGGATTTTGATTGGATATATGCATCTTTGGGATTTGCAGAGGTAAAGCGAACCGGCAGTTTTTCCCTGGTATACTGGAACTAGTATTGGAATTTGATTTCACTTAGTTTGGGCTGTGACAACAAATTAGTGTCTCTTCACCTTGTGGTTGGTATAGTGCATGTATTGTGGACTTTTTCCTTCCTTCCACGCTTGATGTTTTGACTACTCATGCATGTTGAGGGTGTCACAGATAGGGTGTCACAGATTGTGTGTTCACACAATAATTAATATTGGAACTCATCCACTTTAATTTCGATAAGTTACTAATGTGAACATGTAAGTTTAAATTTGGATTTTCACTACAACTTTGCCATGGGCATCATTGTAACGGTCCTCTGCAGCTGTGGTTGGACGCCTCACGGGTGTCAGGAGCCAGGGCAGGTTGGGATAGCCAGAGTCACCTGTGTGCATAGAGGAAAGAGGCATGTCAAGACCGAGAAGGCAACAGGGCATGGACACAAGGGTGCAGTGAGCTGAGGGGCACACATATGCAGGGGTACACATCGATGAGCCAGGCCCAGTACCTCTTGAGTGGTGCCAGCATGTGTGGGACGCTGCTGTTCCGCAGGATGTATGAATCATGCACAGAACCCGGGTACCTCGCCTTCACCTGGGAGATGTACTGGTCCACGAGACACACCACCTGCACATTCACGGAATAATAGTTTTTGTGGTTTCAGTACACCTGTTCATTCCTTCTGGGTGGCACCAGGGCAATGTGGGTGCCATCAACGGCCCCAATGACAAGTGGAATATATGCCACAGCGTAGAATGCTGCCTTGACATTGGGCAATTGTGCACGTCGGGGAATCGGATGTAGATGGCCATATGTTTTATCAGGGCACACAGTATATCCCTCAGGATGCAGCTGAACATGGGCTCGACATTCCACTTGCGAGGCCCACTGTGAACTGGAAGGAGCCTGAGGCAAGGTAGTGGAGGACTGATAACACCTGCACTGTGGGAGGGATTGCATTGGGATAGCGAATGGCAGGCAACAGATCCAGCTCCAACTGGGCCACTAGTTCCATTATGGTCACACGGTTCAGGCAATAGGTCTGGATAATATGATGGTCCTCCAGGGTGGCAAGGTCAACTAGGGGCCTATAGACCGGGGCACAGGTGAGAGTTGGCTTAATGTCGTGCACCCTGGACTGTGTCGATGGTGTTGATGTGGCCGCAGGCCAGCATTAGTCACCCATGACACACTTACTTTCACACACATTACACATTGGATATGTAAAATGGTAGCCGCCTGTCTGAATGCATAGGACAGGTGGAAGTGAGATCATCCCACTGGTGCAACACATCATGGCGGTGGGCAGTTACGACTGCATGCAACTCACCACTGGTTAACACTGTTGCCTATGGGAGGCAGGAGCCAGTGGTGATCGCATCTGGCTGTGACGGTGATGTCCGCGGTGGCCGTGACTGCCATTTCATGTGCTCATGCCCATTTGACTCCTGAACCTCGTGCACTGAGGACCTCCACTGTGTGTGCTGCTGTGTTCTGACTCTGGTAGCCAAGATGCCACGTCCTGCAGGAGACAGGGCCCCAGCCGTCACCCAGGAAGAGTTTGAGCGCCTCGTGGATGTGGTCCAGCAGGTGAGCCCAATGTCATTGTCCTGTATGTGATTTGTGCGCATGGGGATGGGGCCTTGGTAGATGGCAGTGTGCATGGAGCATGGACATGGGTGAGGAGCCTACGTTGGGTGATGACAAGTGGGTGTGGAAGTGTGTTGTGTGCTGTCCACTACTGTCCCTGGGATGTCACGCTACATGACTGTATCCATCTGTCTGTGTCACCCCTGCAGGTTAGCACTCATCAGAAGAAGGGGATTTGGCGTGCCATCGTCAAGCAAGTGTGGACCTTGGGGGTCCATCCCTGGCAGAGCACCCATTGAAGAATGTGGTGGGAGGACCTAAGACGCTGGGCCCGGAAGACCGCGGAATCCCACCTGGGGATGTCCTCCCAACGAGGGAGGGGTGCTCGTCGGACCCTGACCTCCCTAATGGCCTGCATATTGGTGGTGGCCTACCCTGAGGTGGATGGGCGCTTGAGGGCAGCACAGCATCCACATGGGGGTAAGTACTCACTCTCACTTGTAACATGTGTTGGCATGGTGGCTCTGGGTGGGCACCATTGGGTGGCTGTGGTGTGGATGCTAGCTACAGTGATGTCCACTAAGTGTTGTGTCCATCTGGGCAGGATGGCATCACAGGTGTAGGTAATGACATGCAGTCAGTGGTAGCAGGGCAGACTCTTCCAAACTGTGTCGCCACGTACTAGCTAGATGTGTTTACCAGCTCATGGCTACTGGATGATTAGACCTGGCGATGGCGGACCCATCTGTTGCCATCTCAGCACCATCCATGTCCACCACCCCCCTTATTAGCACTGCCCTCCCTGTAGCTCCCCACCCAGTTGCTTGTGCCTGCTCACCCAGGAGGGTGGGCATCTCCTTCGCCGCAGGCACCCCTGCTCCAGTCAGCCCTGCTGCCCTCAATGAGGAGGCTATTAACCTCCTGAGGTCCATCTCTGTGGGGCAGACAACTATCTCGAATGCCATCCAGGGACTGGCATCCCAGATGCAACAGTGCAATGCGTTAGTGGAAGGCATCCACGGTGCCTTGTCTGGCCTACAGAGATCGTTTCAGGCTCTAGTCACAGCCAGTGTCCCTTCTACTCCCATCCCCCCTTGAGTTACCTGTTCCCATACCCACATCCCACTCCCCTTACCCATCCAAGGCACACCTACTAACACACATGCATCCACATCAACAGGGACAGACGTAAGCACCACAGATGCCACCACCACCATGCACACACTCAACAATCACATGCAGACATGGCATCAACACCCTGCACCGACCCCCTACCACCTCACCCCTCACAATCGACACACCACTCACACCTGCAGTCAGCACCACATCAGTCACTGATCCTGCCACATGTGCCCTCACTGCCACCGTCACCACATCCTCTGATCCCCATTCATGCACTAAATACATCAGTGGCGCAGACGCCACAACTGTCAACACCCCCACATGCAGTACATCCATCCTACCTGCAGACACCACACCACTCACACGTCCCACCTGCCATCTACCTGCATCTCCTCCCCACCTCCTCCCAGTACATCTAAATGCCCACACTCACCCGCCCAACAGTCCCCCTTAACACACGTCATCCACCCATGCACCTGCACCCAAGGAACCTACACGTACACACCTCACAACCATACCCACTCCCTCCATTCCCAAACGTCCTTTCCTGGACCTCCCATGTGTCCCCAGAAAACGTTTCCTTTATGAGTTTTCCCTGTTCCCCAACAATGACCCAGTCCCTGTTCCCCCCAAGCGCCCTGCTACCCTTCCAATGCCCCTGCTTTACGCCTCCCAGTTTGCTACTACCCCTGCACCTCCACCACCTGCCACTTCTGCCCCTGTCACGTCCATTGTTCCTGCTGCCAAACCCAAGCCAAAGCCCACTCCCTCCACTTCCAAGGCCAAGCACAAACCACCCCCCCCCGGCTGAACTCCCCCCTCCAAGGACAAACCCAAGGACCCCCATCCAAGTCCACCCCTATGGACCCCCCTCCATGCCCAGACAAAAGGACCCCCCTCGAAGCCCAAGGGCCCCCCGCCAGGCTGAAGTTGGCTGCTGCCTGGCGTGCTAGCCCTTCCGCTGTGGCGGGATGAATGGTGACTTGGCTGTGCTCTGCAGGTGCCTTCCCAGTACATTTGATATGGCGGTCTTCATCGCCGGGCCTGCGGCGGTACGTCCGCCAACTCCAACATGGGGGTACGCTGACTGCCAGACTCGTAATGGGGGCCTGTATTGTGTGAGGGCAGGCCAGCCCTTTCAAGTGCAGGTGTTAGCTCCTCCCTCTCAGAAGGACTCATCAGGATATGCAGGACATACCTCAGCTCCCTTTGTGTCACTGTCTAGAGTGAATTCACAAACAGCCCAACTGTCAGTCCGACCCAAACGTATATTTAGCAGCCAGGCACAGAATGGTTAAGCAAGAAAATACCGACTTTCAAAAAAGGGCATTTTCAACCAAGTTCACCAAAAGATGCATTTTTAAATTGTGAGCTCGGAGACCCCAAACTCCACATCTCTATCTGTTCTCAATGGGAAACTGTACTTAAAACATATTTAAAAGCAATTCCCTTGTTAACCTATGGGAGAGATAGGCCTTGCAATAGTGAAAAACTAATTTGGCAGTATTTCACTATCAAGACATGTAAAACACAACAGTAGATATCCCACCTTTTAAATACACTGCACCCTGCCCAAGGGGCTACCTGGGGCCTACCTTAGGGGTGACTTACATGTACTAAAAGGGAAGGTTTGCACCTGGCAAGTGGGTACACTTGCCAGGTCGAATTTGCAGTGAAAAACTGCACACATAGACACTGTAATGGCATATCTGAGACATGTTTATGGGGTACTCATGTGGGTGGCACAATCATTGTTGCAGGCCCACTAGTAACATTTGATTTACAGGCCCTGTGCACACATGGTGCACTATACTAGGGACTCACTAGTAAATCAAATATGCCAATCATGGATAAACCAATCCCCAATACAATTTAGACAGAGAGCATATGTACTTTAATACTGATTAGCAGTGGTAAAGTGCCCAAAGTCCTAAAGCCAACAAACACAGGTCACAAAAAAATTGGAAGAAGAAGGCAAAACGTTTGTGGATTACCCAGTAAAAAAGAATAGTTGTTTGATCTACTTATTGTTTCAGACTGATTGTACTACTGAATATCAACATGAAGAATATCGTGGCACAAGAATATTGAGGACAGAATACAAAGGGACAAAATATCTGATAAATATACATATGAATATCAAAATAAATATAATAATAAATATATAAATACATGTATACACATGAAAATAAAATAAAATTATCCAAATCTAAGTGCATATAGGGAAGTATAGATTTACTAATTCCAAATATATGTAATTTGTACTATGAAGATACATGTGGCATTAGGTATAAAAAAATTAAGACTTACCTCTCAATGTTTTTTCAATATTTTGTCCTCAATATTTAGTTACCTCGGAACTTTGACTTCGATATTTAGTATGCCGCCTTCAGATGAAGATAAATTGATTGAATGGATGAACTAGTAGGGTCACGCGGCTGTTTGGGAAAACCAAACAAATATGAGTTTAGTCTATTGACAAAGCTATTATTAGACCTCAGGCCAAAAGGTGAACCCCCCCAACATACCTACATAGACACCTCAGTAGCAGACTGATATAAAGTATAAGAGCAGAGTATTGATAAAACACTTGGTGATAAACAAAATTATGCTATGAAAACTGGCATTGTCACCAAGCCATTTACTGGCATAAATATACAGATGCAAGTAATGTAGGATGCTGGTTTAGTTTATGGCGTACACATACGGTGTGGCACCCTATACTGAGTCCAGGCAACCCTTAGTGATAGTGTTTTGGTACCTAGATAACCAAAGCTTTCTAGGGGTAGCTGTGGAGACCAGCTCAGGCTTATCAATAAGGAGTCTAAAGCACTTACAATATCACAGTAGTCAGTTGGTGATTGTTACACAAGAAAGAACCACACCAGGTGTTGCAAAAATAAAACTATTCATTATTACAATACCACTACTATACTAACATTGTTAGATCTCCACTTGGAGATATCTACACACAAAGGGGGTCATTCCGACCCCGGCGGTCCGGGGTCGGCGGGAGCACCGCCAACAGGCTGGCGGTGCCCCGCAGGGCATTCTGACCGCGGCGGTTTGGCCGCGGTCAGAACAGGAAAACCGGCGGTCTCCCGCCGGTTTTCCGCTGCCCTCAGGAATCCTCCATGGCGGCGCAGCTTGCTGCGCCGCCATGGGGATTCCGACACCCCATACCGCCATCCTGTTCCTGGCGGTTCGCCCGCCAGGAACAGGATGGCGGTATGGGGTGTTGTGGGGCCCCTGGGGGCCCCTGCAGTGCCCATGCCAATGGCATGGGCACTGCAGGGGCCCCCGTAAGAGGGCCCCCACAAAGAATTTCAGTGTCTGCTTAGCAGACACTGAAATTCGCGACGGGTGCAACTGCACCCGTCGCACCTTCCCACTCCGCCGGCTCCATTCGGAGCCGGCTTCCTCGTGGGAAGGGGTTTCCCGCTGGGCTGGCGGGCGGCCTTCTGGCGGTCACCCGCCAGCCCAGCGGGAAAGCCAGAATGGCCTCCGCGGTCTTTTGACCGCGGAGCGGCCATATGGCGGTTCCCGCCAGGCGGGCGGCTGCCGCCGCCCGCCAGCCTCAGAATGAGGCCCAAAATGTAGGCCCTCAGTAATAACTTGGCGGTAATCACTCCCGTGGCGACGGTGAACTGAAGACCGCCAGTGGTGGTAGACTGCACACCGTTGAATAATGATGCCAAAAAGTCAAACCTCCAAAAATCCTGCAACCTCCAGCCACCGCCAGGGCCTACAACAGCAGAGAGGCAGTACACCTCACCCACCACCGCCATGTAGACAAATCCTCCGCCCACCAAATAATGAAGCACAAATCAGCGTGGCAGATAGTGAATGCCGAACGACCACTGGCGGTACAGACCGCCACGACCAGCAATGGGACCCACCAACAACAAAAGCACACATTGGCAACTTTGAAACCCACACACCTGACACACATCCACAACACTATAAAACACTCACACACATATACCACAATCCTATGCATCTCCAATAGCACGACTGAGATTGACAAACCAACATGCATACACTGAATACAACATCACACAAGTCTCACACATAAATACACCACCAAAACACATACAAACCCCAAACACCTTTACAAGCCACACACACAACCACATGACAGCACCCTCACAATACACCCACAACTCACCACCCACAACACACACCATGGTACCCCCTAAGCACCCCCGCTTCACAGATAGGGAGCTAAGGACCATGGTGGACGAAATATTCAGGGTCGAGTCATAACTATTCGGGCCACAGGTGCAGCAGACACCCGTGGCCAGGAAGATGGAGCTATGGCAGACAATAGTCAATAAGGTCAACGCAGTGGGAAACCATCCACGCGCAAAGGATGACATCTGGAAGAGATGGAACGACCTGTGCGGGAAGGTTTGGTCAATTGCATCCAGGCACAACATCGCCATACAGAAGACTGGTGGCGGTCCCCCACCTATACCCCCTGAATACACCGACTGGGAGGAGAAGGTCCTGGCTATCCTGCACCTGGAGGGCCTCACTGGCCTCACAGGAGGACTGGACTCGAGTAAGTCAACTACAATACCTTAACAGTCACCCCACCTATCATGTATGTATCACCCCACCCCTCTCACTACCACCAGGACCCCATCCCCTACCCAGTCCACAACACCCACATCCAACACCCCTGCATGCCCACTATCCCACAAACAGACCTCCATCCAGCCCCCTGTGCACAGTCACCTACCCCTGCATGGATTCCCAGTAGCACTACAGCACCCACAATGCACCTCCACCCCCCACATAAAATGCAAAGAAATGTACACAAAGGGACTTTGAATGCCACAACAGGGGAATATAATCATCAAATAGGGCAGAGCAGTGCAGCAATTGCTGAAAAAGTACCTGACACCCACGTGTCCATTCCCCCCCTCCCCCAGGCACCACCAGCCATGCCACCCGGATGGAAACGCCAAGGAGTGCCAGCTCCCCACCTGAAGATAGAGGCCCCACTCAGGAGAGTGCAGAGGGATGTCTGGAAATAGAGGAACTCCCTGGCCCATCACACAGTCCTGGACTGTCACCCTCCAGCAGCCTCCACCAGGATACCACTGACAGCCCTACCACCCAGCCACCATCATCAGCTCTGGCCAAATTACCCCTCAACAGTGTCTCCCGGCCACGGACTGGTGGCCTACATGTACAGAGGCCAGAGTCTCCACCCACCAACAGGCAGGCTGATGAAGGGCCAACCGCAAGTGGGACTTCCAGACCTGTGCAGGGGACACAGGCACAGGGGGCGAGGGCCAGTGGGAGGGCATCAGTGGCCCAGGGGGGTGGCAAAAGGATGTATGCAGTAGCCCAGGAGGTAATATCTGAGGTCCTGGGAGCATACCACCATACCCAGGACAGGATGGGCCAGATCCTGGCCCCTTGGAGCAGAATCAGAGGCTGCAGGTAGCACACCACCAGGAGGCCATGGAGCAATGGAAACAGCTCAATGCCACCATGGCCTCCATTGCAGGGGTGCTGCAGCACCACTACCACAGCCAGCCTGAGTCTTCCACCCACCGGCAAGCCCCGACCACTAGCCAGGACACAGCTCTGCCCTCTACATCTGCAGCAGCTATTGGACTGGTGGCACTGGCAGAGGACTCATGGGAAACCAGCACCCCTACCCCTGCAGCCCAGCTCCAGCTACGCAAACATGCCCTCAGACCCAGACATGCCACTGAAACACCAGCCAAGACCAAGCCCCAGCACTAGGAAGTGACTATGCCCTGAACTGTCTCCCTTATGTGGCACTGTGCTCCCTTGTTGACATGCCACTGCCATCACACCATCTTTCAATGGCCACATGGCCCACAACTCAGTGCTACCAACAGCTCAGTATATGTACCTGAGTGTGTATGTGCACCATGTGCCTCTTTCCTTTCACTGTACCACAAATTATGTATATTTTGCCATTCAATAAATAAACCTATGCACTCAAATCGTATGTCCCTCATCAATATGAGATATGAATTGTGATTGTGTATGAATTAGCCAGTCAATTTCATAATCAAACCTTTATTGCAGGAGGGGATCCAACAGACTGTAGTGTTTGAAGTATGTCACACTGTACATAATATTGGGTTTCCTGGCACATTTCACTTCAGTCATCAGCTAACATTGTCACTGACTATAGACACCACATTACCAATCACATGAGTCAGACTGAAACTATGCAGTGAATACATCAGCATCATTGAACAATACCTTAGAGTCACTGGAAGTGTAGGCAGATAAACTGGGTCCGAGAGTTGAGATCTTTCCCCTCTTCTTCCTTACCATCACTCTTATCCCCTCTCTGAAGTTGCTTGGCTGGTAAGACAGCACCCTCCTCTTCCAGAAGGGAGATATCTTTCTTCACAGCCAAGTTGTGCAGCATGCAGCAGACCACCACTATCTTACACACCTTGTCAGGAACATAGCACAGGGATCCCCCAGAGAGATGGAGGCAACTAAATCTAGCCTTCAGGAGACCTATAGTGCGCTCATTCACCCTCCTAGTACGTCCATGGGCCTCATTATTGTTCCTCTCTGCCTCTGTCCTGGGATTCCTCACAGGTGTCAGGAACCATTGCAAGTTGGGGTAGCCAGAATCACCTGCAAAAGTGGGCGAAACAGGACCTTAACAAACGGACTTTACATGCATATAGCCTGGCAGTCAGCTATGTACAGATCCAGTGTAAGACACACTCACCTATGAGCCATCCTCTGTCCCTTGTAGTTGTTTAATCATGTGTGGTACACTGCTGTTTCTCAGGACAAAGGAATCATGGACTGTGCCTGTGAACCTGGCATTGACAGGTGATATGTACTGGTGAGCAGTACACACCAATTGTACATTCATGGAGTGATAGTTCTTTTGATTCCTGTACACCTGTTCATTCAATCTTGGGGGTATGAAAGCTGAGCTATGTGGGTTCCATCAATGGCACCTATCACTTAGGGGATATTAGCAAAGGCATAAAATCCAGATTTGATGGTGGGAAGGTCAGCCATTTGGGGAAACTGGACATATGTTTGCAAGTGTTGGACGAATGCATCCAGGAATTTTGACAGGATGAGGCTGAACATTGGCTGTGAGACCCTTGCACCCATGCCCACTGTCACCTGAAATGAGCCCGTAGCCAAAAAATGGAGTACAGATAGCACTTGCACAGTTGTAGGGATGGCATGCTGATTGCACAGAGGTCACAGATAGTAGCTCTATTGAGTCTGTAGGTGACAATGATGTGACTGACGTTCCTCCATAGTTTCCAGATCAACCAGGGGTCTGTAAACAGATGGGGCCCTCCCTCACCACATGGGTCAGTACCTATGGGGGAGGAAAGAACACAATCTGAGTGTCAACTTACTCTTGCATCCCATGATGTCACTGTATCTTTATAAGTGCGACACATAGGTAACACACACAAAAGCAAAGTATAAAGTACACCGCCAGGCAAATGTGTGCTGAGTTAACTCTGTCATAATGGCATCCCAGTGTGGATACACTTCCAAAGATGGGTACATGTGAGGATACTAGACTCATGTCAGCAAGCGACTAAGGGAGGAGATTTTGAGGCCCTGATGAGGCCCCTGGCCAGGCCATGGTGATGTAGTGGAAGCAAAATGGCAGCCTCCTGCCATCCAGGTATGATAAAGTGGAAGTGACTTCATTCTGCTGGAGTTAGTCATCTCGGCGGAAGGCGGTGTTCACAGCCGTGCACCAGATCATTGGATTACATGGTTGTCAGTGGGGACCCTGGGCCAATCAGGATTGCTGCCGGCGGTGACGGAACACACCGCTGCGGCAGCTACGCCATTTTGTCAGACCCTTGACTCTTGATTCCCGTGCATTGTAGTACTCCACTGCGTGTGCTGCTGTGTCCTGACTCTGGTCCCTGAGATGGCGCGGGTTAGAGGGGAACAGGACCAGACCTTCACCGCGGAGGAGCTGGAGAAGCTGGTGGATGTGGTCCTACCCCTGTATGCCAAGTTGTATGGGCGACCAGAGGAGTAGGTGAGTTGTGTCTGTCATCCTTAGATGTGTGTGATTGTGGCAGATGCCTGTATGCATGTGGGTTTGATGTGTAACTGCCCAGCCGTAGACTGTCTGGCATGTATTGTATGTGAGTTGATAACATGCCTTTCAACAGTGGCCGTTCCATAGGGAACGACATGTCATCTGTATTCGGTGACGTCTGTTTTTTTGCTCTGTGTGTCCCATGCAGGTCAGCGCCCATCAAAAGAAAGGCCTGTGGCAAGCCATCGCCAAGGAGGTGTGGAACTTGGGGGTCTACACTGGGCAGACCACCCACTGCAGGAAGCGGTGGGAGGACCTGAGATGCTGGGTCAGGCAGACCAGAGAGGCCCAGCTGGGGAAGGCCTCCCAACGAGGAAGGGGGTGCCTGTCGGACCCTGACCCCCAAATGGCCTGCATTCTGGAGGTGGCCTATCCGGATTTGGATGGGCACTTAAAGGCAGCACAGCAGCCACAAAGGGGTGAGTACCAACACTGTTGTGATACTGCTTCAATGGATGTATGTTGGTGCTGTGGTATGTATGCATTCTAGTGCCAGGCACTTGGACAGGTGTGTTCCTGCAGTCCTGCCCCCTCACAGTCCCTGTGATGGTGTTAAGGCTAATTTGGGCAGTGTCTATAGGTCTCTATAGGCCCATGGGGGTCCCCTTTCTGTCATCTGGTATGCTTTGTGGCCTCATGGACTTGTAAGTGCATTGGCTGGGTATGGTCTTTCATGGGTGTACTTCACACAGTGTATCAGGTCCATGTTTCATGTGGGTTATGTGGTGTATTCTGGGGTAATGGCCACTAGTCAGGGGCACAATCATGACTTAAGTTGTATGTGCTGCATGTAAGTGTGTGACCTGGATGGCAGTGTGGGTGAGCCAGAGATGTACATATATTCAGGTTTGTTTTGACAAAGTTCTCCCTTGTTTTGTCTCTCCACCCATGTGCTCTTGTGTTATTTGTGTACATCAGCATCATCTGGCGAGGGAGCAGTGGCACCGGTGAGTGGGGATGCAGTAGCTCACGGTTCCAAGGAGGCAGAGTTGACGGATGCCAAGGGGACCAGTGGGTTGGAGGGCGAGGGGAGTACCACGGGGGAGGCAACTACCACTGGAGGTAGTGACTCTGATACCTCCTCCGATGGGAGCTCCCTGGTGGTGGCAGACCCTACTGGGCACACCCATTCTATGCCATCTTCCGCCATCCCCCATGCCATCACAGCCCTCCCAGTTGCTCCCCACCCAGTTGCCCGTGCCCACTCACCCAGGAGGGTGGGCGTCTCCTTCGCCCCAGGCACCTCAGCCCCTGCCCCAGTCAGCCCTGCTGCCCTCACGGAGGAGGCTACTGACCTCCTTAGGACCATCTCTGTAGGGCAGACAACCATCGTGAATACCATCCAGGGGCTAACTTCCCAAATGCTGCAATGCAATGCATACCTGGAAGGAATTCAAGGTGCCATGTCTGGCCTACAGAGATCTTTTCAGGTTCTGGCCTCCTCTTTGACGGCAGCGTTCCTGGTCTTTCCGTTCCCCCTCCCACCACCTCTACTCCTTCCAGCACCCCACTCCCTTCACCCATCACAAGCACATGTACACACAGCCATGCACATAGAAGCTCACAAACACAACCACCACACTTCCCACCACAGGCAGGCACACACCCAGCATACCAAAGTACACACAACAAGATCCACTTCCCCCAGTGTGTCAACCTCCCCAGCCACCCTGTCTGTCACCACACCATGCACACCCACACACACTGCACCCTCAGTCACTGCTGCTGCCCCCATTCATGCAGTCACCACAACATCTGACATCCAGACATGCACCCCAGACACCACACCTGCACTCACCACAACTACACTGACAGACACTTGCATCACACTCACCAGACCTGCAGACACCCAGACAACATCCATGTAGCAGTGGCAGCCTGTCTTCTCCCACTGTGTCCACCCAACCTCCTCCCAAAACACTCAAACATTTGCAGATATTCACACCACACACATCCACCACACATCAGCATATTTTACAGGCACCTGCATCCACGTCCGGCACATCTCTACCTGGTACAAGCACTCCCTCAACCTCCACTCTCAGACCTGCCTCCAAATCCCCTCCAACTGCCCCATAGAAGGTTTTCCTCTCCCGTATCTCCACCTGGTACAAGCACACTCTCAACCTCCACTCTCAGACCTGCCTCCAAATCCCCTCCAGCTGCCCCATAGAAGCTTTTCCTCTCCCGTGCTGACCTGTTCGAACCCACTGGCCCACCCCGTCTTATCCCTAAATGTGCCCATTTCCTTTCCCAGTCCACTCCTTCCACGTTCAAGTCTGCCCCAGTCCGCCCTTCCCATTCCTGTGCCCCTTCCCCCAGGGAGGAAGAAGCCCTTTGTTGCCCCAGGTCCCTCTGCCACCCCCAGTCCAAGCCCACTCTCCCTCCTTCCAAGGGCAAGCCCAAACCACCTCCCCCTCCCAAACCTCAGCCCAAGCCCCCATCCAGACGTAAGTCCCCACCCCCACCATCCCCCACCCCTGTTCCCTGAGGTGCCTGGCTGCCCCATTGATGCCCCTTTCAAGTGGAGTACCCTTTGCACTTGTAGGAGTCAAGTTCGGCCTGTTGTGGCCTTTCAGGCTATTTGTAATGGACTGGCCAATGGCCTTATTTGGACATGACGTAATGTCTTTGTAAATAAAGTTTCAGTGCCCAGTAGTGCTGTTGGCACAATATGGTGACATGGCACAGCATTTCACTATGGAGGGGTGATGTGCACATGTGTGTACTTTGGTGCAGGTCTTTGTTGGCTTGTGTCTGGTAAGTACATTTTGTTATGGTGTGTTTGGCTTGGAATGTGGGAGGGGTTTGTGGTGCGTTGCAGGGTGGGTGGGGTGGGTGTGTAACTGTGCCCTTTCTTCCCATGTGTACTAGGCTGCGGTACTTAACGTTGTCATCTTCGTTGGCGATCACAGTCCTGGAGGTAAATGGCAAGGAGCAGCACTGGCATTATTTCCAACTCTCTCTCCATGTTTGCGTCGGCGTGTTGTGTGTGCCTCCGGTGAGTGTGTCCTTTTATATTGTTCGTTTCTGCCCCGCTTTGCCTGGTGGTGGTTCCCGCCCCGAAACTGATGGCGGTTTTGTGTTTCATTATTTGGTGGGCTGGTAGGACCTTTCTGCCGGCCCGTGGGCGGCCTCCTCCGTCCTCATCGGGACTACAAAGATGGCAGTGTGTGGATGGACCGCTACTTATTTTTCATTTGCTTCATTATTTGGCGGTCCAGACTGCCAGCCTATTGGCGGTAGTTACCGCCACCGCCGGCGGGGCGGTGTTTACCGCCATGCTCATAATGACCACCATACACTTAGTAACAAGTAGGAAAAGCATAGAAATCCATGGAACCAAACGATATACTAAGAAAGTGGTATAAGAATGGAGGTGTCCAACCAAGATAAGTGTGCTAAGATCCCAAGGGTTGCGGGAGTAAGGGTTTACCAGAGGTAAGTATCAGAAATCCCACAGGCGCCTGGGTGCAGAGTTGTTATTGAGCAGGGTGTCCCATAGGCTAACACAGGATCGCCGCGGTTGGAATTTTTAGGATTCAGGACATTTACCAGAGGACCCTGAGGAAACCAACTGGCACAAAGAAGGTTGGATAGTACCCCCACCCGTGGATATCCAGAAGATTGGAGTAGCTACACTAGGGAGCCCAGGTGCATGGGGTGAAGTGACATCAGAACCCCTCATTGGAGCCAGTGGGAGCCTCAGTTGTCCGGCTGCTGTTGCGACCTGTGGACCAGGTCAGTGGAACTCAAAGGTGGATTCTGGATGTGAAAAACATGAAAACGAAAGGGACAGTGTTCAGACCACTTGGAGATGTCCAGATGGTGCTGGTAGGCAATGCCCAACTTCCTAGAGGTGAAGTTCCTGCAGGTCGGTGAAGAATGAAGTCCAGCTGCGGAGTCCAGGGGTGCAGGAAGATCCTTGGAGTCACCCACAAGCTGTCCCACATCGGTCACTGGATTGAGGAGGGTCAGTAGTCAATAGGACCACCAACAAGCATTGGCAAATGCAAAAGTCGTTGCATACAAGATTGCAGGTTTTTGGGAACCAGCAAGGTCCACACAACTTGCCCGTTGGAAGGGAGTCAGGGCTGGCCTTCAGCAGGAAGAAAAGCCAGCAGGAATCATTGGAGCCGCCACGAGTGACCCACTGGCAGCAGATACAGGGAGTCACAAGGAGGCTTCAGCAGCACAACAAAACAGGAGTCCCATGCCGCAGGAGCTGCAGAGTGGAAGCTGAACTTGGAGTTGCAGAGTGCTGGAGGCTCGGGCTTCTTGGAGCTTGAAGATCTCCTGGGGGAAGAGTCAACAGACCTAGGTAAGAGCAACAGTCGTGGAGAACAGGCAGGGCTGGCTTTAGGGTGGTGCAACAGCTGCAGCTGCACCGGGTGCTGACCTGGATGGGGGAACGCTGACCTCAGGGGGGCGCTGTGTTTAGCAATAACTTACGAAACCTGGATTCAAAAACACTTGCTGAAAAGGTCCCTGTGCGTCTAGCCTTTAGGAAGCAATTAAAATTTCAAGATAACTCTTATGACTAATTGCTAGGGCAAGAGAGATATTGGCATTTTGTCCAGTGGCAGTTTTGACTCCCCATAAAGTAGCGCAGAGGGTTAATATGCCTGATCCAAAGAACAGAATTATATTTTATGTGGCTAGCTAAGTGGATTAGTAATGTCAGCCTTTACAAGCACTTTAAAACAAATGAAATATGTGTGAGGCAGGGGCTATGGAGAGATGTGGGACACTTTTGTCAGGTGGTAGTGGGGGAATCTAATGAGGAGGTCATTGGATAGGGGGGGCGCCAAAAACGGATTGCTGCACCGGGCACCACCAGCGCTAAAGCCGGCAGTGAGCACAGGACTTCTGTTCCAGTGGCTGCAGCAAAGGCCCACTGTCTTCCAAGTTGGTCAGAGGACAAGCGGGACCTGGAGAGAACCACAAAACCACCACCACCAATGTCCGTGGGACAGCAGGATCCAGCAGCCGGTAGTGTGTCATCTTAAGGCCTAACCGGCAAGTGGGGATGAGCTTCCTGAGTAAGGGCAAGATGCACATTTTAATTGTGTTACAGACACTCACTAGTACTGATCACTTATATACATTTTTCATCAAGTATACCAGCAGGTGCATAGCTGAGCTCATGATAGCTAGTAAGAAAGCATGACAGTTACAGATCAATATTGTTAAGCATACAAATATTAAATTTCAGAATATATACCTTCATAGAGTTTTGAGAGAGTATAGAATAAAGGGATCTAGTAATCAGGATTACTGAAGAACTGAAAACTCACTAATCAAGTCCTTCACCACAGCCAAATCCTTTCTAAGAACTAATTGCTCTGCAAAGCATTTGATGCAGTATTCTTTAAAAAAAGGCTTAGTATTGTAATAAAGATACATTACTGAAAGTTGAAAAGGGGATTACTTTGTCAAAACTGCATTGTGTTACAACATTTGGAAATGAGAGCAATAATGTCATAAAAAACCTATTGAAAAAAATGAACATTTCTGGCAGGCATATTGGCAAACCACTGTCTGCTTTTAAATGTGCAGATAATCTATCTGATATTTGGATAGGACATGTAAAGGACACCCAAAACCACAGATCATAGTGTACTGTAAAAGGACATTTTAAATGTGGCCACTGTACTGTATTTTCTGCAAATAAATCTAAATAAATAATTCTTATTAGATTGTGCATACTTGCTGTAGCTTGAATACTTTTATTTACTGTATTGAATGCACACACAAACTTCATAATATAGGTAAAACTACACTGGAAATTCTTAGGCTGATATGGCAGCATCAGTCTACAATTCGCTAACAGATTATACATGCGCCTTTGGTTGATCAATTTGTTGAACATAATAATAAAAACTGTAATATTCTTTGCATTGTAACTGATACTATGCTGGAGTTCAAAAGAGAAACAAATGTCGAAAGAATCTTTTCATGAAAGGAAAATATGTGGATTTGGTGGATAAATACTCTTAAGTGCGGTTAACTGTTAAAGGCAGTTGAGGGGATGTGATTAGAAGTCTCATGATATAGTTACTTTGCCACACTTCAAGCTTTAAGTATTTTTTTATGCATTTGAGTTTTGGTAGCTGATTTTATGAGGCCTAGATATCTTTAATGTATATGTATTCCATTTTAATTCCCTTTTATTGCACAGAACATGATCACCTTTAATATTTCAAATGGTTCCATATGTATACGAAGTTGTCCTTTTTATAGTTAGCACTTTTTTAGCAACAAGTTTAATATGGGGCTCTGTTGATTTGTCTTTTGTAAGCAAGGGGAACTTGCGAAAATCAAGACTTTAAAATACCAAAAACAAATACACAATCAAAAGGAAAACAACTAGATGGGGAAAACTGGAAAAACAACAAGCTGCTCACACAGGTATGAGAAAGCCACTCGCAAATGTATGTGAAAGTCTGTCACGTGTCATAGCAATCCACTAGTCTGTCAGGTATCAGACGAGGAATGATCCATCTTCTTGTAGATCTTTGAATAAGAAGCCTTGGAAGAGGAAACTATCAGGAACGCCTACTACAACCCCTCCATCTTGGTATGTCTGTCTGTCCTATGACCTAAAAAATTTCTTATAATTTCCATTTGGGCAGGGAACTACCAGTGCAATACACTGTAATGGAACTGCAATGAGCATCCTGGACACCACAGTCCCTAGTACCTTGACACATATACAGTTACAGTTGTATTTGATTGGTACACGAGCAAGATTATTTGTACTGGATGTATAACATTTTTTTTATGTTTTAATGCAAATGCAGTCACACATTTGTGCATACATAGGTGTATTTTATGGGCGTAAATATTTTCTCATTCTGAAAAGGACCCCTGAGCATCAATATTTGAAAAATAAATGAAAATGAATTGGATGGCTAAATAACCTTTTGGATAATGAGACAGCCCTTCCATGTTCTAGTATTGTTTATATGATTAGAGATTTGTTGGCAGCTCGATCTCTGGAAGTGGGCCAGGAACAGTCCTCAGGACCATAGCCCTCAATTCACCCAAAACCTGAAATTGACTATTGATAAAACAGTAATCTAAAATGAAGGGAACTTCATACTTCAAAGAATCATCCCCCCAACTGGATGAGGAGCAGGAGAATGCTGAAGGGTGCCAAGAAGGGAAGGAAGAAGCAGGGAAACATGAAAAACGTGGTAGACAAGGGAATGATCAGGTAAGTAAAAACTAACCGTAAAGAGGTTAACAGAGCAGACACATGAAAATGACCAATAAAGCAAGGCTGAATTTTGTAATGAGACCTATGGAGCTGCAAATATGGGGGACAACCATATCTCATCTTTCAGTCTATACCCAGAGTTGGCTAAGCATTAAAAGTGTGCCAGGGTTTCTTTCACAGGCCTCTTTGGCTGATCATATGTGCTCAATGATTTGTGCTTAAATGACTTGCAAGCAAGAAAGTAAAGATGAGACAAAAGGGACAGAAGATCGCTCAACAGACCTAAGAAATATGTGGGGATAGAAACTATAAGGGCAATAGAACAGTGAGTATTTGCAAGAAGAGTGTAATGAATTGTTGTATATATGAACTCAACAATTGATAAATGTTGGACACAAATCTCTGATTGTTTTGTAAGGAAACAGCCTAGATTCTACTTTAATAACTGATTCACACTTTCGGTCTACCATATGTCTGTGGGTGGTAACTACTTAAGTGTGAGCCTAGAGTATGTAACAGAGCTGACCAAAATTTTGATATGAACTAAGTTCCGTAGTCAGAGAATACTGGTATTACCTGCTTTAGCCATTCTGCGGTTGTTAAAGGAAAGCATTCTAGAATGAAATCTGGCCGAATGCTGTGAGTTTAGAGACCATGGAGACTGTGGAGATCACGGATGGCAGGAGCTGTGGCTCTGATACTGCTGTCCTTTTATTACTGTTAAGTAAATAAAAGGGTACTAATTCTCACCTCATCACATAGTCTGCAGTCTCAGATTTGTCACTTTTGATGAGTGATGATCAGGATGAGCCTACAGAAGGTGCAACTAGTGCAGCATTTCAGCTTCATGAATTGTGTGGGGTTTGGTGCAAGGTTTTTACAGTTTCATAAGCTATCTTTTGGCATAGTTACTTTATATGCTTGGCTTACAATATCTGAGTTAGAGGTGCAGTGCATTCAAGGACATCTCTGGTGGATGTGGCAGTTGGTTAATGCTCAGATTGCTAGTTGGAATTTCCGTGATCTGACATTCTGAAGCAGTCATTATTGACAATTCTTGTGGCAATCAACTGCATTGAAATTAAAGAGGGACTATTGACGTCTGTTACCAATGACATCATCACAGGTACATTTGGCCATTTTGGATGCCGGTATCAACCATGCATTGAGTTGAACTGGTTGTGCAGACTTTCTAATAAAATGTTGTGCAGACTTTCTAATAAAATGGACTTAAATAGATTCATAATTTCTACTACAAATATGCAGCACTGAATTCATCAGCATCTGAATGTTATGGCAAAATAAACAGTATTGGTGAAACATTGTTCCTACACTCAATTTTCAGTTGAACACCATTATCATCTAAGTTACTATGAATTGCTACATTATATTTCCACATTTTGCAATCCATTAATCCATCACCCCCTATTTGCAGTGAGCATGTGAGACAGATTTAAGGAATGGAAGAGCTTTTAATGCTTACCTTGGCACCATTAAAGGACTCAGGATTAAAGCATTACTGTATAGCAAAAGATGGATACTTGTACATTCAGTAGGCATGGAGGGGCAAGGCTTTTTTGAACATTTACCAATTTTCATACAGGTTGTCGAGGAAGAGAACTAGATAAATATGAAGAAGCTATTAAAAAACTAGAGAAACATGTTTTACAGCCACTGAACCTTGCAGTCAGGAGGCATACATTTTTACAAAAGAGCAGTCAGTCACAGCAACTAATAACGCGTATGTAGCCTCTCTCAGGTGTGAATTTGAGAACTTCACGGAACATCTTATTGTGGGCAAACAGTTGTCAAAACAAAAGGGATATAAGAGAGATTATGGGGGTCATTTTGACCCTGGCGGTACGGGACCGCCAGGGCTAAAACGACAGAAGCACCGCCAACAGGCTGGCGGTGCTTCCAGGTGTATTACGACCACGGCGGAAGTGCGCTTCCCAGGGGATTACGAGTCCCCGACCGCCAGCCTTTTTCTGGCGGTTTGCACCACCAGGAAAAGGCTGGCGGAACGGGGAGTCGTGGGGCCCCTGGGGGCCCCATGCAGCTTTTCACTGTCTGCTATGCAGTGAAAAGCGCGACGGGTGCAATGCACCCGTCGCACGGCCGCAACACCGCCGGCTCCATTTGGAGCCGGCTCCTATGTTGTGGCCGTGATCCCCGCTGGGCTGGCGGGCAGAAACCAGGTTTCCGCCCGCTGGCCCAGCAGGGATCTCCAAATGGCCGCGGCGGATGTGCGGCCGCATTGGTGGCCGCATGGCGGTCAGATCTTGGCGGGCGGCAAGGTCGTAATGACCCCCTATGTATTTAAACCCCTTGTCTGGACAATGGTTTTGAATGCTGTTTCAGATTTAAGTCCAAATTCCATGTGGTCTCATTTTAAAACAGTGTCCAGCAATGGGAAAAGAGTGTGTTAACTGTGTTGTGATAGGGCGTTTTGCTAGAGAATGCAAAGCAGGTGGAAGAAATAAAGTCAATATGCTATTGAGAGAGACTGAGGAAACGTTAACTAACAGTCTCAATAATCTGGGTGGGTAAAATGGTGCGAAGGGTTTAATCAGTAAAACTATGACTGTTAAGCATCTATTCTGTGTGTGGGGAGGGGCAGGCAATTGGAGGGGTTCTTATCTATAGTGTTAATTGAAAGAGTATCTTTAGGGTCTTTATTTTTCTGCTTCTTACTTTCTCCAATGGGGCTTAGTTTACTCTACGAGTAATGCTGTACTTTGTTAACAGTAGTGACTGATTTAAATATACAGAAACTGGCAGGGGAGGGTAGGTTGCGGGTAAGACACTGCCTGGGACCACTTTTTTCCACAGCTAAGGTTTGTTCTCTGCCCAGACCTCAGAGGCAATACTGAACCTCCAACAGGATTGGAACCCCTCTGTCCCATACCACAATGGGTACAGATGACACAAGTTGATTAGGGAAACTCATTCCACACATCTTCAATCCCAACTTGGTGTAGGGTAAGGATTAACCTCTTTGTCCTGAAGAAATGACGAAGATCCAGTTGGGACACAAGGCATAAAACAAGTCAAACCTACACTACTCACTTTGAAGCTGTCAAAGTGCATTAACCCTTGCGCCAAGTCTGTCAAGAGGACCATCTCATTAAAATTAATTTGGTACTTCTTAGACAGTTTAATCCACCTGGCAATCCACCCTACACTCACTACACCTTCAACTACACTCCCCACTGCGGCACAAAATCTGAAGATCTCTGATAAAGAGCCCCCCCGCGGGGCCCGTTGGGCATTGCAGCGCCAGCCAAACAAGGAACAGCCCAATGATGAAGCATGACACCCATCTGGGTGGGTGAGGGCTCTATCTTCCAATCACCAGGATCCTCTGGTCCGGTGGTCCAGCCCCCTCTCTAGTTCTAACTGACAGCTTCACATTTTCTATAGGAACAGCATTCCTGTCTTGCATAGTGAACAGATCTGCCTCCGAATTTCTGTACTGGCATATACCAAGTCCAGTTTCTACACACAGGCATAGGGTCACAGACATGCCTGTCTATTTCAGTAAGCTGGGGGACAGAGTAGGGTGAGACCCTCATAGTGACTTGCACAACACTCCCTTTATCTTATTGAGTTATTGTATACAAACTGTGGAAGGTGAGAGATACCCTAGGTTTTTTTGTGGCTGAAACCTCGCAGGTTCTTCTGTTGTAGAGAACTTCTAAAATCTACTTTCAGGGTAGCTCTTCTCTGGTCCTGAACGGAGACTAAAGATCTCATCCTGGTGAGATAGACAGCATGTCCAAAACTCAGAGAATGAGTTTAAGGGCAGTTGCCTGATTTCCTGTGTGCTATGTTTTAAAATAGCTGGCCACCTGGAATTCCCTGGTTACTGATGTTGTACAATCAGTAATTTGGGTAATCCCCTTGAAGACAGGAAGACATTTTCTTTTTTTGTGACATCAATGACCCGTGTGTGGCACATAGCCTTCTGTGCACGTGTCTTGAGTCATTAAGGTAGTAAAGGATCCTAATTTTGTGGAGAACCATCTGGAGACACTTATATAGGACAAAATGTTTCATTATTGTGGTTTGGGACTGCCCTAACAACTTTCATGCCCAGTCCACACAGGTCTTTGGCACCCAAGAACCTAGGTCATCTCAGAGGCAGATCAGGACCAATAGCGACCCGTTCAGGTGTGTGCAAACAGGAGGTAGTTGCCATATATAATGTGTTGTGAGTTTGCGATACATATCTGTTTGGTTCCTGATGGACGCCGTATATCTGTGACGTAAGTGTTGGTGAAAATATTTCAAGTTTAGAATGTTGACCTCGCGCTTGCATGCAGAAGAATAAAGACGTGTAAGTCCAAGCTCCGTGTGTGGCGTATTAATTTCGAGTACCCAGGCTGGGGAGGACGCTCCACCACATATATATGGGAACAGGAGTTAAAACTGAATTGGTAAAGCGCCACTTGATTCCGGGCCACTTTTGAGCGCTTGCTTGACGAGTACACCCTACCTACATACAAACAAAAGCTAAATTGAGCCAAAAAATTATAAATCCGAGAGCCCGTTATCCAGAACTGCTAAAGGGAATCAGTCAGCTTACTCCTGAAAACTAAACGCTCACCTGTTTTCACGTCTGCATGCAGTATTTTAATAAAAGATATTTTTAACACGGCGTCGAAAAGAATGCATTAGAAAGAAAAGGTGTTTGTGTTTAGCCTTTTTTTTCTCGTCTTGCGCATCTCAACCAGCCTGTGTGACAGGTCGAGAAGAAGTGTTGTCGTGCCGGGTGCCAAGACTGAACTCTCGTCTATAAATACCAAGGGTGGCGTGTGACTGCTTCTCTGACATCTTGGCTGCGCCTCCCTGGCTTTCTAGAAAATCAGGTTTTCACACCCTGGTAAGATGGCGCTTCCTCGTTCCTGGGAGCAGCGCTGAAAGAGAACTGATCTTTGTTTTCACGCTCCTGGGCTTGGGACTGAATCACCTGCTGGGGGGAGACATAAAGAAAGGCACTGATGTGACACTCAACCCCGCGTGCCCCGAAGAAGAACTAAAAATAATGTAAAAAGTGCAGTACTTTTGAGGAAAGACACAGGCGCCAAGTTTACTTTCCAGGAACAGGACAAGGCAAGGTGCCAGAGGAGGGATGTGTGGATGTCGGCGAGCACAGACAGCCTGACTCACAAATATCTTGTGAGAGTTTAAGTTCGGCTACCACGCGAAAATAGACTTTTTAAACGAGTGTTAGTCCCTTTTCGGATTCACAAAAGTGTATTTTGGAATTCAAGGACTTATAGAAGAATCACGCACGCATTAAAGGATGCACTCACATAAAAAATTGCGAATAAGTAACTCTTCTAACAGTGGTGAGGAGTGAGTGTTCCAGGGCTGGAATGACATTAAAGTTTGTGCTGTTCACCAATGTGCACGTTTATGGGTATTGGCAAATTCGTCTCTGAACCGTTCCTAGCTAGGTATATGTATTCCAGTTAAGGGAAAGAGGAAATCTCTTTTTTAGACTGAGTTGGGGGAAAAGACATCCTTAAAATGGGTGGTAGCCTAAGGGGAAAAGTTTCTCCTTGAGGATTGTCACCGTGTAGAAAAATGTCGTACCAAGTGCATTTGCACTTGCTCAGCAGAACGTTTGCATGAACAATTATGCAAGTTCGTATCTACTCATGTGAAACATGGGGTTCCCCAAAGTTTCCTAGAAGTCTGTCTGGAAATCTGACACTTGCTTGTTTTCAAGCCACCTTCTGGAAACTTTTGTGAATGTTGGAAGTTATAAAATGACACTCATGCAAGGTCATGAACCTTCTGGGGCAGGTTTACAACTTTTTTTAAGAATTGGGGACATATCATCCGAGCACACACACCTGTGTGCGCACACACACTCACTCGCTGACTGCGCCAAGGGAGCGTGTAAATGGCAGATGTGTGTTATACAAAAGCTTCTTGACATAACATAACTTGAAGAGTTAAAAACCAGGCTCTTCGAGCAGGCTTCTAAATTCATATTCGACAATCCAGGACTCAGAAGGGAACATTTACCCCCATCCTCTCTACATAATATGACACCTGACTGCTCTGCCCACCCTGTCTGCTTTGAGATCTCTCGCCTCCCTCCCTCATGCAGTTATTGTACAACTCCTAAAGTCTTCTTACACCCAAAACATCTCTACTAGGGGCCACATGTACAAAGCTTTTTGCACCTCGCTAACAGCGAATCTGGCTGTTTGCGACGTGCAAAAAGCACTTCCCGATGCACAAACCCAGTTTTGCAATTCGATAACATTGTTACTGAATCGCAAAACAGGTTTGCGACTCGCAATTAGGAAGGGGTGTCCCCTTCCTAATTGCGAGTCACAGTGCAATGTAGGATTGGATTGTGACTGCGAACGCGGTCGCAAACCAATCGCATTTTGCACCCTTTTCAAATGGGCGGTAACCCATTCGCAAAAGGGAAGGGGGTCCCATGGGGGACCCTTCCCTGTTGTGAATGGCACTGCAATTTTTTTTTCAGAAACAAAAACGTTTCATTTTTCGTTTTTGTAATGCATCTCGTTTTTCTTTAAGGAAAACGGGCTGCATTAAAAAAAAAAAACTGCTTTATTAAAAAGCAGTCACAGACATGGTGGTCTGCTGGCCGCAGCAGGCCACCATCCCTGTGAGGGCCGCCATTCGCAAGGGGGTCGCAAATTGCCACCCACTTCATGATTATTCATGAGGTGGGCATTTGCGACCCCCTTGCGAATCGCAGATGATGTCAGGGACACCATCCAACATTCAGAATTGCGACTCGCAAATTGCGACTCGCTCTGACTCGCAATTTGTGGGTCGCAATTCCGAATGTTGCTACATGTGGCCCTAGGCACCTAGAAGTTGTACCTAGAAGTTGCCTCTGTGTAGCCTTTCATGCTTAATAAAACAGCAATACAATATATGTGAAGGAAAATTGGCATACGTTTACATATAGGAGTGAGAAATTAAATCTTGCATAAAAGGATTTTTGGCTCTATGGCTATAATAATGTGTAAACGTTTGCAGCAAGTTCCCTTAAGTTGACCATGTCCTTCCACCCCCACGATTTAGAGGCAGCCCACAATTTAGAATATTTCTAAGAGAGTTCTACCAAATCTGCTTGAAAAGTTGCAAAACTCACATATATCCTAGAAAGGGTTCTAATTACCTGTATTTCCTGTATATTCTTCCCTCATCCATTCCTACCCAGACAATATCAATAATGTGTTGCAGATGAGGGCTGGGGGAAATCCTTCTCCAGGCTTGGTAGGGAAAAAGAACACCCCATAAATTGTTAGCAGTGTAAGGGAAGGAGTTTCTTCCGCCTGAGAAATTTTACAGTGCTACCATGATCACCAATAATGCCATTTCTCACAAATTAGGAGAGGGCCTGTCAACCTTTAAAGATAAACCTTGGTTTAGTTTACATTTCCGACACTGAAAACTTCCCTCACTTTGATACAAGTTAACATTTTGTTCAAAATAACTATTATCTTTTCCTAGAAAATATGGCCATGTATTGTCCAAGGTCTCTCAGCCATGCCAAACTGCCCACGATATTTTAGAAAATCCCTCCTTATGTTCATCTTTGCTTTTAGTGACCCATCTAGAAAGTATCATGTGCTACATATATGTATTGTGATGGGTCATGCTTTACTATGAACTTTTGCTTGTATGGTTGAGTAAGATGCTTTATCTCATGCTCCATCAGTGTGGTGCATGCCTATACACCACCATGACGGTGCGCATTCACATGCAAATCGCATGATAAGGCAAGATGGCCTGGCCTGAGAGCTGCGTCTGTTGACCAACGTCAACCAGACATTGTAATTCGACTGCTTAGCACTTTGACGGCCTGCCAAAGGCACCCAGGTGTGTGTACAAATGTGCTGTACGCTTCCAACAGCCAGCAGAGAACACACATATGCCTCAGGCCCTCAAAAGTGCTATGTGCTACGAAGTCCAAGGAACCTATAGTGTGAAATATGTAGTGACAGAACATGAGATGAGATGCTGAAACAAAGGTACAGGTTGCAGAGCAGGTCCTGATACCGGTGAAAATGTGGGGTGGATGGCAACAGTAGAGTCTTTCTGAGGCCATTCACCCACCTCAAAGCTCAACAACTGGTGATGCATGCCAGGATCCCCTGACCCACTGCTTCTGCAAACCATATAAGAGTGTGCAGACAAAAATATGGCAAGTAACACCATTCTCATGTTTCCCTTGCAGAACCTGCTCGCCTATTCCGCGTGGAGGGCATGTTGAGCTACTGTTACAAATTACATATCTGCAAAAAAAGATGACTGCAAAAAGGTTGTCCCTTCTCTTTTATGCTGGTGAAGATGTCCAAAAAATATTTTTCAAGGAGAAGATGAAGAGTAAGTATTAGCACTCATAAGGTAGGGCCTCCATTTGTGGACGATCTACAAAACGTTATTAGGAGATTTGTAATTGTCACAGTAATTATATCACAGACAATTACATTTCATCACGAGATAAAGGGCAGTTCTCGTGCTGTTACAGATAACAACGATAACTCCCTCCCCCAGCAGGCCCAGCCCACCCACGCCAGCATAAAATAACAGACATGAAATGCTTCAGTAGTGGTCCAAAGCCCCTGAAGTAATGTAAGGAATAAGGACTGGAACATTATCACTAACCCTGAGATAGATGATTAGCAGCATCAGAGTCCGAAATGTCACAAATACCGGAGGTGTGTAAAGTCTTGGGCATTGTCAATTGGAACTCCCCTGAAATTTGTTGCCTTTTGACGTGGGTGATGCATGGGCACCAAGTTTTATCGAATTGAGCAACCCTGCCATCTACCAGGGCAGTGAGCTTTTCCATCGCATTAATTGATCACACTTTACCCCACCATGGGTTGTGAGCAGGCGCGTTAGGTTGTTTCCACAGTTGGGCTATGTCCATCCCTGCAACTGAGAGGAGGTATGAAAACAGCTTCTCCAGTGGTGTCGATGTGGGGAATTGTCTTTGGACCCCAGGGCTGCCGAGCAGGATAAGTAGTGGATCGCAGGGCAGGATGGTACATGTAATGTTCTCTATTGTTTGAAGAATTACCTCCCAGAAAGACTGGATGTGTGGACAGGGCTAATGCGTGTGGAAACAGTCCCTTTGTCATTGCAGTCCTTACAATACGTGGCCGGGGTGCCAAACATCTTATGAAGTCGAGGGAGACAAATTGTAAACATTTTCTTTATAACACAAACAGATAGAGGAAATGGCTGTCCATGAGTCATCTGATGTTTTCACTACCAATAACCTTTCCCACTGAATTACACAGCCATGTCTTTTCAGTGGAGTAAGATCTAGATTGTAACAATAAAACAAGGAAATGTCCCTGCATCTTACATTAGTAGTGAACAAAGATTCACTATGTGTTTCCTCTCTCTGGAGTGGCCTCCTAGCAATGTTGTGTCCTGCTCATTTCAGAGTTTGTGGAAGCCTATATGCATTGCGCCTCGTCAGGGCGAAAGACTTGACTAACTCCTCTCTCGAATGCAGTTCATGTCCATTGTAGCACTCTCTCAAACAGGGACTCCAGGTCCGACCTTCCTGGTGGGAAGTCTGGATTATTAGTCAAAGGGGTGAGAAGAAATGGGTAGGATGGAAAAGTCTGTTTGCTACATACGATATGCCACTAAGACATGAGTGTGTTAGTTAATGGTACCAGAGGTGGTGAGCATGACCAAGTTGTCTCTGGAAGCTACAGGAGATCTTTAGGTGGCATGGGTGAGAATGCTTGTTCCAAATGCACCCAGGACTTGCCCTCAGGGTCATGGTTCCAATCAAATGAGGGGAGAAGGTGAGCCGGTTGGACGAATGTCGATATGTCTGGCAACCCCAGGTCCCCTTCTTGAGGAGATTTTGGTAGGAATGTCTGCGAGATCCACAGATTTTTGCCCCTCCAGACTAATCTGAGCACCTTACGACAAAGTAGTTGCTGGGATACAGGGGGCGTGGTCAGTGGAAGGGTCTGCAGTACATATAAGAGAGAAGGCAAGAAATTAATTTTCAGGCTATTTAACTGGCCCAGCCGGGAAATTTCCAATTTACCCCATTTACAGAGATCCTTGAAGAGGACTGTAAGCAAGGGTGGAATGTTGCACCCGAACAATGGCAGGGAGTGACTAGATACGTGGGTCCCTAGATGATTTCAGATGGTGGACTAAGCCCAGGTGTACCTTGTCTGTTAAATAGGATCACGTAGTTGACACTGGATCTACCACCCAAAGCCCTCAGGATTTGCAGTAGTTAATTTGAAAGACAGATGCTAAAGCAAAGCACTCCAGGTCTGCTTGCAGCCCCGGAAGGGTGGTTTCTGGCTCGGTGACAAAATAAAGAATATCATCTACAAAGGGAGCCAACTTGTGCTCCCTGTTCCCCACTAGCATGCCATGAGTATTTAGATTATTCTGTATCTGGGACACAAGGGGTTCCACAGTCAAGGTAAATATCAGTGGGAACAAGCAACAGTACCATTGGCTGTTTCCGATGTTCTGCCACCTCCATGAGTGCAACTGCCAATCTGGCATTATCATTGCCCTGTTTCTGTATAATGAAGCCAGATTGTTGAATGGCAATGAGACAAGGCCATACTTGGTGTAGCCTGGCCACTTGCATTGAAGTAAATATTTTAACAACACAATTTAGTACTGTTATTGGTCTATAGGAAGGGCAGAGCACCAGTTTGTAGAGTAGGACCAGGTGGGGACCCCTCGTAGAATCTGTTACCATACTCGACTCCAAAAATATAGTTAAAAGCCCTTTGCCAGGGGATCAACTAGCACTGAGCTGTATGCTTTGTAGCTGGTGGCGGGGAACCATCCAGGCCTGGTGCTTTTCTGCAAGGTACAGCATTAATGGCAGCTCTGACCTCCTCGAGGAGCCCCCAAATCAGGTGGCGTAAAGCCTTGAAGAAGCTCATCTTGGAGACTGCCATCGACGTCCTGTGCCTGAAATAGGATAGCATAATACTGTTTGAAGGCAGAAAGAACCCCCGGGGTATCGCAGTATCAGTCAACATCCTCATCTACTATCTTCTTGTTATAGTTGCGAGAGGCAATCTTTCTGAGTTTATAAGTCAAAAACTGATCAGAATTGTCTTCCTTCTTGTAGTAGATTCGATTTATGAATAATAATTTTTTAGTGGCCCGCTTCATGTGAAGTTGTTGTAATTCCACCGTAATATACAGAGTTCTCTTAGAGATCTAGTCAAGCCCCCTCGTTTCTGCTTGGCCTTGGCCAGTAGGATATGGGCTTCTAACTCTTGCTTGTGTTGCTTCGCGAGACGTTCAAAGGTTGCTGCATGGGATATAGGCTTGCCACAGAAGACCATCTTAGCTGCATCCCATAAAGTGGCGGGGGGGACCTCGCAGTTATCATTTTCACTAAAATACTAGTCAATGATGTCACGGATTTGGTCCCTAAAGATTGGGTCTCTCAAAGCACTTTTTTTCACTACTCATGGTTTCGGAAAGGTTTTAAGAGGGAACTCTGAGCTCATCATCATTCAAACTGGTGCATGGTCAGGGAAGGACTTTATTTATAAGGAGGTATCTACCAACTTGGACAGAAGGGAGCGTGACACCAAAATAATTTTTGGTTGTGGGAGAGTAATCATGTTCATCCTCATAGTTGTGATGCTAGGCATTCCTAGTGTCAAGCTGAGCATACCCTGTGTGAGGGAGGCAGGGGGCCACAAGTTGCCATGGCGAAGGTAAGAGCAGTCAAGGCCCGTATTCAAAGAGGCATTAAACTCACCACCCAGAACTATGTCGCCCCCAGCGAAGATTGGGATCCTCCCGAAGATGTCTGTATAGTAGGATTGTTTGTCTTCTTTGGGGCTATAAACAGAGAATACAGTCAGCAGGGACCCCCTCCCCAAGATCCCCTGATGTCCACCACTCGGCCCTCGTGGTCGAAGAGTGTGTCATCAACCCAGAAGGTTGAATCTCTTTGAAGTAGAATGGCTAGTACTCTTGTCTCATGAGTGGAGATATTTATGATAGGGTTGAATGAGATGGGTTTCTTGTAGCAATGCCATATCTACTTCCTTCTGACGTAGCCCCTGCAATAGCTTAATTGGGGAATTCAAGACTTGTACATTATCAGATATGAAATGTAAAGGTGTCATGTCATACAGCGGGTCGTGTTGGTGAATATAGTAGAAGGGGCTTAGTCCAGTATAGAGGTAGATGCCTGCACTGGTAATGACCTGTGTGTGTGACAACAAGAGGTAAGTAACATAAAATAAGTCCAAAAATCAAAGGTGGTACCTGTGGGTGAGGACCCAACAAATATATCCAAGATATGTGTAGAGAGCACTAATTTACCTGGGTGAGGATCACTCACTTGAGATATTTGTGAGGTCAAGCACATAGCTGAGTATTAGTTGGGATTTAAGAGAGCTGGGTTAACCCTCCTTTGTGTGTATTCTGATTTATAGTTTGGGAAGCTGAGGGTCCACCCAATAAAAACTTGTCACTCCTCTTTAGTGTTGATGTATGTCGTCTTTAATGCAGAATACCTCATTTTGTCAGACTAACGTTTAAGGATACTCTCTTACACTACTGCAGAATAGATGACCAAGCTGGTCACCATGAGTCAACTGGTACTGACACACAGATAGATGTGTCCACCTCATCAATTGAATACATTCTGGACATGGACCTGGAAACATTGATTTTATCTGGATCTTGCCTCTTTCGGAGAAACACAACCAATACATGCTAAGGCAGAGCAAGGCCCACAGAAGGAGGTCATTTGAATTGTTTAAAAGACTGGCTCTGAGAATGTGCTGGGAAGCCGCTTAATAGGAAAATCAAGAATGCGGTGTATCCTGGTCAGAATTTCAGGTCAGATGTCCTAGTAAAGGCATGTGTAGAAATGGCATGCGTGTCTCTATCATACAAACCCCCCACCCACCCGAAGGCCCAAAACAACCCCCAACCCTAATACCTTACCAACCTAGCCCCTCCACCCGCTCTGAACCCTAAAAAAAATACTACCCTAACCCCCCCATTCCCTTCCTTAGAAACTAAATTACCCGACCACCCACCCGCCCTGAACCCTAATAAAAAAAACTACCCTGACCCAAACCCCTGCCCCATAAAACAAAACTACCCCGAAACCCCCCACCCGCCCTGAGCCCTAAAACCGTCCCCTCTAAGTAAACTACCCCAACTCCCCCACCTGCCCTGAGCCCTAAAAAAACAACTATCCTCACCCCCAACCATGCCCCCAAAAACTAAATTACCCCAACCACCCCACCCGCCCTGAGCCATAAAACCTTTCCCCCTAAGTAAACTATCCCCCTGAGCCCTAAAACCTTCCCCCAAGTAAACTACCCCTAACCCCACCTGCTCTGAACCCTAATAAAAAAACTACCCTGAACCCTACACCTGCCCCATAAAACAAAACTATCTCAACATCGCCCATCCACCCTGAGCCCTAAAACCTTCTCCCCTAACTAAACTGCCCCTAAGTAAACTACTCCAACCCCCACCCACCCTAAGCCCTAAATTCATCCCACCCCTAAAAACTACCCCCCACCCCTGCCCCAACCCCACTTACATCACTGCGTCCTCTCCCGATCCTTCCTCCTCTTCTCTCCTCCCACCCTTCCTTAAACCTTCCTCCACCCCTTTAAAAATAAACTACCTCACCCCCCACCCTAAGCCCTATATAAAAATAACCAAACCCCCCAACCCTGCTCCTAAAATATAAAATAGACCGACCCCCCACCCTAAGCCCTCAAAAACTAAATACACAAGCCCCACCACTCCGCCCTTAAAAAAAACAACCCGACCCTTCCCACCCATCCCAAGCCCTTAATCCACCTCCTACCCCTAAAAACTACCCCCACCCCTGCCCAACTTAACTCATTGTGTCCTCTCCCAATCCCCTCTGCCTTTTTCTGTGCCTTAACCACACATATGCGTAGTTAAGGCACCTAAAAAGGCAGTTGTTGTTCCGGCAAGCGTGGTGACGTGTTGTTCAGGACGTTTCCCAAAAACTAAGCACTGAACGAAGAAGCGGGATGTAGGTATAATTTTTTCTCCCTTTTAGAAAAGTGCTAGACCGCTGCAAGTCTGAAGCCATCTTAGCTTCCATAGGAAGCAGCTGCACATGGTTATGTTTTTCATCGCTATCGCAGTTAGCTGCCATTTTGGACCATTTATAAAAAAAAATGGGCGCAACTGCGCTAGTCCAGGTGTGCGTAATTTTTTTTTTCGCAAGCTAACGTCATTCCCTAGCGTCATATGTGCACCATATTTAGAAAATGACGCACAATGGCACTAAGGAATGGTTAGCGTAAAAAAAAGACGCTAACCTCCGCGACATGGCGTAAGTAAAAATTACGCTAATGCTGCAAAAGTGGCGTTAGAACATTTTGCGGAATGCTTTTTGACGCAAAACCGGTTTGCGCCATATTTAACAGCATTAGCGTAAAAAAAATGCACAAGCAAGGAAAAGAAATTGGGAAGACAAGATGGAGAATGCAGGTCAGGAGAGACCCCACGGAGATCTCAATCTGCCAAGTACCAGCCAGGAGGGTCCAGCAAATCCCCAGGAGAAGGAGAAGAGGAAGCAGAAGTGTCACTCTAGTGAGGAGGAGAATGACATCATGGTCAGACAGGTGACGGAGCATCAACACCAGCTCTTCGTCACCTCCAAATTGCCAATAGGTAGGAGAGAGGATATATGGCAGGCAGTAGTAGATAAAGTCAACAGCGTGGCAGAGGTGAAGAGGACTGTCACTGATTGCAAGAAGCGCTGGCACGACTGCAAGCACAGAACTAAGGAGAAACTGGCCAGGAACTGAAAGGCAGCACTGCAGACTGGAGGTGGAAGTCCTGCACCCCAGGAGGACTTAGATGAGCTGGAGGAGATGGTGGCAGCGGTTGTCCTGGAGGAGTTGGTAACTGGAATGGCAGGACAGCACAGACTACCAAGAACTACCACAAATGCAGGGCAAGTTGCAGGGAGGACTATCTAGAATCTCACAAATGGCAGAAGGGGGAGGCACTTTGGACACACTGAATGCATGCATAAGGGTTGCATCGGGACACATAGGGCCATAATCAAAAGGCCCCATTTCCACCCAAGCCTCACTTTTAGTGCCGCTGTGATGGCGCTATGCACTCCAACACATACACAACGTGATCTTAAGCCACTTACTGCAGCTTGACACCTTGTAAATATGGCCCATACACAAGCAGGACTTTGCCTGGAAGGGGCATGCAATCAGTGTGGCTGTTGCTGTGCCACAACAACACCCATTGCATATTGTTGTTGCTCCAGATCCAAGACAACATGTTCACCAGAGGCTGTGACTAAAGTCAACACCAACCCAGGGATGGTGTCAGGATGGCGCAACAAGACAAAATGCTTTCATCCTCCTTGTGTCATTGCCCTTCTCATGTGTGCTGTATTCTGCAGCACACATAGAAATGCCACCATGCCATAATAGATTGTTTATGTGCAGTAAAGGACACCTTCCTGCATATAAACAATCTAGCCCCTCAACGTAGGTATCCTTGCACTATGGTGCAAGGATGCCTGTGTTGATGCAGGGAGATCAAATCTGGGTAGGCGCTGGGGGAAATGCAGGGGTGTGCCATATTCCAGAAAATACAGTGCATCCCTGCATTTCAAAAGTGGCCCAGAGCAGTGCAACTATTATTGCCGCTGCACTGAGCTGTGCCACTTAATAACAAGCATTTGCAATGCAATGGGTCTCGCGTTTAATCGACTTAGAGCTATTAGTGTTGTAAACTCCTAACCGGACTTCTATTGCCATATAAAATGAAAATGAAAAGTAATACGGTTTTACATAAGCAAGCTGATGTAAAGCGCCATGCCATCAGCATGAAGAAGCATACAAAAGGACAAAAGTTCACTCGCAGTCAAATGTATTGGCAAATGTGCAGTGAGATAACGCTGCTTAGGAAATAACAAGAAAAGGTATTAAAAAACCATGCTGAAAACATGGCGCCTCGTATGTTTTCAGTAGTTGGCAGGTGTGCTTAAAGAGGGCTAAACACCAGAAAAGGCCTGATGTATACTTGCCTTTCACAAATAAAATCAAGCGGTTTTAAAAGGCAAGCCCATGAACCAACAAAACTGATGGGTGTGACATGGGCATGGTTAACAGCCCACAGAAAGATTACAGCAGGCTATAGCGCTTGCGCGCTCAACCCTAAAAAATCAGGGCGTCAGTGTACAACATGTGGAACGCAACCCGCACCGGGTGGTCCAACAACTCTCACACACCTCCATGCACCATTTGGGAATGGGCACCAAAGTTAACTCATACAACATATGGGGCATGTCGGTGATCATCCTTTGTCATGCAGTACAAGTAGCTTCAATTTCACCATGTAACAAGGTTGTCTGTGTTGTGTGAATGGTTGGTGTTGTCTAAAAAGGGATACCTTTATGTGTACGAACGGGCACAAGTGGCATCAATGTTGCACTTATGACACAATGTCGCTAGCCGGTAATGCAACAGTGCCATCATACAAATAGTTGCCCATGTGGATCCAAGCTGTCCATTCCCCTCGTGCCACATTAACAAAGTCTCAAAATGCATGCATTGATCCTCATTTTACATCCTTACACCAACATATGCCTGTGATGGATATGCTGTATGCAAGGAAATGTCAATAATGTAGGGAGGGACAAACTAATGGGGCTGACAATCCTTAATGGTTACACTATGCCATCCAATTAGCATTCTGTGGGGCCTGCTAAAGGCAGATGAGAGAGTAACACAAGCATTGTAAGCAATGGACCTCCTTGTGCTTTGCTGCACTAGTGCCATCATTCATGGTACCAATGCAGTAAAGCACCAAAATAGTGACAACACTCATTACACTACTGTGGGAATGTCCACCATGGTGAATAGAAAGGTAAATGACATGGTACCTTGGTGTCAGTGGCTGGGGCAAGGGGCCTGCAGGGAATATGGTGGTGTGGGATCAATGCACAAAATACCTTGAAAGGTTGCCCCATGTGTGATACACAATGCAAAACGTAATTAACAACTACAACCTGGGGTCTGAAAATGTCACTGAGCCTCCAGTAGCAAGTAAATAATGAGCCATGTCAACAGCCACTATAATCAAAGATTGACATTTCACTATCTCATTGCAGAGGATGATGTCTTACCTCCTGCCAACCTGCCTGTCCTGGATTTTACAGATGACATGGATGACCAGCTGCTGACCATCAATGAAGAGACTCTCTAGGATGTCCTAGGTTCCCTCCAGACATCACCTCCAGTCGCAGGGAGGACACACAGCATTGCGGGGTCTCCACATGAACCACCCAACTACCAACACACAGCACCAAACAGCCCTGGACTCCTAGGGCCCAGACATCACCTTTCAGAGGTCAGTGGTAGGAGTCCAGCGGGAGGTGGCCAAGCAGGTGCGGATGGGGATGGAGACCATGGCGTGGGAGTGCAGAGGTGCCTCAGCCGAAATAAGGACAATTCAGTTGCCATCAGATGCGCCCACTCTCGACTACGTGGACTCCAGCAGCCCCTGGCCGTCATAGCTGCTGTCATGAGGCAGGGGCTTCAACAATTGCCCTCCCAAAGTGGCAGCAGGATGATAGATAACAGGCTGGGGGCTATACAAAATACCCTGGAGTCCATACGGCGGGAAGTGGCCTCCCTCAGGGAAAACATGGCTGCCTACCACCGTGATGTAGCAGCAGTACCTTCTTGCTGCAGTGATGCCTTATGTGTGCCCACAAATGGCAGCTGCTGGGACCTTTGATTCCACATCTCAATCCCCTGATGTGTGTGTGGCCCCCTGAACTTTAACAACAGCACCACACATGGCACAGGAGGAACCACACACATCAGAGGATGAAGATGTAGAAGGAATAACATTTGCAAGGAAAACCACCATGTAGCACCAGTCTGTGCCACATGGACAGTATCTCCTTAGTTCTGTGCTTAAGAACATGCCAGTGTTGTGACAACTGGCAATGTGCCTTCTTCACTCAACCACTGTTGACTTATCTGCTATTGACTGTCCTTATCTCAATTCCTGCCTATTGTCAATTTAGACACCTCCTCACTAATGCACACTTCTCCTACCCATCTCTCACGACATGTCCTTCACCCTTGGACTCTGAATGTACAACAAATGGCTGAGGATCTCTCATGGGGTCTGTGAACTGGTCATTGTATTGCATTTCAAAATACACTTGCACATGTAAATAAATCTCCATATTCACATGTATCATGGCATCTTTTACTGTGATCCATCAGCTCTTCTAAATATATGCATTGTGTGACGCTATGTAACAGAACCTAATTACACATGTGGCTTACTGTCAGACACAAAGCCATACACTAGGACTCTAACATGAAAAAGGTGACTGATGATATTGTGGGCTACAACCAATTTACAGAGCCTTAAAGGCAGGTATTGAACAGGTAGCCATGCACGTTGGCATATGGCATGTATAGGTCAGAGCCAAGTGTCTGGAATTTTCCCTGATGAGAGCATTTGTACAACTAATATGTGTAGAACAGAAGAGGCAAAATTGATCAGTGACGGGCAGGTATCAGTTTGCCAGGATACATAACCCAAATAAGTTTATGTAATGTGTGCCACACTTTACAAGATTATTTCTGACAGACCTCGGCGACAACAGTTGAAGTTCCATTGTTACCTGTATACATACACAATGGGAATGTCTGCAACTGGGGACGACAAATGTTTTGAGTAGCTGATGTCATATTGCAGCCAATCTGACAGCTCCTTGGTCATAGGAAACACACATAGTCAAACATGTAAATCAATACAGAAAGCATAACCTAAGGCATTCCTCTAACTTGGCTAGTGCACACATGAGAACACCCAGATAATCAATAACACGTACACCTAATTGTCTAAAACAGGATTTATTAAAACCTAAAAACAACACCTTATTAAAACCTAACCTAGACACTATCCTACACTACACTAACATATACTAAAATATCTAAACTTACCCCTACAGCTATCTATCCTAATCTAAACTTATCTTAAACATTTAATGTCACAAACCAACCATTGTCCCCTCACCCCCCTTAAGAGACAAGATACAAGTAGGACAACATTAACTAAAGCTACACATATACTTACTTAATCTATATCCTAAACATATATATTTTTGTACATTTTTTTATGGATTTTGTTTTATTTTCTTTATTTTTTTAATAAACATAGAGTCCCATACATAAGCACCCATCCAGCCCCCCAAACAAAAAACAATACTAAAACCCACCCCCCCAACTACACTTACTGTATCCAACAACTAACATAATCTATTTAACTAACCTATCACCACCTACTTAAAACCCACTAAAACTGATTACAATATACAACAGGAGAAGTGAAGGAACTGGGAGGCCGTGCATTAACATGATTTAAGCTTCTACAGCTTTTTTTTGCAATACTTCAACAACTTGAAATTGCGAGCATTGTCCTGCTCAAGTTTGTCCAACCTTGCCATAATGGCTGCTATGTCCCTCCTCATGTCCGCCTCAAACTTTGAAGATGTGGCTGCTGTGGTGGCCTTGTAGGCCTAGGTGCTGCTGATGAGGAGGGGGTTGGTCCAGCTAAGGCACACCTGACCCCTTATGTCATGCCGGATGTGCCCTGCACTGTTGCGACCTGTTTCGGAGGTCCCTCGTGGAAAGGCAAGCCAAGCCCCTGAAGATTTTTCCTGCCGATATCTCCTGGCCATCTTCCGGTACCCTGTCTGTACCACCATGATGTGGCGGAAACGCTCTCCCTGCTTATCAAAAGCACGCTTCTGTGCTGTGATCATAGTGGAAGTTAAAACATGAGAACAACATGGCATCAAATACTGCATTGGGTAGAGGTATAACAAACATGTAATGTACACAGCATCCTCAGATGACACATGCTGTCCACCAGACATTCCACAACAATGTCAATTACCAATTCAAGACTAAACTTCCTACCAGCCATCTATGGTATCATGTACATGTCATTGGGTTAACGGCTATCCAATGTTGATCATTACGGCCCAGAGATAAATGGATGAGTACCTCCTTGCGCAACATTTGTGTCATCATATTTGGCCTAACAAGTTCCAAATCCCTGTGCCATAGTCACAAAGTGGCACAATGCATGCATTCCACCACTTTCACACCCCTTGCGCTACATTAAGCCTTGGCCAGGCATCATGGATGCAAGGTGGGGTTCACTCAGTAGGAGGACAGGAAGAATGGCACCGGAATTCTAAGGGATGCCAATGCGTCATTCATGTGTTCTTCAGTTAACCCCTGCTCAGAATAGGCATTACAAGGGAGCATATCATTGTTTACAATGGGTCTCTATGTACAGGTCAGGGTTAGTGCCCATATCGTTTAGCCTAAACCTGAACAGTATGTCTATATTGTCTACAGTTTTTGTATCTATTGGCCCCTACCCTGTGGCATAGTGTGTAATATTTCTTATGCAGCGCACAAATAGTGGCTGTATGGGCTCCCTAAGGGACACAGGAAGAGTGGCACTGCACTGGGTGCAGCGACAATATTCCTTCTTATTGAACTACCTATGCATGTTTAACATCTCCTAAGTACCAGGTATACACTCAGCATCCACATTCTAAACCCACGTGATGTGACCAAGGTCACAATTATCATGTTGGGTAGATCATGTTGGTTAATCTGCACACATCTAGTTTGCTACAATCCGTGGACACGTCCCATATCCATCTGGACCAGAGCTGAATTCTCTTTGTATACTCAACTGACTGTTGCCCAGCACAATAAGGCTCCTTGCACGGTCGCTGCCTCACTTAATTTCTGAAGAGTAGTGAGGCACCAGTGGTGCAAGTGTCTCCTTCATAAGCCCCCTAGAGACCTCAACACATGTACATCATTTGAACCATGTCCTGAGTAACTTAAAGCAACATCTGGCACACAGTGCTGTAAAATATGCTGTGACAAATATGTTGGCAACAGGCATGCTAATCAGATAAACAGCATCTCTAACACATATCTTGACTGACATCACTGTGTATGTGGGCATGCTTTCCTTTTGCTAACACCCACAATTCCATAGCAGCACAGGTTGGCACTGGTGCAAAAATCAACTTAAATCTAGGGGGGTCATTCTGACCCTGGCGGTCACCGACCACCAGGGCCAACGACCGCGGAAGCACCGCCAACAGGCTGGCGGTGCTTCCTGGCCAATTCTGACCGCGGCGGTAAAGCCGCGGTCAGAAAAGGGGAACCGGCGGTTTCCCGCCGGTTTTCCCCTGGCCAAAGGAATCCTCCATGGCGGCGCTGCAAGCAGCGCCGCCATGGGGATTCCGACCCCCTTCCCGCCAGCCTGTTCCTGGCGGTTTACACTGCCAGGAAGACGCTGGCGGGAACGGGTGTCGTGGGGCCCCTAGGGGCCCCTGCACTGCCCATGCCACTGGCATGGGCAGTGCAGGGGTTCCCTAACAGGGCCCCATAAAGATTTTCAGTGTCTGCTTGGCAGACACTGAAAATCGCGACGGGTGCCACTGCGCCCGTCGCACCGCAGCAAATCCGCCGGCTCCATTCGGAGCTGGCTTCATCTTTGCTGGGTCTTTCCCGCTGGGCGGGCGGGCGGCCTTTTGGCGGTCGCCCGCCCGCCCAGCGGGAAAGTCAGAATGACCGCCCGCCTGGGTCGGAATGACCCCCTACATCTTTAACATTGCATCAGGCATGATGTCAATACCCTAACTCAGACGATTTCATCCCATTGATCACACATAACATTTCAACATTGCATTGCACATATCATATCCTCTCACACAAAAGCCTGGAATAACACATGTGACACACAAGTTGACACTTACTGGCTGCATCGGGCCTTCAAACTGGGACACCTCTCCAATTGTGTAAGGTAGAGGTCCACCTGCAAGACATGACAGGAACACACAGCTTAGTGATTTTTGTAAATTTATGTGCATGGACAACTGTTACACAGTCAACTTGTTAAGTTGAGTAAACAAGTCATCTTTGTGTTAGGACTGAACAACTGCCAAACTTTACAGATTAAAGAGGCCCTGACATCACCAGAGCATCACTTTCCCTGATGCTCCTGTGGTGTTTTTCACTGCACCATACGTACAAGGAGCTGCCATGCAGCTTTTAGTAGTGTAACGCCTCCATGTACATATGGGGCTGCAAGACACAGTATTTTGCATCAGAGGGGCATGCAATGGCTGTTGCAGTGGCTGTCCCATTGTAACACCCATTGCTTTTGACGCTGCCCCAGATTTTTAAGACATCTTACTTGTTACCAGTGCCAAAAGACTGACAACAGCTCAGGGGTGGTGTGAGCATAGCAGAGATTTGAGGAATGCATGGATACCTCCTTGTTTCTTTCTTCTTTTATGTGTGCACCATTTGAAGGCCCACATAGTTGAGGTAAAATGTATTGATGTTTGCTTATATGCACATAGGTGTCCCTTCCTGCACATTTACAAAATAACCTAACAAATGTCTTGGCACTACTATGTGGACTGCATTCTGCAGCACACATAAAAGTGGCATATTGCCATTGTAGACGAAGTATGTCCAGGAAGGGATACATACCTGCACATAGACACTCCCCTCAACACAGACACACTTGCACTGTGGTCCAAGTATGCCTTCGTTGGCACAGGCTGCTGAGTTATGTGCCAGTGCTGGTGCAGGTGCAGACATAGGCTTGCCCCGTACTCTCAGTAATACAGGGCAGGCCTGTGTTTCAAATTCAGCGCAAATTCAGCTGATGATGTTGGCACAGCACTGTGCTACACCTGTTTCACACATATGTGGCTCATAGTTATCACACAAGAACATGCACAGCTTTGGGTGGCAGACATATGTTAATGTTTCAGATACATAAATGTAACAATATAGGGTACAGGATACTGGCCATTGGCTAAAGCATTGACTCTTGTAGTTGATCTATGTGAAGAAGCAGGCAACCACTCAGATGCTTGCCTCTTTTCAATCACATACCACCAACACATACCTCCATCATGTGCGTGCCATATGTAACATATGGCACACCATGGTATTTGTCAGGACACTGATGTTGGGAACCTCGTCAGTATAGTTGCACTTGACATGTTTGGCACCATACATAAATATGCTACACATGCAAAGTGGAATTGGCTTCTTGATGACAAACGAACAGCCATGGAATCAAGCAGCCTTAGGCAGATCTATAAGTTGACTCCAATAAAGGAACAGTGCAACCAAGTTGATGTTGAGGCTATATTTTTTGGGGTGCCACCTAATGCTGGGATACACAGCTTCCATTCCTCAGGCCTGGTTCTGCTGTCATGTGGCACCAGCCTTTCACACTACCACAATGCTTGCAATTGTCACATTTTTGACATATGGCTAGATAGTAGTTGCCTCCATTGGCAACATTACCTTTAAAAACAATTGACACAGATGTAGCATCCTGTCATGTCACTCTGACCATACATGACTGTCGTCACACATACACCCATGACTGGCAATACTCCTGAGTCAGGTTTCCCATCACTCCATCTTTACTTACCCCATTTACACAGTTGTAATGACCATGATGGGAATCTACTTTTGAGCATGTACCCTTGCACCATTGCACATGTGTCTGATATTTGCAACACATTATGGGGTATATGTGATACACAATGTACACAAAGAGGAATGTGCATTTTGTCTGCACCCGGTGCATAACTAAGCTCTCTTAAATGACGTTTGCTTAAGACACAAAACTTCCTGTCCTGACCCTTGACAAAACACGCTGCAGTCAAACCCTATGTCCCTCTGTAATGCACATGCAAATAAGGATGTTGCAATGCAAAAGGGGTACTTACCAACTGTTCCACCAATCCGAATCACCAGGTGATCAAGTAAATCTGCCCAGTGGTGTTTGATTTGGTGGTTGGTACGCACAATGCCAAAGATTTGCCATAGGTAGTGGGGAACCTTGCCCCACTGCAGCGTTTGTGTCTCCGTTGGGTAACCTTGGATGTCCCCGACACCCATACTAAACATCATGGGGAGGTAGTGTTTGACCAGCCAGATAAACCCTCCCAGTTCATCTCCACTCATTCTTTGTGCTCTCCCCTTCCCCGACATATTGCAGTTTCCCTTCCATTGCAAATAAAATAGCCCCAAAAATAATAAAACACTACTCCACCTAACCCCAAATAGCCCAACAGACTATGCTACCCCAAGACAAACACCCGACAAAACAACTACTATAACAGGACAAATCCTCTACACAAGACTTAGCAAAATGACAAAATTGACAGGACAGCAACAGGACACAGCGCAAAACTCTCAAAAACCACCACTCCTCGACCAGTACCAGATCCACACACCCTCTCAAAATCACAGACAAAAAGACTGTAAAATAAAAGTGAAAGGGATGTCACTGTATCATGTTTGCAGCAAGGAAGTCTTATTTCTTCACTTCCTGGGAGTGTGCCTCACGTTTTCTGATGTGCAACTTTTTTTTCCACGCAAGATAGTCATGCGTGGTATTTTTCACATGAAGGCTGACAAGGCTTGTCAACTTGCGATTGACGTGCAGGGACCAGGCGTCAATTTGTTGATTACCGAAATATGGAGTACTGGTGTTTGTGTGAATACATTTGAGGCATGACGGTCATGCGTGGTATTTTTTCACATGAAGGCTGACGAGGCCTGTCAACTTGCGACTGACGAGCAGGGGCCAGGTGTCATTTTGTTGATTAGCAAAGTATAGAGTATTGCCGTTTGCGTCAAAAAGTTTGACGTATAACAGGAATCCGTGGATTTTGTTGGAAAGGCTGACAGTACACCCTGATTCACATACTTTGTTACAGAGGCTATGCATGCATGTAGTCAGTATGGTATGGATACGTGTGTGTGCATGTGCATTCATATATGTAACGGTAAGATCGGAATGTGTTACCAAATATTTGTATGTGTGTGTAATGCATGCAATGACTGATACCGTTTGCATATGTGCATGTGTTGTTAGACTTTTTCCACATACATGTTACCATATGTGTACTGGGAGTGTACATATGTAATGTAACACATAATTGTGGGTCTACCACATTGTCCTGTCTGATTTCCAAATGTACGTTTGGCAATACCGCTTTAGACATGATGGGCTATGTCCAATACACGTTCATGCATGTAATACCCTTGACAAATCATACTCAGAGGATGCAGTGGACTATGGCTGGGTTGAGTTTACATAACCCATAGCAATGTGACTGCTTGTGTGTCCACAGTGTTGTGTGTTGTATGGTTCAGGGTTCACGATGCTAGGCTACATGTGTAGCATATGGTTCCCCATGCATCTATGATGCAGCAGATGGTGTACTGACGAGTCAGTGAAGGTTGGTGTGTGACGTGTGTTTGGAAAGATATGTTTAGTGTAATATGTGTACTTATTGCCAAAGTGGTGTGTTAATGGTATATGAAACCTCACAAATCTATTTCCCAGCATGGGCATATGCTGGCCCTAGTTTCATGGCTGTGTATTCATATCAGTGCCACCTATGTTTTCCTATGTGGGGACATTTCTGAAGGTCATTTAAGTCTATATATGATCAGGTGATACTTGTAGGAAGCTGGCCTGGTGTATGGTGAGCACCTATGGTGTTATCATCCTATACCAGGTCCAGGTATCCCCTATTAGTGAGGTGTAGTCAGTGTCTAGGAAGCCAGGCTCTCTAGAGGTGGCTGTGGGTGAGCAGGCAAGGCTTATCTAGGAGACATGCAATACCACTTATAGTCACACAGAACTTACACACATGAAAGAACCATACAGTTTTACAAAAATAAAGGTACTTTATTTTAGTGACACAAACACTTAAATACTATATAGGCAATACTCGACTAGCAGGTGAGTAGACACACTATTATATATGCCTTTGTTGTCAGGAATGACCATTGAAAGTAATAGAAAACAGTGCAATAACAATAGACAAAAGTGACCCTGGGGGGGCCAAACCAAATACTAAAAAAATGGAATGTGAATATCAGACCCCCACCCAGGTATGTGGAATCTGTAGATGGGAGCTGGAGCAACTAGGAACTCCAAAAGGTAAGTACCAGAGCGCCCCCCCAGCGACCAGGAGAAAATAGATAAGTACCTGTTTTTTCCCAAACCCACAGAGAAACTTTGTGAAAGGTCTGGGCAAGACCTAAGCAAGACTGCAAGAAACAGAAGATGGATCCAGACAGAAGAGGACCTGCAAATGAAGCCAGTTCTAGTTGGAGTGTCTGGCTGGGGGCAGGAGCCACTACCCACTCTTCTGGCGATGCAGGACCAGGTCGACAGTGAAGACCAGGAGTCAGCTATTCAGCACAGGAGTAGAAGAAGAGTTCCAGAAGTGATGCAGTCAATGTCCCACATCAGAAGAAGAGTTGCAGTCCATCAGTGGTGTGGAAAAGCCACCAATAAGCCTTGGCAGAGGCAAGAGTTGCAGAAGAGGAGTTGCAGAGCTTCCGGGAAGCAGGAAGGTCTGAGGGGACTCAACCTAGGAAGGGGAGTCCCAGGTTTCCCCCAGCAGTCAGTGGAGCAAGAAGTCGTGGATGCAGCCCCCACAGGCAACTCACAGGCAGCAGGCACAGGAGTTGCAGTGAGGCCCACCCAGCACACATCGAAAGGAGTCCCACGTCGCTGGAGCAGCAGACAGGAGACCACACATTGCAGGGAAGAGTGCTGGAGGCCGGGGCTACACAGAGCCTGAAGATCCCTTGGAAGAACAGCCAACAAGCCTTGGCAGCAGCAAGGGTCGTGGTACACAGGGGTACTGTCCTGCAAAGAGAGACAAAGACTCACCAATTTGAAAAGCTGGTAGAGGGGACAACTCAAGACCACCACCTGTGTTGCAGGATCCATGCAGAGTTACAGGAGAGAGGACCCACAGAGCAGGTCGTTGTCGCAGTTGGTGCCTGCAGATGCAGGGGAGTGACTCCTTCACTCCAAGGGAGATTTCTGCTTGCTTCTTGGTGCAGACTAAAAACTTGCCACCCTCAGATGATGCACAGCGGGGAAATGTTGCAGTTGCTGGAAGGAGCTGGAGAAACAATGTTGCAGAGCGAAGTCGTCGCTGGAGCTGCACATTGGTGGTTCCTGTGAAGTCCAGTTGTGGTTCCAGGGGCCAGAAGTCAAAGTAAACATTGCAGAGGAGTCCTGCTGGAATCTTGCACATCGAATCTGAGGACCCACCCAAGTGGGAGACCCTAAATAGCCCTGGAAGGGGGATTGGTCATCTAGCAAGGTGACCACCTATCAGGAGGGGGCTGTGACGCCACCTGCCTGCCCTGGCCACTCAGATGCTTCCAAAGGCCTCTGCTCCCCTTGGATTCAAGATGGCAGAATCAAAGGGCCATCTGGAGGAGCTTTGGCCACCACCCCCGGGGTGGTGATGGACAGGGGAGTGGTAATCATTGCTCCTGTGATACTTTGTTTGCCCACACTGACCCATGTTTGCATGTACTTACACAGATTGATGTTGCTCCACTCAGCTCAGTCCACTGTCCACAAGAATCAGGCCCCTGACTGTTTCAAAAGTCAATGCAGCCTCAGCAAGGGCGTTATGGGGTATAGGCCGGGGATCAACCTTCATCATGATAGTTCATCAACAGCGCAATGTGCAGTCTCCTGCAGACAGACACCTGCACAAATGTGATCCCATGGCCTGCCATGTTTTGTTTCCTTTGGGGTACTTGATATCAGGCTTGCCCTATCATGTACAGGGGACTGGCTGCTTGCTTCTGTAGGACATATCTCATCATTTTGCATGGTCTGACACAAATGGTTATACATTGTTTGTATTTTTCATATGCAGCTTGGTTAGGGCATGTATCACTAGTGTTCGTGTTTTCCAACCCAGGGGACAGATTATGTCATATCACTGCCTTTTGTCACAATAGTATGCAATGAACAACTACATCGTTGTTGCAAACATGAATGGGTTATGTACTGACCTATACATCCTCTGTGAATATATGTCTGGTGATCAGATGGTAACATTGTTGTGTTGCACAGTTAGTATTAGTCTAAGTGTTTACCGTCTCCAACATTAATGGCATATCTTGTTTGGAACTGATTTGGTCCTACATTGCTGGCATTCTTTAGGCTGCTTACCCTTTGTACACATCTTATACTGCAAGATTGTCCGGGCATACATGGACAGGATGCTATGTGTGACCTGTGTAATTTGAAGATGTACACATCTTCTTCTACTGGCTACTTGACAGTATCCCTCCCATTTCCAGGCTTTGTTTGATTACATAATTTCCACACACACATGACTGTACACCAGCCACAGCACTTGTGTAGTGTCCAAGTGACCTCCCCATGTTGTATCTCCAAGTGTCTGAGGAAGTCTCTCAGCTGTTCTTCTACATCCTTTGGTGTACATGGGTATGCACTCACATCTGCATTCCACAACCTATGTCACTTTCACCATGAGTGTATGAATGTATGTATGAAGTCATATCAGCTATGGTTGTGTGATTTGCCACATGCAACATTTCTGTCTCCTTCTTCACCCATACAGTTTGGATGGGCCTGTGACATGTTTAGACATTGCTAAACTTACATGCACATCCCAAACTGGATTGGCATGTGGGAGACCTAAACATTTTAGGGTATTGATCCCAGTAGGTCATTTTCTCTTGGTCAGACATGTGAGTGTCAATGAGAGGTGTGTTTTCATAAGTGTTGTGTGATGACATCATGTAGACTATACTGGGTTACCTTCCAGACACATATCAACTATTGTTGGTAATTGCTAACCCTTTCCTACCTAGGCCATACACCGGTACGTCAGTCTTCACATGTATTTCCGGATTTGCTACAGGCATATGTCAAGACAACACAATTGTGTGACATGCGTCTAAGAATCACCAACGAGCAACTCACTTCATTGCTCACCAAATCCCTCACTCCCCCCCTGACGACGCCAACACAGCTGTGTGCAACCTCAACACATGGATCACCGAATGCGCCAACACTCTAGCCCCTCTCTGGCTGACATTGGCCAAACACGTACCTAAGAAGGCCAGCTGGTTTCCCACTGAACTCCAAGAATCAAAGCGTACCCGCAGATGTTAGAGAAAAAATGAAGAAACAGACAATCCAACGAAGACCTCGCCTCCTTCGGAGCCGCAACCACCGCCCACCGATGAAAAATCAAGAACGCAAGGAAGGACGCACTTCGGGAGCGCTTCAACTCGAAGGAACTCTTCTCAGTCATCAATGAGTTCACAGATCCCCTCTCCGAAGCCACCTGTATCTCCCCGTCACAGAACCTCTGCGACAAACTTGCCTCTTTTTTCCACCACAAGATCCAGGACATCTACGACAGCTTTCTGTCACCTGGCACCGGAACCTGCGACCACCTCCCGGAACCCACCCAGACCATCCACGACTGGTCCACGCTCACCACAGAAGAAACAGTCAACATGATGAACAGCACCCACTACAGAGCCCCCTCGTACTCCTGCCAGCACCACATATACATCAGAGCCAGCGCATCCATCGCCCCGAGCTTTGTAACACTATCAAATGCTCCATCAGCACGGGCACCTTCCCTGAGGATTGGAAACACGCCGAAATATACACTCTCTTAAAGAAACCTTTGGCCGACTGATCAGAACTAAAGAATTTCTGGCCCATCTTGCTGCTATCCTACCCCGCCAAAATATTAGAGAAAGCAATCAACGCACAACTATGGAATTTCATCAAGGCCAACAACTCCCTGGACAGCTCCCAGTCCAGCTTCTGCAGCAATCACAGCACGGAGACAGCATTCCTGGCAGCCACTGACGACATCCGATTACTCCTAGACCACGGCCACACCACAGTGCTCATACTCCTCGATCTCTCAGCAGCTTTCGACACAGTCTCCCACAGCACTCTGTGCACCAGACTCCACGACATAGGAATCTGCGGAAGAGCCCTGGAATGGATCCACTCCTTCCTCTCCGGAAGGACGCAGAGGGTCAACATCGGAGTCCCCCCAGGGATCCTCACTGAGTCCACTGCTGTTCAACGTATACATGGCCCCTATTGCGGCCATCGTCAGAAGCCACGGTATGAACATTGTGTAATATGCCGATGGCACACAACTCATAATTTCCCTCACCGAAGACCCAGACACGGCCAAAAGGAACTTTCACCCAGGAATGGAAGCCTGGCTCAGAGAAAGCTGCCTCAAGCTCAACTCCGACAAGGCAGAGCTCATCATCTTTGGAAATGCCACCCAGGCTTCGGACGACTCATGGTGGCCCACATCCCTCAGCACCGCCCCTGCGCTGACTGAGCACGCCAGCAACTTAGGAATTATCCTTGACTCCTCCCTATCCATGACCTGCCAGGTAAACTCTGTCACCTCCTCCTGCTGGCACACACTCCGCAAACTCCGGAAGATCTTCAGATGGATCCCAGCAGACTGTCGCAGGACAGTCACCCACGCCTTAGTCACAAGCAAGCTCGACTACAGCAACACCTTCTACGCCGGCACCTCAACTAAGAACATCAAAAAACTTCAAATCATCCACAACGCCGCCACCAGACTCAATCTGGACCTCCCTCGCCGAGAACACATCTCCTAACATCTGAGGACCCTCCACTGGCTACCGGTCGAGAAGCGAATCACCTTCAAGCTTCTCACCCACATGCACAAGGCCATACACAACGCAGGACCAGCCTACCTCAACTACCACGTCTTCTTCCACACCCCGCCAAATCCCTCCGCTCCGCCCAGATGGCCTTGGCCACCATCCCTCGCATCCGCAAAACCACCGCCGGAGGACTATCTTTTACCTACACTGCAGCGAAGAGCTGGAACAACCTACCCCTGCACCTCAGACAAAGCCCGTCGCTCACCATCCTGGAGGAGACCGCTGAGGTTTCCCCTGGCCGAAGACCGCCAGTATTGGCGGTCTTCCGCCAACCATATTATGACTGCTGGCGACCCTCTGCCCTTTTTTGGATGGAGAGCCGGCAACAGCCATACTGGCTGTCGGCAGTGTAGTGGAGGCTGCTCCTCCGTCACCACCACGTCATCAGAACACCGCCCACCATAATATGACTCAGTATTCGGCGTGGCGGTGTTCTGGTGATGGGGTGCTGGCGGCGGAGCAGCCCCATGGATCCCGTTCCCTCCCGGAGGATCACTGGAACAGGTAAGGTTATCGTCCGTTAGGGGGGTGTTGTGTGGTGTGTGCGTGCATGGGGGGGTGCTTGTGAGTGTGTAGAGGGGTTGTGTGAGTGTGTGTATGTATGTGGGGGGTGTAATGTGTGTAGGGGAAATGTAACATGTATGTATGTGGGCATGTATGAGCACGTGTATGTTTGTGAGTAGTGTGAGCGTGCGTGTAAGGGGTTGTGGGGGTATGTTTGGGGGGTTCACCTGGCAGAAAATATGGCGCTGGAGGGCGAGCATCATTTTTTGGAAGGGAACGCCTACCTGGCATCTCATTGTCGCTAAACGATGCAAGGTGGAGTGGCACTCCCAAAAAATGAAGCTAACTGTAATATTCTGTCGCTAACACTTTGTGTTAAAGCCAGGATTGTTTTTGTTCAGGAACACCTTACTGCACGAAAACACCCAAAGAGGCTTTTTCCTCGTTCTATTTGCGCTGCAGAAAAAGGAAAAAATGAGGAGAAATAAACATATTTCTCCTTGCTACGCATCCCCTGAGAAGGTATACCATGTTGACACATTCCCAGGTGTACTAGTGTCAGTAAATCTGGGCATGTGCCAAAAACCATGGATGGATTCCTGGGAACACCCAAGCTCCACCCATAGAATGCCTTCCTAGTGCAAATTGATGCAAGGCAGTGACCTGTGCTGCCTTGTGCAGATTGGCTCTGGTTGCCATAGTAAATCTCACTTAAGGACTTGCATTGCCCTTTTGTCACCTTGTGTGACGCCTGGGCAATGCAAGCTCTTGATAAATCTGTCCCTTTACATTTAGAAATGTAGATTTAATAGATTTTTCTTTCTACAGTGCCAAATTTTATGTAATATAGTTACTTGTACTTATCTAGGCTGGCGTCCAAAATGGAAAGGACAAACACAGTTCAAAATCATATATAAAAAGTTTAGTAAAAATGATACTGCATGTAAATGGTGCAACTGCATTTTTCGGGCATTGTCTATCTTTGGAGCAAGGTGAACTGCACAGCAGAGGCGCATGGAGGTTTCACTTCTTTGCAGAGGAAGAGATCTGTTGAATGAGAAAAGAAATTACAATATTTGAGAGTCAAGGTACAAGCGTGAGGAAGAGTAGCAGTGTGGAGCATAAGCTATGATTCAGTTAACTAAGGGCGAAACTAGTACTCCTGGAACCAGACAACTGCTTGCAAGTACCCTGAGTGATTGATCCTCACACTATATAAAAAATGTTAGATGTGCCCATCATCGTCATGGTTCATATTTACAGCAAGTTGACAACCACTTAGGATTCGTCACTCAAGCTACCAGTCTGCATTATTATAAATACCAACTCACCCCTTTCCATTTGTAGATCACAGGGATAGGCCACTTTGAGTCGGGAGACAGGCCTGAAAAATAAAATAAAAAGATTTTTAGTCTTAATCTAGGTAAACAGAGACATTTCTGAAGAATCAAGAGATGTTGGTGTGCAAATTAGGAAAATGCTAATCAAGTATAAATGATCACCCAAACATGAAATGTTCTGTATAACTAAGCATCACATCCATCATATAAATCAGTGTGGTGCCATTCTACCTATCTAGACTTCTCTTTTTTCCCCACAGATGCAAAATACATAAGCTGTACAGGCCAGTCCTTTGCATCTTCACTTACTGCAGAGTATGGGAATGCAGGGTTAGGCATGGAAGGCAGGCATCTTTCTTCAGAACATGGCTGGAAGTGTCCATTTCAGATCTAAACATCATTGTTTGCTCACTACAAAGCCTACGGCTGACTCTAAGGTTGAATTCGTTTTCTTTCTTTGTCACCACTAAGCCACCAGGCCAGATGTCTGCATCCTCTGTTATCGTTTATCCATGTTGTGCTACTTGCCCATTTAAGTTTATTTATATTACCTGCACAAAATCTAAAAGTAAAACTTTTTTCCATGGCAGGCGTTTCTATTGTGATATTGATTCCATTTTAATCTGGAATGTAGAGTTAATCCACAAATTCACAGGGGTCGTCTGGAGAAGGATAACTCACCACAAGCATGATGTCCGAGAAACTTCCCTCATCCCAGGTGGGTCCAAAAAACGTTCTTTATCCAGGGGGCATCTTCTGGAGCCTTAAAATGCCTGGAGACTAAATATTTATTAATTTTAATCATTGTCAGTCTCTCCACATTTTAAGGAGTGAGACTGCTCCTTTTGATTGCGATAATTGCCTCAGGTGCATTGAACACTTGCTCTGAGGATTCACTGGCTACAGAACATACCAGATGCTTTATTTCCAGCTTGCTGAGGTCTGGTCCCTTTTCCTCTCCAAATGCCAATAGATCAATGGATCATAATTCCAGTAACTTTATGTTAGGTCATCCAAGTAGTCCTGTACCATCTTGTCAATTGTCATTGACACTTGTTGTTTTGATGCCTATGTCTGTGCATTTGATTTAAAACCAGCTATATTTATAAACCAACCCATTGCAGATGTTAAAAGTGAAGCTGTTGGTGGTTTAGGCTTAGTAGCAGGTGATGGTGTTTCCACTGGTGGGTACTGCTGATACTGCAGTTCCGACAGGCTTCCCAGTTCAGGTCCAACACCACTCTCTGGAAGTTGAAGGCAGCAATTCAGTTCCTTAAAATTGTAATAGTTCATCTATTAGATTGCCTGCTTTCCCGACAATCCAATTCTTGTAAATGGAGAGACCCACATCTCAACCAAGAATTAAAGTGGGCAACACTTTCTTTTGTACTGTGGGTCCAGTACTGTGGCACAGGTTACTCTTAGAAGGACACAATCTCTAATTGCAGCCTTTGAATTAGGTTCAGAGTAAGAATTAAACTGTTGACCTAAGCAATTGCTTCTTCATTTTCATTGGCAAATGTTTGTTAAATTGTCTGAAAATGTTCCAGTACAGGCCTCGAAAAATTTACTCACCCACTCGCTATGGCGAGTCAGTTTCTTTCAGGCCAAGCCAGTTTTCAGGTCTACTTCACTGGCCTGGTGAATGATCTCTGCTGTTGTGCTAATCTGAGTTTACTGCAGCTAGTGCAGTAACAGTGCAAGACTCTAGGGGGCAGCAGGCTGAAATGTTATAGAAAACACTAAAAAATGTGAGAAAGCCAAGGTGGTGACTGGCTGATTGCAACGTGGCTCACACTGCTGAGGCTTAATTGCAATTAGTCAATCAGATGGCAGCTGACATTTGTGCTCTCCTAAACGCATATAATGTATAGGCATGTTTACACACTTTTCATTGGCTGATTAGAATGAGCCACAGTGGGATATACAGCCCGGGAAGCATGTAAACTGCCTTTGCTAGCCCTTGCATGGGTATTTCCAGATTTGAGTACAGGTTTGTGGTAGCAGCAAACTGGCTGGGCACAGTATAGTGCCATATTCTAGCAATGCCCCACTTCACAAGTAGCCACTCCACGGGCAGCAGGACATCACAGAAGCAGGTAAAGTTGGTGCAGCTCGCTTTCCTCCAAGGCCTTAAGACACTGATGGCCCCTTCCTTGTAGCTCCAGAGGGCATGACCTTGGATGTAGAGGTGGGTAAAGCCAACAAGTTAACTGGGAAAGCAGAGGCAAGGGTATTAAGAATCGGTTCAGGAGCATTGCCCTGAATATAGCTAGGCTGTACATCATACAGCAAATTAGTTTTTAAAATGTAAGCACGTGTATTTCTGTAACACATGCAAGTGTTTCACTTTAGTGTATCACGTTATTTGAAAAGTAAGAGTGGGTGTTTTATTTTAACATCCTCTGAGAAACATTTCTGTCCCCAGCCTTATGTGCTATTTGTAAAACAATTCCTCTGTAGCTGCTGTACACGCCCGTACCCGCCTTGGATACACCATTCTTTGATTTAGCCTGCGTGGGAGAAAGAAAGCAGTCTATAAGCCAAGTGTGAGATGGCAGGGCCCCCTTCTCTACAGGAACGAATATACCTTTGAAAAGTGTAAGAGATGGTGCCAAGGACTGCAGAGCTCTCTGATTAAAGACTTCACGCTCATAATGTTCTCATTTGTTTCACTTTGAACCTGCCCAAATATATCCACTATGCCTTTGACTTCAAATATATTTGTAAACTAATTTTCCTGAGCTTCAGAGCAGTTTAGTGGAGCTAGCTGTAATACATGTAATTTCACACTTACTGTACTGCGTTGGTCTTCTGTTTTTTAGTATCTAGACAATATACCTAATCTGTTAGCATGCTTAAATAGCGGTTCCTCTATCAACACTTTAACTTCCATACCAGGTCTCTACCAAGACTAATTCATAGTCTAGGCTGACATTTTGAGCACTTGTTGATGCCTTTAGAAATCTGGACTGAACACTCATTCAACTAGGCAATGTTTATGCATGCTTTCAAAATACATTCTCACCAATATAATGTTGGTGCAGGAAATATTAAATCAATACAGGAAACATTACTGGCTTGTGTAATACACGAATACCATAAGGTCAATGGCCAGAACACAGGTGGAAGCATCAGGTGGGACATACATAAACTCAGACCCCTAGCCATCTTCTAAACACGGATAGGCTTTCCGACAACCCGGTATGTCATCTGAAATCACCCAAGCTCAGAGATTAAAAACTTCTTCCCCACTCATTTCACAATTCTCTTTTCATGAATGGCCTCCTCACTGAAAAGTTCCCTTATCCACAGATGAAGGCATATTTCGCAAAGCAGGTACCTGGATCAGCGAGGGTGAGACCCCACAGGACCTGCATGCCTCAAAGAGGCAGTCAGGCTCTGTTCACCCTGTATTCACTGTATGCAAGAATCACCTCAGAAGTCACACTCATGCCACTAAAAGGAGGCTGTCAGTTTGAGTCCTGTTAGCGCTGCAACTGTTTTGAAGAAAATTTGGCAGTTTTGTCCTCTCTCCATTTTAGTATGTATTCATTGAAATATTTGTACTACTAAAACAAGTGTTGCAGCAAATAGAAGGTGGAGTTCCAACTGGTTGGCATCCTTCTTGTATGAGAGGTTGTATATGGGCTTTATTAGCACACTAAATGATCGACAACAGATTACAGACTTTGAAAGAATTACTGAAATGGGTGCAAATCTTGTGTCTGGTGACCAATATGTTGTTGACTATTACTTCTTTTTTGAGCAAGTCCTGCACAATCACGCTGAAGTAATGCGTTAACCATAGGACTCCTGAAGTTCCCTCTGTCAGCCATGGCTTTGATAATATTACTACCCCTGGCAGTGGCAACAAATCCAATGCTGAGACCTGTGGGTTGAACCATTAGTAAACTTTAGTGTTAAATTCTCACCAAAATTCTGACAGCTGTATGTGAATAGAGAACATTGCAGCTGTTGCGTGGCACTGAAGGCCTCGAAAAGTATTCTTAATAATGAGACCCAGTGTGAAGTGATACAGATGCAATCTGTGGCTTGTTCACTGACCCACGTCTGTAAGGAGGTGGATGGACTGAACAATGCTCTCCTTCATTGCTTGGCCAACCCATTCAAGAACGTGATGATGCAGCATTAGTACAGCAACAGTAGAAAAATAGCTCCGGCTTAAAACCTTCCATTTTAGGCAACAGGTCTCCACAAATTCCAGAAGTCCCTCTTCTTTTACAAAAGAAAAACATAGGAGGTCAACTGCTAACATTTTGGCCAGCTTCCTATGTTATAGACGGAGTTGTTCATGGGATTGGTGGTACGGTGACTCCAACCTATCATAGATTTGATTGTGGGTTGTTGTGAGTGTTTATTTTGTGAGGATACAACCACAAGTAACCTATGGGTAGCAGGTAAGCTGCTTGGATGCTTTCAGGTGACTGTATTCGTGTTTTTTGTGCTATGTCAAGGTTTATGTAGGGAATGACTGCACACTATGAGCTACAATCTCAGTGCTGCTGCACATGATGACGTCTTCTTCTTTTTCCTCACCACCACCTACTTCTATCAGTTTAACTTCTTCTCCTCTCCAGCAGCTATCTTTTTGAGGTGCTCTTCCCACACAATGGTATGTTGATTTTTCAGATGGGCCCACACATCCACACAGCTGCAAATACCCCCACACCCATCCACACACTTGCAGACCCCCCCCAACGGCTTGCATACATCCAGACGTCCCCACTCGCTTGCACACAAACAGACCCGCGCCCCCACTCATCAACTCACCTTCATACATGCACCCCCACTCATCAACACACTCATGCATACAACCCCACTCACCAACACACTCCCTGACATACACCCCCACTCACCAACATACTCCCTGACATACACCCCCACTTGCTTGCACGCACCCACATAAATACCCCTACGCGCACGAATCCCAATACATACACCTACTCACCCCGACACCCCCCTCTCCTCCGCTTCCATTCAGACACACACACCATCCAAGCACCCATACAAGCACACACGAACTCATGCACACCCATACTGCTACACATATACGCACACACCACACACATGCAGACAACATTTCACCGCCCTCCCCTTCAGACGGTCCATCTATCGGTGAGGTGGTTGTTCGGGAGGGGATGGGTCTCAACGTTTTATACGGCCAGCACCGCACCGCCGTTCAGGAAACTGCTGCCATAAATGGGCAGAAATCCGAATGAAGTCGAAATATGGCGGTCTTCGGACTGCCAACACTGGTGGCCTTCTGGTTGTAATGAGGGCCATAGTGTCTCGGTCAGTGACCAATCCATGTCTAGATTATTGGACGGAAGTGTGGAGAAACATGAGAAGTGCTCTTTATTTTCTTTTCCAGTGTAGCCAATTTGTCCAACTGAAGAACAGTCACAACAACATCTTGGTCAGCAGCAAGCTCAACTTCCTGCTCGTACCTCTGGAAGATCAGGTGTAGCAGACTGTGTTGTTGATGAGTTTCCTGTGAAGATTCAGTTAGTTGCTGAGACAATCTGATTTCCAGTTCACTGTTTTCAGCCATAACTACTGTCACTGCAGTGCTGAGAGACATTTGCTTCAGTTTTGATGGTCGTGGTGGTATATAAGTTGATCCAGGGATGATCCACCTCCCAGCATCCTTCTGCCCAGTTGAGGGTGCAACTGCTGTTCCGCATTGCCAGAAAAAGGATGTGGGCTTGATGCCAGTGGTGGCACTGACAACAGACTTCTTCTCCTCATTGGCTACTTTGCTGGCAGGAACCCCCTTCTTTCCAACTATTTTCTTTACTTCTTGCATGGATCAGAATCACAAGCAGAAGCACTTAGCTGAGAGGTCTCTGTAGACATCTCGGGCATTTGGCCTCCACAAGATTAAAATGGCATCGAAGTCTCCCCGGTGTTAAGTATGCCCTATGAAGTATATGTAGATTAATGAGCTTGAACCGGGTGTTCCTAGATGCCATGGGGATCCATGTCAGAATGTTTTCCCATGCCTTCAAAGGGTAGAAGTGCATTTGCTTTAAACCGTGTCCCCACAGTTGTCGCCCCCACATCCACCCAAGTCGCAATTTCCCCCCAATCTCCTCCATTCTGTTAAACTGATAAAAAAGAGCATTGTGATCTCCGGGGCGCACCGCTGAAGTACCTGCGCCCTGCGAAGGTAATGCAACCAGCAGGAGTGTAACACTCTTAGTTCCGCAGATAACGCCTTGGTTGGGAGGCCGAGCCAAAGAACCCCCTGTGCAAAGGTCTCTAGGTCTGGGGTAAAAGGTGTTGCCTGCCTATCTGCCTGCAACCAGTTGGCAATCCATCGGATCAACCATTGTAGCTGGCCTGCAAGATAATAGGCATCAAAATCGGGTACCACCAGGCCCCGTCATTCGTCGGCCTCTAAAGGTAATGATCCACAAAAGGCCATATTACCACTAAGACCCCGCAACGCTCGTCCTATATTGCCTTCATAGAGGTCAGTCCTGTTATGATAAACATGTCCCCCAGATAAGTCAAACAATGTGGCTCCCACTGTAGACCACTAAAATCTTGTGGGGCCTCTCGGCTCGGGGTCATGGGAAATAGGCTAGATTTCCCCCAGTTAACTTGAAGGTCAAACTTAATCCAAACCGGTCAAGTAGTCGTTGCGCCCCTCTCAGTGCACCATCTGTGTTTGCCAGAAATAATAATAAATCATCTGCGTATAAAGCCATATAATGGGTGTCATTCCCGACCCCCAGTCCTCTATAGGCATTGCCTTCCCTTGCAAAGCTTGTCAGGGACTCAATAGCCAAACCAAAGAGAAGAGGGGAAAGCGGACACCCCTGTCTGGTACCCCGTTCTACACCATAGTCTCCTGATATTGTATTGCCTGTACGAACTCGTGCTCTTGGCTCCGCGTACAATAAATGAGCCCAGGCTATAAAATTCTCTCCCAGGGCAAGTGTGCGTAATACTTCATATACATAGGGCCACTCTAAACTATTGAACACTTTTTCAAAGTCTACCGCAAAGATCAATGCCTCTGTCTTATTATAGGTACTATCTTCTAGCAACGAAAAAACTCGTCGAATATTCATGCCCGTGCATCGCCCAGGAATAAACCCAGCCTGATCAGCATGGATCAGCCTGGGCATATGCAGTAAAAGGCATTTTGCAAGTATTTTACTAAGGATTTTGTAATCCACAGATAGCATAGATAGGGGTAAATAAAAGGTCACCTTAGCGGGTGGTTTCCAAGGTTTCAGGAGTGGGACAATGAGGGCCTCCCACGTAGACAAAGGAAGGGTCACAGCAGACCTAGCTGCTTCATACATGGTGACCAGTCGGGGTCCTAAGGTAGTCACAAATGCAGCATAAAACTCGACGGGTAGATCGTCAAAGCCCGGAGCTTAATTCCATGCCATTCTATCTATGGCAGCCTTCACCTCTGATAATTCTATTGCCTGACCTAGGGCCTCAGCGTCTAACTCTGACACCGTAGGAAGGTTGGTGTGTGACAAGAACTCTTGAGTATCTGCGAAGGTAGTGAGTGTTTTGCTTTTATAAAGTTCTAAATAATAATCAAAAAACTCCTGATTGATGGCAGCCTGACTATGGACCTATGGGCCTGTGGAAGTGTCTAATTCCACAATGCTCGACCCTCTTTTTGCCGGACTCGCCAACTATGCCAGTAATGCACCTATGCAGTCGCATTCAGCATGTGTTTTTGCTAGGCAGTTTTTGTAGTCATAGCAGCAGAGTCGTTCAACTCCTACTGCAACCCTCTCTCGTGCGTCTATAACGGCCGTTCGGAGCCCTTGTTGTATGAGGTATTCTCTTGCTAGTTCAGTTCCTGCTCCGCCCTCTCTATATCCCGTTGCAATACACATCAAGCCCCTTTTGCCACTAAGATACATTTCCCCCTTATAACTGCCTTGAAGGCATCCCATTCTAGAAGTCTTGTGTCTGTGGTGCCCTCGTTGTCATTAAAGTAAGCAGTTATTGCAGCTGCAATGTCTGTCCTAAACACTTCATCTTCTAATAATAACGATAAGAGTTACCACATGGGCAGTGGGGGACAGGGGAGTGTCCAGCTCAGTTTCAGCAGTAGGGGGTTATGGTCTGAAATCGTCCTTCACAAATACTCGATTGCGCTGGTCGATTCGTGGACGTCCGGGGAACAGAGGAAAGTGTCTAATCGCACATGTAAGTCATACAATGGGGAATAAAATGCCTCTCGTCTGGGTGGTGATTGCGCCAAGAATCGGTCCCCATTCCCAATGCCATTCTCCAAATACCTTAGTGGTGCGTCTGATTGGGGATTCCTGTGGGGAGAGTGCGATCTATCTAATGTCATAGCAATGATGCAGTTAAAATCCCCACCTAGTAATATGGATCCCATAAGATAGGAGGCCATGCGCTCAGACAACATACTCTAGAATCCGGGTTGATCAACATGAGGACCATACACGCTCCCTATCGCTATATCTTGGCCATCTCATCTACCTGCTACTAGGATATATATCCCCAAGGGGTATGACAGATGCAGTGTGTTGAAAAGGTAACCCAGGCTTAATCCAGATAAGGACCCCCCCAGCATAGGCTGAGTAAGTACTGTAATAAACCTGTCCTCTCCATTTGCGTTGCAGTGCTTTCCCTTCTTTGGCATCTAGGTGTGTCTCCCTTGCCTCGTGAGGTAGGACCATACTTTATGTCACTTTCCCAGTGAGTGCACCCCCCTGATGTTCCATGTGAGCACTTTAAGAGCAGCAGGGTCAGCCATTAAAGGAGGGAAGTGGAGAGTGTGGGCATCGCAAAACACCCATGTTCGTCTCTATCTGGAGTACCTCGTAGAATAGCACTAGCAAGTATTGAGATATGCTACAGTGGACAATCCTCAACATATCAAACAGAAACTTCACCCAACTCCTACTCCCCAGGGCAAACAGTATGAGATGTTTGTCCAAACATTCAACCAGAACATATCCAACCATAGTCATGCCCTCTAATGCTCGGGCTTCGTCCACCAGGGGGGTTGGTAGCTCCATCCGCTCTCAGTCCCGGTCCCCTGGTCTCCCTGGCACCCATAGAGGCACCAGGATATGGAATTAGAATGAGATGTCATAATCCGTAGAATTAAGGGCATCATCTGGCTAATTTGTAGCCAAGTAGACAGTGGCCATGTTGTCATGTGCAGAGTGGTAACTGTTGTTCCAGCGGACCTCAGATTAGATAATCTTGTCTGCGGAACGTGGGATGATCACTGGTAAAATCTTGCTGGTAGTTGTCGAAGACATCAAGGCTCTCATTACGACCCTGGCGGTTTGTAACCGCCAGGGCCGCTGGACGCGGAGGCACCGCCGACAGGCCGGCGGTGCCCCGCAGGGCATTCTGACCGCAGCGGTTTGGCCGCGGTCAGAAAGGGGAAACTGGCGGTCTCCCGCCAGTTTCCCGCTGCCCCTTTGAATCCTCCAAGGCGGCGCAGCTCGCTGCGCCGCCGAGGGGATTCTGACACCCCCTACCGCCATCCTGTTCCTGGCGGTTCGCCCGCCAGGAACAGGATGGCGGTAGGGGGTGTCGCGGGGCCCCTGGGGGCCCCTGCAGTGCCCATGCCAATGGCATGGGCACTGCAGGGGCCCCCGTAAGAGGGCCCCACTTTGTATTTCAATGTCTGCATTGCAGACAGTGAAATACGCGATGGGTGCCACTGCACCCGTCGCACCTTCCCACTCCGCCGGCTCGATTCCGAGCCGGCGTCCTCGTGGGAAGGTTGTTTCCCGCTGGGCTGGCGGGCAGACTTAAGGCGGCCGCCCGCCCGCCCAGCGGGAAACTCAGAATGCCGGGCGCGGTCTTCAGACCGCGGTGCGGTATTCCTGTGGCGCAACTTTGGCGGGCGGCCTCCGCCGCCCGTCAAAGTTGTAATGAGGGCCCAAGTCTCTGTCCGAGTCTATGCCATCATCACTCACTTCCCTCAATGAGAGTTCGCAGTCAGGTGATGCTCCCCCCAAGGATGCTACCGCAGCTACAGCCACCTGCCGACCTTTTTTCACTTTCTGCGCTGTCGATGACTCCGACTGTGGCACCCGGTTCTGTCTTCAAGCATGAGGAGGGCGCTTACTCTTCTGCAGACGAGGTAATTCGCCCGTGCCTGGAAAAGGCTGTCCTTCTGCCCAGTCCCAGGCCTCCTGGGGGTAGTGAAGAACTGTACTCCTGTGGGTGTCACCACTCAGAGTTGTGCCGGGAACTGCATGCAATAGGTGATTCTTACTTCCCTCAGTTTCTTTTTCACAGATGTAAAGGCTGCCCTCTGGCGCTGTACGTTCCTTGTGAAGTCAGGAAATATGGAGATTTTATTGTTGTCAAATGTTAGGTCACCACTTCTCATTGCAGTATATGGTCCCTGTCCTTATAGTGAAGCAGCATCGCCACTACAGGCCTAGGAGGAGCCCCCAGCAGTCACCGCTGTGTGGGGACTCTATGTGCGCGCTCAACAGCAAAGAAAGGAGAGAGACCCTTCGGGGGCCACCTCCCGCCTGATCCAGTCCTCTAGGTATTTTACCATATTGGGACCCTCTCTTTTCTCCGGTAGCCCCACTATTCTGATGTTATTGCGGCGCACTCTATTTTCTGCATCTTCTGCTCTGCTCTCAAGGACGTGCAGTCTAGATTCCATAGAGTCCATTCATCTGCCTACAGCCGCCACTGTAGGTAGTGTTTCGGATATTTCCCTATCGGTTGCTGTGACTTTCTCTGATAGGCGTCTGTGATCGTCGCGCAGCAATCCCAGATCTATACTGAGTGAACCAATCTTAACTTTCAGTGCTTCTCGCGATGCTGCTATAGCCTGTAAAACATCCTGAAGTGTGGGGGCAGAGGGTACCGTCCTCGAGGGGTCATCTAAGGCCTGTGCTGGTCTCCCTCCAGCGGCTCCCATGCACTGGGATCCTCTTGTTTCCTCTTCTCTCTTTTTCAATGCTTTCCCCATGGTTTAGTTGTATGCAGCTGTCTTTGTCACTTATTACTCCTCTGGAGCCAGCAAATGTTGCGTGCGGGACTGCTTATTTGAGTGCTATGGGGGTCTTCCTCCCATCCTGCTGTCAACGTCTTGTCTCGTCAGGTTTTCTAATATTCAGGCGCCCTCGATGGCAGGACGTGCATGGGGTCCCATGTGCTCTCACGGGACTATGTGGCATCGCAGAGGGGACCAACTGTCGCCCGCTCTCAGGAATGAGACAACAGACTCAGCAATGGGTCGTAATTTAATATGGTTTCAGCTGTCCAGTCTCAGGCCTTCATGTCAAACTCGACCGTCTCCTCGCAGTGCCCAGTGGTTGCGGCGTGATGGCAACTGTTTTTATATTTAATCCCTCCGGAAGAGCGCTATGGTAGGGATCCCAGTGCCCCATAGGAACTGCTGAGATATACTTTGCCCTCTGATGAGTTTGCGCGCTGGGTGGCCTATTCTTCTCGGCCTCCGACTGGTGAGCAGGCAAGGCCTCCCCATTGTGTTACTCAGTCTCTGGTTTCAAGACCCCCTAGGGGCATGTCCTGCTCTTGCCATCTATCAGAGGCTGGTCCCCCCAGTGCCCCGCCCAACGGGCCGGTCTCCATGGGGCCCCTCCAAGACTCTCCACCAGCACAATGGTGTTCCCCCTGTACCTCGATATCCGGGGAGGCCCTTGTCATCCAGCGCTAGCAGTGGGGGCCAGCAGGGGAGCCCCCGCCCCCAGCGAGAGGGCGCCAATAAGATCTCGGCCCAATGTCCTCACCGCCGATCTCTGGGGATCACCGCCCAGCATCAGGCAGTTGCAGTCAGGTAGGTGTACGCCTGCCGACCGCCCGCAGGACTCGCAGCACGGCCGGCACCTGCAGGGTCCCCCACCTAGTTGGGAGAGCGTCCGAGATGCTCCGGGGGAGGGGGGCCCTGCGTGCTTCTTCACTGCCTCCCTGCCCAGAGCCCTGCTGTCGTCGCACTCACCCCTGGGGCCTTCCGTCAAGGGCCACAGCACTTGGTTCCCGAGCCCCTCGATTCCTCACCGGGGCTCAGGATGGTAGGGTCATCCTACCCCACTACAAGGCGGGTGGCAATGGGGTCTCTGCCTGGGCCGCTCTCGCTCCCCTCCGGAGCTGCTCTCGCCCTACTGCGGCCTACATTGGAGGCCCGGACGCTATCTTGCCTCAAGTCCGTCGCGCATAAGAGTCTGTTTATGCACGGCTCCCACACGGTCTCCGGATGCAACCTGCCTTCCTCAGGGCTCCGTCAGGCCCCGCACGCTCGGGACCAGCCGCATCCCCGTTTCTTAACGGCAGGATATCGGTCGGGTGGGGCCCGCAGCTCCGGAGTTCGCGCCTAATCCATGCGTAGCCAAGCCACGCCCCACATAAATAATCACAATAATATTATGTAAAAACAATTAAATTAATATTAAAATACCATGGGGCCTCTATGGGATATGGGGCAGGTAGAAATCTCATAAATTAATATAAAAATAGCTGGTGTTTCTCCAGAGCACATGGGACCCCTACGAGGCACAAATCAAAATAAATATTATAAAAATACCTGTTGTCCCTCCAGGACCCATGTGGCTACTATGGAAGTGGGGGCAGGCAAACATAGAATAAGTGACTACATAAACAGTTGGTGTTCACCTGAGTCCATGGGACATCCATAGAAGGCAGTGGGAGACTGGCAACAATTTTAAAAAACGAATATAAAACTACTATTTGTCTCTCTGGGACGGATGGAGCCCCTATGGAAGGTAGCCAGAAACTGAATACGTTAATTCAAAATAATATCTGATATCCCTCAAGGGCACATAGGAGGCAGGCAAAAATGGAATAAATTCACCGAAAACAAAAGTGTACTAAAGACTACTACAATCAGCCACAAGCACAAATAAATATATCAGCAAAAATATATTAAGATAGAAACAAGAAATTAACAAAAAAAATGAATCGGCTTCTTCTAATACATATCTAATACATATCTTCTTGGAAATTAAATGAAATGATGAATAATCAAAAATACCTACTCACTCAACAAAATGGTGATCGTTCACTACATGGCATGGATCAGCAATGAAGGCGGCATGAAGAACAAAGACAAAACCTATGACGCACACACACACATTTGTGCATGCATGCACGCACATTGGCTCTACAAAATGATCATTACTGCATGGTAATCAATAAACAAGACATGGAGATCAAAGACAAAATGTCCACTTATGACACACACATACACATGCACGCACACACACACACATTGAGTTCCTCCCACTCCATCAAAAATACTGACTGGGTTGTAGAGAAAGAATTGCACACATATACGCTCAAAATGTGACTGGGCATATTTGTGGGACTAGTACACTGCCAGAAAAGCAGTAACATACATAAATAGCAGATTAAAATGGAAACAGTGGGAAATGTTTAGAAACAACTTTTAGAATGCCCCAAACACAAAGAGCACAAGGCAACAAGGATCTCTACAAAATACTTTTAAATAAATGTAGAAGGAAAACAAATAATCAGCCATCTCACAAAAACACATACATACAACTGGTGAGCAATCACATAGGTAACAACAAAGGAAAATGTCTGGATACATGCTCCTGAACTCCTGGAACAACCCTGCTCCAATCACTAACAGGCAAAACCCTACATTTTGCATGAACACGAGGCTATCCACAAGCCTCTAGAATATTAAGGGGGTCATTACAACATTGGCGGTAAAAGCTGCTTACTGCCGCACAGAAGACTGCCAACACACCGCCGCGGCAGCGGAATTCTGCCACGGTCATTATGACCCACAGCTCGGAATCCGCCAAAATTGAGACACCCACACAAGTCCGCCACACCAAAGGTCAGTGATAAACTGGGGAAAACAAAACCTCCACCGTCACGCCAACAGAAATACGGCCACACTATCACGACCCATGAATCCACGCGGCGGTCTTTTAACCGCGGCATTCCATTGGCGGTACACACCGCCGCGCTCAAAATACACACACTCTTACAAAACACTACCATGTTGGACAATTCCAAATACACACACCTGATACACATACACACACCACTCCCACACACCCAATACAATATAAAACACACACCCACATCACCCACAAACCCCTAAGACCACAATTGTGTCAGAAGGCCAGAGAGAGACACTACAATCTACAACCAAGCATCCACAGGCACACAATACCATCACCCACATAACATCCACGCAACTCACACAACACACCACTAAATATCACCCCACATATCACAACAAACACCACCCCACACATCGCCCACACCACCCCATGGCACGGCAAAGACACCCCAGGTTCTCTGAGGAAGAGCTCAGGGTCATGGTGGAGGAAATCATCCGGGTAGAACCACAGCTATTCGGATCACAGGTGCAGCACACCTCCATAGCTAGGAAGATGGAGCTATGGTGAAGAATAGTGGACAGGGTCAACGCAGTGGGACAGTACCCAAGAAATAGGGATGACATCAGGAAGAGGTGGAACGACCTAAGGGGGAAGGTGCGTTCCGTGGTCTCAAGACACCACCTTGCGGTTCAGAGGACTGGTGGCTGCCCCCCACCTCCTCCCCCACAACTAACAACATGAGAGGAGCAAGTCTTGGCTATTCTGCATCCTGAGGGCCTCGAAGGAGTAGCTGGAGGAATGGACTCTGGTAAGTCAAACCTTAACTACTATATCCCCCACCCTACCTGCATGCCATCACATACCCCCACCCTCGCCCTCACCCCCATCACTCCTACTCCTCACAAATGTCCCAATATCACAAACCACACATCCCAACACCAAGCCCTGCATGCAACAACAAAGCATGGACACCCATCACCAATGCATGGCCACTGCACATACCCATACACCCCCCTAAACCATCATCACACAAGGTCCCACACAGGAATGCAAGCACTGGGGTACACGGTCACCCACCCATTGCACACCATGGTACACCCAGATGCAATAATCATGCTTTTACACCCCTGCAGGACCCCTACCCAAGTCACCGCACAGGAGGGTCCACACATGTCCACACCACCAACAGAAGAGGCCCACAGTGATGACAGCAGCTCTGTCCAACTGGATCTAGACTACCAGCCCCGCCCATCGGGGACCTCGGGACAGTCAGTTCCCCTCACAAAGGCACAGGCCACTACAGAGCTTGCCCCCTCTGGAAACACCAGCACAGCACCCACCCAGCGGGCCCATACCTCTGTCCCCAGGACACGTCAATCAGCAGTGTGTCCACCACTACAGGGAACCCAGGCTAACCCACCACCCCAACAACAACAGGGACCTGGGGGCAGTGGCAGTGGGCACACCGTTCAGGCGACAGAGGCCCAGGGAAACAGGGGAACTGAGAGGGCTGCTGTGCAACAGGGGGAGGACAGGCCCAGGGAACCCACTCTCCACGAGGCCCTCTCCAACATCATGGGAGCGTACCATCATTCCCAGGAGACGATGGCAACGGTACTGGCCAAGTTTCAGGAGACCCAGCGGCTGCAGGAGGAACAGTATTTGGGCTTCAGGGAGGAACTCAGATCCATCAATTCCACCCTGGGCACCATCGTAGGGGTGCTGAAGGAAGTCCTCAACACCAGGAGGGACACTGTGGCACAACAAGGGGCCCCTGACACTAGCCTGGACGATGAACTGCCCACCACCTCCGCCGGCGCTAGTGGACAGGAGGCACTGCCACAGGACCACCACACCAGCACCCCACCCCCTGCAGAGGGAGAACCACCCCCCAAACGGTCCCTGAGATCCAGGACAAAGACAGAGAACGATGCCAAGACCCCCGCCAAGAAATGAGAACGCCCTGAATGTCATCCTTTTGTCCCACCTTGTCACCCTGTCCATCCTCAAACTGCCCCAGCTCCACTTCCTATGCCCCTTTGGACAATGCACCTGTGAGACTAATAGACTGGACTCTGCCATGGGCATTCCTCCACCATCACCCCTCACCATTTTACAACCCCCTCCAATATTGAGCACTTAAATAAACACCCTTAAAGCACAAAACAATCTGGAGTCTGTCTGTGATTTCAAAATAGTGTATTAGCATTTACAGTGACAAAATGCTCTTTCAATTGTAATGTCAACATACCTATGTCACACAGCTCTAGTCCATGAGGAAACAAAGCAGATGTCACACAGTGGGACCCACATCTGTGAAATCGTAAGGGAAAGTGACAACTCAGTGACCATACACTGGGGGAAAAGGACAGACAGTAGAGAGGTAGTAGTGTTAAAGTACATGTAGTAGGCAGGTTTGTTTTCTTACCTGTGTCTCACTGGAAGTATTGCAGGATCACAGAGTTCCTGTTGTCGATGTCCTCTTCTTCTGCTTCCTCGTCTTTGCTGTCCACAGGCTCCACAGCTGCCACAAAACCTAAATCTGGACCATCCTCCCGCAGAAAAGGCACCTGTCATCGCAAAGCTAAGTTGTGAAGCATACACCAGGCCACGATGATCTGGCACACCTTCTTTGGTGAGTAGAATAGGGAACCACCTGTCATATGGAGGCACTGGAACCTTGCCTTCAGGAGGCCAAAGGTCCGCTCTATAATCCTCCTAGTTCGCCCATGGGCCTCATTGTAGCGTTCCTCTGCCCTTGTCCTGGGATTCCTCACTGGGGTCAGTAGCCATGACAGGTTGGGGTAGCCAGAGTCACCTGCAAATGGCGAGGGACAACTGTTAGACACACACTAACTCTTAGGGACATCCCCAGGCACATAGTCACACTGTATTGGGTCCATGTCCTCATCTAATAGCCACACACGGTGCCTCTGGAGTTGCCCCATCACATAAGGGATGCTGCTATTCCTCAGGATGTAAGCGTCATGCACTGAGCCAGGGAATTTGGCATTAACATGGGAGATGTACTGGTCGGCCAAACACACCATCTGCACATTCATCGAATGGTAACTCTTCCGGTTTCTGTACACCTGTTCACTCCTGCGGAGTCACCTTTCACTGTAGGCAAATCCTCCACCTAAGGAAACACGATGTAGCTCTGCATGTGTTTCAGCAGGGCAGACAACTCTCTGGACAACACGTTGGAAAACATAGGCTGGGATATCCCTGATGCTATTGCCACTGTAGTTTGAAAAGACCCACTTGCAAGGAAATGGAGTACTGACAGCACCTGCACTTGAGGGGGGATTCCTGTGGGATGGCGGACAGCTGACATCAGGTCTGGCTCCAACTGGGCACACAGTTCCAGGATTGTGGCACGATCAAGCCTGTAGGTGATGATTACATGTCTTTCCTCCATTGTTGACAGGTCCACCAGCGGTCTGTACACTGGAGGATGCCGCCATCTCCTCACATGTCCCAGCGGACGGTGCCTATGAAGGACAACAGCGAGCACAGAGTCAACCAACTCAGAGGTACGTAAACACAGCTTACTCAGAAAACCATTCATAACCCGAATTTTGCCTGTATGAGTGTTGAGGCAAGGCCTAGGTATGTGTGACGCAGTTAAAAATAAAGCCATGTGGGCCCCTGAAATGGCGGCTGCCTGACCTGTAAAGTGGGACAATGGGATGTGAGGTAACTGCGCTGGCATTGTACACCGTCGCGGTAGGCGGTCGAAGACCGCAGCACAATTCTGCATTGGTTAACATGGGACCCTATGGGTCCCAGGAGCCAATGACGATGTATGCCGGCGGTGACGGTACGCACCGCCGCGGACGTGACCGCCATCTTCTATCTGTTCAATCACTCGATACCTGATCTTCCACAGGAGAGGACCTACACTGCAAGTGCTGCTGTGACCTCAGTCTGGAAGAGGCAATGGCTCGTGCGTCTGGGGAAAGGGCCCCTGCCTTCAGCATGGAGGAGTTGGAGAAACTCGTGGATGGGGTCCTCCCCCAGTACACGCTACTCTACGGTCCTCCAGACAAACAGGTAAGTACACTGTGAGCATGCTGTACGGGCAATGCCTGTGTGGAGTGGTGTGGATGAAAGAAAGAGGGGGGAGAATGATGCGTGCATGAAACGACGGTGAGTGCATGTGCCACATGGCAATGATAGGGATGCGGGCCAATGACTGTGACGGTGCAGTTGGTAATAACTTTTCTTTTTCCCTGTACAAGTCATGTAGGTCAGTGCCAACTACACCTAGTCAGGCTCCTGTGACATCCATGTGGGCAGATATCGGCCATAGCCTTGTATTGTAGGCCATGTCCCAGGGATTGAATAGTGGACCCCAAGTGCGCGGCGTAGTGCAGGGGGCTTCTGTGTCTGTCGTGTCTGCCAACGGTAGCGGTAATGCATGCACTCAACATGTCTTTCTTCTGTCTGCCCCCCCTTTTTGTGGTCTCCCTGTACATGTGTGCATTAGTATCATCAGGCGGAGGAGCAGTGGCACCGGAGCAGGAGGGAGCTGCATCCCACATGGCCCTGGAGGGCGACACTACGGAGTCTGATTTCACGAGTGGGACGGAGGGCGAAGGGAGCTCCACGGCGGGGACAGGAGCTGACACCAGTGATACGACCTCGTCCTCTGATGGGAGCTCCCTTGTGGTGGCGGCCCCATCTATGCCCCCCGCATCTACAGGTACAGCTGCCACCCCCCCTCCAGCACCGCCCTCCCAGCAGCCCCTCAGCCTTTGCCCCGTGCCCACTCACCCAGGAGGGTGGGCATCTCCTTCGCCCCAGGCACCTCAGCCCCTGCCCCAGTCACCCCTTCTGCCCTCATTGACGAGGCCATTGACCTCCTCAGGTCCCTCACTGTTGGGCATTCTACCATTTTGAATGCCATCCAGGGTGTAGAGAGACAGTTGCAACAAGCCAATACATTCCTGGAGGGCATTCATTCTGGTCAGGCAGCCCTTCAGCGAGCTTTTCAGACTCTGGCCTCAGCACTGATGGCAGCCATTGTCCCTGTCTCAAGCCTCCCCCTCCAACTTCCTCCACCCAGACCCAATCCCCTGTACCTCAGCCTACCCCAATCACACCATCAGACCAACATGCACACACCTCAACACACAAAGGAAGCTCAGGCAAAAATAAGCACCTCACATCCCACAGGCACTCACGCAAGCATCACACACATGCAGACATACCAACATCCACTGCCTCCACTGTGTCCCCCTCCTCCTCGTCTCCCTCCTCCCTCCCAGTCTCGTCTCCACTCACACCTGCATGCACTACATCTACAGCCACTACTTCCATCTCCAGCACACCCACCACCACACCCCGCTCGTGTGCAGTCACCACCCCCACTACCATTCACACATCCCCTGTGTCCTCTCCCAGTATGTCTGTGACGCCACCTCCCAAGGTACACAAACGCAGGCACACACCCACCCAACAGCCATCCACCTTACGACAGCCTCCAGCGCATGCACCTTCACCCAAAGTCACCAAATGTACACCTCCTACAACCACAAACTCTTCCTCCACTCCCAAACCCCCTCTAGCTACCCGTCCCAGTGTTCCTAAGAAACTTTTCCTGTCCACCCTTGACCTCTTTCCCTCACCTCTCCCACCCCGGCAGTCTCCTAGGGCCCGACTCTCCAGGTCCCAACCTAGCACCTCAGCCACAACATCGGCGGGACCAGTGGTGCCAGTAGTCACCGGATTCTGGAGTGCACCAGGCAGCAGGGCAGCCAGTGTGGCAGGGAGCCAGAGGACGGACAGTCCCCCACCTGTCAAGCATCAAAAGTTGGCCAGTGCCCGGCGGGAGAGGGGGAAGACACCAGCCAGCAAAGCCGCTCCCAGGGGTACAGGTGGGAGTGTGGAGTCAGCTGCAACACCTTCCAAGGTGGGGAAGGGGCACAAGAAACCCAGCAAGTCTGGGAAGATCAGCACGGCGGAGAAGACCGCCATCAGCCCGCTGCCCAGGAGCCAGCCAGCAGCAGCCCCGCTGGCCCAGACAGGACAGCCAGCATCAGCCCCGCTGCCCAGGAGGCGACCACCAGAAGCCCCGCTGGCCCAGACAGGACCGCCAGCAGCAGCCCCGCTGGCCAGGAGGTGACCGCCAGCATCAGCCCGCTGCCCAGGAGGCGACTACCAGCAGCCCCGCTGGCCCAGACAGGACCGCCAGCATCAGCCCTGCGGCGCAGGAGGCGACCGCCAGCATCAGCCCCGCTGCCCAGGAGGCGGCCGCCAGCAGCCCCGCTGGCCCAGACAGGACCGCCAGCATCAGCCCGCTGTCCAGGAGGCGACCGCCAGCAGCAGCCCCGCTGGGCCAGACAGGACTGCCAGCAACAGCCCCGCAGCCCCAGACAGCACCACCAGCAGCAGCCCTGCTGCCCCAGACAGGACCGCCAGCAGCAGCCCCGCTGCCCAAGACAGGACCGCCAGCAGCTGAAGCGCTGCCAAGGACACCGCTACCACAATCACCGCTGCCAAGGACACCGTCGCCACAAGCACCGCTGCCAAGGACATCGCCGCCACAAGCACTGCTGCCAAAGACACCGCCGCCACAATCACTGCTGCCAAGGTCACCACCACCACAAGCACTGCTGCCAAAGACACCGCCGCCACAAGCACCGCTGCCAAAGACACCGCCGCCACAAGCACCGCAGGCCCATGAGCGCCAAAAACACTGACGCTACTGAGGCCGCCACAAGCAGGATGAAGCACTCTGGGCACCAAGCCCCCTCCAGAACCAGTAGAGATTTACATCCACTACCTCTGTCCTTGGCAGGATGAAGCACTCTGGGCACCAAGCCCCCTCCAGAACCAGTGGAGTATCACATCCACTACCTCTGTCCTTGGCAGGATGAAGCACTCTGGGCACCAAGCCCCCTCCAGAACCAGTGGAGATTTACATCCACTACCTCTGTTCTTGGCAGGATGAAGCACTCTGGGCACCAAGCCCCCTCCAGAACCAGTGGAGATTTACATCCACTACCTCTGTCCTTGGCAGGATGAAGCACTCTGGGCACCAAGCCCCCTCCAAAACCAGTGGAGTATCACATCCACTACCTCTGTCCTTGGCAGGATGAAGCACTCTGGGCACCAAGCCCCCTCCAGAACCAATGGAGATTTACATCCACTACCTCTGACATTGGCAGGATGAAGCACTCTGGGCACCAAGCCCCCTCCAGAACCAGTGGAGACTGTTATCCACTTGAGAGACTGTGGCTTTGCACTCCCCAGGATTGAACAGTGGGCAAACCACCCACTGTAGAGACTTGTGAGACTGTGGCTTTGCACTCCCCAGGATTGAACAGTGGGCAAACCACCCACTGTGAGACTTGTGAGACTGTGGCTTTGCACTCCCCAGGATTGAACAGTGGGCAAACCACCCACTGTAGAGACTTGTGAGACTGTGGCTTTGCACTCCCCAGGATATAGCAGTGGGCAACCCACCCACTGTAGAGACTTGTGAGACTGTGACTTTGCACTCCCCAGGATTGAACAGTGGGCATGGGCCCCCCTCGTGGATTTGGTGTTGTGCACTCAACCGGCTGAGATGCCCGCCCTTTCCCTTCCCACTGAGGTGCCTGTTTTATTTCTATCTGATGCCCCTGCAGTGTTATCTCCGTCATGTTCGGGTATCTTGTGTGGGCCTCACCCATGCAGTGCGGGCCCAGTGGTCCATGGACTTTAAGGGTGGAATACCCTGGACTAATATTCTTGGTGTATATATTTGTAAATAGTGTATGTATATTATTTGACTACTGAATTTTTATATATTACAATCGTTCACCTCATTTCCTTTTGTCTTTGCATTCTTCCGGGGAGGTTGGGGGGTGTAACTGTAATGTATCATGCTGTATTATGTGTGTGTTGTCGTGGGTGAGGGTGGGGGTGGGGGGTTGCATGTTGTGTGTGTGTGTCACTGTTTTTTCCCTCCCCTGTGTCGTAGGTGCAGTACTCACTGTGGTCTTCGCCGCCAGCATTCGTGCTCCTGGTAGAGGTAAAGGCTGGTAAAATGTGGAGCTCGGGTTCCATGGCGTCCTGGTTCCTCCTGGGGTGTGCAGAGGTGAGTGTTTTCCCTTCGAAGTCCTGTTTCCGCCGTGTTTTTGTTCACGGTGAATCCGCCCCGGAAAAGGTGGCGGATTGGTAGGTTGTGATATTGTGGGCGGTACATTGTCTCCCGTCTGTCTGTTGGTGGTGACCGCCACGCTGTTTGTTTGTACCGCCGTGGCGGTCGGAGTGTTAAAGTGGCTGTCTTTGTTGGCGGTTTCCATTTTTTTTTTCGCCGGCCTGTTGGCGGTCTTACCGCCGCTTTAACACCGACCGCCAGGGTTGTAATGACCACCTAAATCTCTAGCACACAAGCAGTGAGAATATGAACAAACAAAAAATAAAAATACATCTCAGGTCTAGACTGGACCCCAAAAAGTAAAATACACCACAGTATGAAGACAGTTCTGGACAAAACTAACAGGCACAAGGAAAATGAGGAAATATTGATAACCCTAGGACTCCACACTCCAAAAGTGTCCTTTTGCACTTAAACTCACATGGGCTTGCCTGTATCATCGCTAACTTAAACTTCGGGTAAGTTACACAAGTACACACAATAGAAAAAGGAACAAAAACAGAGACACCTGCCATCACCAACATTTTCCAAAGAACTACACTCAACTTACTTGATTTTCCAAAAAAGTACAGATTCCACCCTCCAATGGTGGATGAGGCAACAGAGATTGCAGACAAAGGAAGAGTGATGCTTTCTCCCCAAAATCTAAATTCAAAATGATCAAGGCCTGGACAAAGCTCAGCGAGGAGCCTTCAGAACAGGAAGAGGAAGTTGATACCATCTGCACAGTAATCTCATTCTCTATGGAAAATCCAATGAGCAACCCAAGATAAATCAAATACAAAATTTACGTGAAAGGTCCATTCGGGTAAATAAATTATTGCAAAATGACTCTGTGAGTTAAAGAAATGCTGCTCGTGTTCAGGTCACTAGTGTTGATTGTGTTGCTTTGTGCACCTGTGAGAGGATTGTTCTCCCAAGGACATCTCATTTACAAAAGACGGTGCAATGGCATAATATTGGCTAATATGCGTAATTCCGTAGCATGACATTTTTAAGATTACGCCAAATTACACCAGCATAACGAAAGGTACAACCAGACTTAATGTACAAGAGTCTGTGTGATGCACATAGAACAGTTCAATCTACTTAGGTGCCAGCAGCCCAAATTGCAAATTTTATTAAACTTTTTTTTTGACAAAAAAAGATCCATCCCTCTCATACACTGCATGCAACTGAGAGATGGCTTAGGTTTCGACCATTGAAACTTTTAACGAGACTACATCAATTGTATCATTTTAATTTGCATGAAAATGAATTAGACTAAATGAATAATTTAGAGTAAACTTCTTGCTTAAAATTAGGCATAACATGCTGACTAGATCACCAAATGAGCAAAGGCACAGGAAGGCCTAAGGCCTAATGCTATCAAACAAATTGGGCCCAAAGGTTTTGTTGAAAAAACAGTTCATATCTCGGATGGATTGGGCCCATCACACCCCTAAACTCCAGTGCTGTGGTACCTATTGCACTACACCCCTGCAAGAGAGCTAACTGGGACAATTAGTGAGACAACAAATTTTTCCTAGTGTTTCCGACAAATCTATAATATCTTATCAGACATGGTGGGCCTGATTCACTAAGGTAAACTTAGACTTTTGGTCTGAGGACCAAAAAACTATGTTTACGACTTTTCAGTATTCACAAAGGTAAATTAACCCCTTCGCTGCCAGGCCTTTTCCCCCTCAGGTGCCAGGACTTTTTTTTGGCTATTTGGGGCAGTTTGCCCTCATTACTTTTTGTCCAAATAAGCTACCCATGCCAAATTTGTGTCCTTTTTTTTCAACATCCTAGAGATTCTTGAGGTACCCAGAATTTGTGGGTTCCCCTGCAGTAGACCAAGAAATTAGCCAAAATACAGAGAAAAATTTATTTTTTTGCAAAAAACAGGAAAAAAGTGCTGCAGAAGAAAGCATGTGTTTTTCCCTGAAAACGGCATCCACAAAGGGTTTGCTGGGCTACAATCACCATCTTCCCAGCTTTCAGTAACAGGCAGACTTGAATCAGAAAAACACATTTTTAACACAATTTTGGCAATTTACTAGGACATACTGCATTTTAACATTTTTTTGTGGTTTTAGCCTCCTTCCAATTAGTGACAGAAATGGGTGTGAAACTAATGCTGGATTCTGGACAGCTAAACATTTCTGAAAAGTAGACACAATTCTGAATCCAGCAATGGGTCATTTTCCTACAAAAAATAACAGTTGAAATAAAAAATATTGAAATTGAGGTGAAAAAAACAGCCATTTCTCTCCACGTTTTACTCTGTAACTTTTTCCTGAGATGTCAGATTTTCAAAAGCAATATACCGTAATGTCTTCTGAAATCTTCAGGTTGCGGGGATATATAGGGCTTTAAGGTTCATCAAGAACTCTAGGTACCCATAGCTAATAAAGGAGTTGCACCTTGCAATGGGTTTTCATTGTATACCAGGTATACAGCAATTCATTTGGTGAAATATAGAGTGAAAAATAGGTATCCAGGAAACCATTGTATTTCCAAAATGGGCACAAGATAATGTGTTGAGAAGTAGTGGTTATTTGCACATCTCTGAACTCCAGGGTCCCCATACTAACATGTGAATTACAGGGCATTTCTCAAATAGTCGTCTTTTTTACACACTGTTTTACATTTGGAAGGAACAAATGTAGAGAAAGACAAGGGGCAACAACACTTGTTCTTCTATTCTGTGTTCCCCCACGCCTCCCAATAAAAATGGTACCTCACTTGCGTGGGTAGGCCTAATGCCCGCAACAGGAAACGCAACATGGACACATCACATTTTTACACTGAAATCTGACTTGTTTTTGGGAAAATGCCTAGCTTTGAATTTTGGCCTCTAGCTCAGCCTGCACCTAGAACAACCTACCAAACTTTTCCATTTTTCAAAACTAGACACCTAGGGGAATGCAGGATGGGGGTGGCTTGTGGGGCTTTCACCAGGTTCTGTTACCCAGAATCCTTTGCAAACCTCAAAATTTGACAAAAAAACACTTTTTCCTCACATTTTGGTGAAAGAAAGTGTTGGAATCTAAGAGGAGCCACAAATCTCCATCCAAACAGTATTCCCCCAAGTCTCCTGATAAAAATGGTACCTCACTTGTGTGGGTAGGCCTAGTGCCCGCGACAGGAAATGTCCCAAAACACAACATGGACACATCACATTGTCCCAAAGAAAACTGACCTGTTTTTTGCAAAGTGCCTAGCTATGGATTTTGGCCTCTAGCTCAGCCGGCACCTAGGAAAATCTAGCAAACCTGGACATTTGTGAAAACTAGACACCTAGGGGAATTCAGAATGGGGTGACTTGTGGTGCCCTCATCAAGTTCTGTTATCCAGAATCCTTTGCAAACCTAAAAATTTGGCCAAAACAAAAACACTTTTTTCCTCCCTTACATTTTGGTGATGGAAAGTTCTGGAATGTGAGGGGAGCCACAAACTTCCTTCTACACAGCGCTCCCCCAAGTTTCCTGATAAAAATGGTACCTCACTTGTGTGGGTAGGCCTAGTGCCCGCAACAGGAAATGCCCCAAAACACAACATGGACACACCACATTTTCCCAAAGAAAACTGACCTGTTTTGTGTAAAGTGCCTAGCTGGGGATTTTGGCTTCTAGCTCAGCCGGCACCTAGAGAAACCTAGCAAACCTACACATTTATGGAAAGTAGACACCTAGGGGAATCCAGAATGGGGTGACATGTGCGGCTCTCACCAGGTTCTGTTACCCAGAATCCTTTGCAATCCTCAACATTTGGCAAAAAAACCTTGTTCCTCACATGTTGGTGGTGGACAGTTCTGGAATCTGAGGGGAGCCACAAACTTCCTTCTACCCAGCATTCCCCCGGTCTCCAAATAAAAATGGTACATCACTTGTGTGGGTAGGCCTAGTGCCTGCAACAGGAAATGCCCCAAAATACAACATGGACACATCAAAATGACCTATTACAAACCTACCTATTTTTGCAGGGGGGAGGCACTTGCGTTATTGGTCACAGGTGTGGCGGTCATCTAGGGAAACCTACCAAACCCAGACATTTTTTAAAAGTAGACACCCGGAGGAGTCCAGGGAGGTGTGATTTGCGTGGATACCCCAAAATTTCTTACCCAGACTCCTTTGCAAACCTCAAATAAAGCCAAAAGAAATCACATTTTCCACACTTTTCTTTGTTGGATCACCGTCCTGGTACAAATTTCCTACCACCCAATGTTTTCCTCCGTCTGCCGATAAAAATGATACCTCACTTGTGTCTGCAACAGGAAAAGGCCAAAAACGTGTTGAGATTGAGGGGATAGCACAGCAACTTGATAAGCACAATTTCTTTTGTACATTTTTAGGCTGACTCTGCTTTGGCAACCCACACAGGTGAGGTGTCATTTTACTTGGGATACTGAGGGGAACACTGGGTGGTAGGAAATTTGGGCCAGCGTGATGATCCTACAAAGAAAAGTGAGGAAAATATGCTTTTTTAGGCAATTTTAAGGCTTGCAGGGAGCCTGGGTAATAAAATGTTGGGGGATCCACGCAAGCCACACCTCCATGGACTCCACAGGGTGTCTAGTTTTAAAAAATGTCCAGGTTTGATAGGTTTCCCTGGATGACCACTGCACCTAGGACCATAAACATAAGTACCCCCCGCAAAAACAGGTAGGCTTGTAATAGATCATTTTGATGTATCCAAGTCCTTCTGTGATGTTCTAAATACTAAAATTGTGAAAAGAAACAGACTTAGGTTATGTTAAAATGACTCTTCACCCACCAACCTATTTGGTGGCATGCTTCATCATCGGGGTCCCACCCGAGACACGTAGCATGTCACGGGTGTGCTTCGACGCCTGATTACAGCGGATCAGGTTTTTTCATTTTTACCACACATACTGGTTGGATTTGGCACAAGGGTGAGTAATGGTTCAGTAGATCAAATTTTATTAACAAGAGATTTTACAAAAATGAAATGTACTGTTAATAACTGAAAGGCCAAAAAACGCAACCAATGACTCGCAGCTCGTGATCTGTAAAGCCGAGATAAGGCACCAACCACTTTACAGTCCATTCACACACCTTTCACACATGACATGCACAAGACCATTCACGCCACCAGCCACGGGCCCAGCACATTACAACACTCGCATCAACAGACAGCGCCATTCAAAGGCCCATCACTTTCATACGCCCACATGCCTGACACAGCAATCACACCAGCTGATGGGACTGTGTGGACTGGCGTCTGGGTAGCAGTATGTTGCAACGGCCAACAGCAAGTTACTATTTACACTGCCAGCCAAGCGCCATTCCATGCACAACGCCAGCCAAGCGTCACTCCACGCACACCACCAGCCAAGTGCCACTCCACGCACACAGCCAGCCAAGTGCCACTCCACGCACACCGCCAGCCAAGAGCCACTCCATGCACACCGCCATCACTTTTTTAAAAAAAAACAACAAAGAAACCACTAACTAATTAGAAATGAGTACAAAACTACAAACACAAAAAGCTCTAACTAAATACATGACAGTAATGCCAACCATGAAACTGAACATATGAAAATATAAAACAGGCAGTTTACGCTCACAGTAGTTCTCAATAAGTTTTTGGGGTGTGGTAACTCCTGAAACAGCCACCCACACACATCCCAGGATTTGAAGGGCAATTGGGGCAGTACACACAAGTCTCCTTCCGGATAACTCTTCGAGCACAGACTCTACATCTCTTAGCAGGAAAGTCTTTTTTGGCTGTGGGAGGAATGTGCTCAGCAAAGTGACGATCTTTCAATCTAGCCACATCTTCTATCACTGCTTCTCTAGGGACTCTTGCCTCTTCCAGCACATCAAGGCTCGCTATGACAGACTCCTGAAATTTCACAAATTTCACCCTTGACTCTGGAGAACTATTCTTGAACACAACAAAAGCACTACAAGTTGCCAAATGGAACAGGTGAACTGCTAATTTCTTATACCAAATGTAAGCCTTACGAGTAGCAGTGTAAAGTTGCAACCTCTGATTGACTCTATCAACACCACCCATGTGCTTATTGTAGTCCAAAATGCACACAGGTTTGCGCACTTCGGCAACCTGACCCCAAACAGTCACAGGGGAAATACTCTCATCATGGATGGTAGTTAGCATGTGGACATCCATCCTGTCGGAAAATTTCAGAGCTAGCAGCTCATCATTCCGCAAGGCACTGCACTGTCCCCTCTCAAATCTTTTATAGACAAGCTCCCTTGAATAGCCTTTCCAGTTAGAACGGATTGTGCCAAAAGCAACAGTGTCCACTCTGAACAATTTCTTGAACAACTCCACTCCAGTGTAGAAGTTATCTACATACAAATGGTGACCTTTGTTAAACAGTTGTCTACCAAGTTCCCACACAATTTTCTCGCTATCTCCAAAAGTGGGCAGACGACCAGGGGGGTCAATACTGGATTCCCTACCAGTGTAGACCCGGAAATTATAAACATATCCTGCACTACTTTCTGACACCATATACAATTTAATTCCATACCATGCCCTCTTGCTAGGAATGTACTGCATAAAAAACAAACAACCCTTGAACAGGACTAAAGACTCGTCCACTGCTATTTCTTTGCCTGGAACATAGACCTCTGAAAACCGATCTACAAAAAGAACAAGTACAGGTCTAATCTTAAAAAGGTGGTCAGAATCAGGGTGATCTTGTGGCAAGGCTAAAACATTATCAACAAAATGCAGCATCCAAAGAAGAAGCTCATACCGGTTAGGACTCATAGTTGCAGGAAATATAGCAGTTGCCATGAAGGGGCTAGTAGACCAATATGAAGACAGTGATTGATGGCTTCCTTATCAGTACCATCAAAAAAGTTAAACCTAAGAACTTTTTCAATTCTTCCAGGTTTATAGGAATCCGTCAGCTAGCTCTAGAGTGTGGCCTCAGTCTGGCAGCGTTGTCCCTCAAATACTGCTCTGCATACAAATTAGTCTGCTCAACAATCTCTTCCAAAAATCCATTGTTCGTAAACAACTAAAAGAAATTGACAGGCAAAAAGTTTTCTGTATTCACTCTACACCCTGGGAGAGCAGTAAAAGCAGGCAACTCCAGCTGCTCCATGTTTGGGGCAACCCTGAAGTCAGGTCTTCCAATGGGAAGCCTTTCGGCTGCTGGCTGCTGGCTGCTGGCTGCTGGCTGCTGCAGTATTGGCACATCAGTGTCCTCCTCCAAAACAGGCACTTCATCAGCACTGAGAGTCATCATCAGACGAATCCTAACAGAAAATTCACTTCCAGAATCTTCCACTTCCTCCTCTGCCTCAGATGCAGAGTCAGTCTCATAATCATTGTCAGAAGACGACTCAAAAAGCATACCGACAACCTGCTGAGCAGTCATCCTACGGCTAGCCATGATCCTTCCAACGAAAAGTAACTGGACAAATGCACCACCAACAACCAGAACTCTGTAAGATAAGCAATAAACAAAGTGTGGCTTTATCACTAAAAGTTATAAACTCAAAAACTATACCACTCACTTGCCTGAAAAAAAGCTGGAATCCACCAGCAACTACTCTGCACAGCCACAGCAATCACCAATGATATCCCACTAAAAAGAAAAAAAAATACACATAAGACAACACAAATGTCACTGTGCACTAATCTAAGTACTATTTCACACACAATCCTGCATTTAGTACACCACTTCCAAAATGTCATTCATGCATGGCAACAATAGTCATTTTGAGTAAATAGTTTTTTCTTACATAATACATGCAACTACGCAAACTGCTAGACAACCACTGCCAAAACCACAAAGAGTCACAGCAAAGGAAGCAAAAGCTTTGAACTAGGACAAAAAGGAGAAATAAAACATTATAATCACAAATGCAAATACTTTGCTAGTCGACAAACACCCCACCACCAAACATTTAGAAATTTCCCCTGGTGCCTTAGTGGCTTCTGCCTTCTTTTGGGGCAGATGGGCCTAAAATGGTGCCAAACATTATGCTTTAGGGGAGCGACCCTTACCCAAGGGCTGCTCCCCTGTAATGAAATTCACAAAAATAAATAATCCCTGGTGTCTAGTGGGCATTCCTGCTGCCCGATCACATCGCGATCGGGTAGCAGGAATGGAGAAAGAGAGACTGAGGGAAAGGAAAACTCTTTCCTTTCCCTGATGCCTCTTTTAGAGAACCCCCCCCCCCACCCCGGGCTGGAGGAGAAACTTACCTCCTTCTCCAACGACACGTTGGAAGCAAATGGCTCCCAGCGCGATCGGCACCCTCTGATGTCGGTGCGCGATTGCACACTGTCATTAGATGGGGAGTGGGGCCGAGGGTAGAAGGGGAAGCAATTCCCCTTCCATCCCTGCACCAGGGGAGGGGGTGGGTGGGAGGCCTGAACCGTTACATCCTTGCCGACCAAGGGGTTAAGAGTAGTAGGTGGAATCTCTGCACCCAGAGTGTAATCTCCACACGCAGAGTCGAATCTCTGCACTTGAGTGCGGAGATTCCTCCCCGAGTGCGGACCTAAAGATCCTACTGGTAACACCTTTGTGAATAACGAAAAGTCGCAAACTTAGCATTTTGGTGTAAACTCAGACCAAAAGTCTAAGCTTACCTTTGTAAACCAGGCCTACGGTGTTTACTTCTGGGTCATCATCACGGTTTTTATATGCTTCCGTAAATTGCACACCTGCAAAAACGTTTCTCCACTCCATTGCAAGATGCTAATATTATACTACAAATAGCCATTGTTCATATTCTCCAGTGTTTACAAGCATCAGTCACATTTAAAACATTTGTGAAAATTATGAGTTGTTCTTTTATGATTGTGGAAATAATTTACAAAAATGATCGAACCAGTGTAGTAGAATGCGAAAACGTGAATTCTCTTCGCAGACGGAACGTAGTACATAAACTGTGTTCTTGTAAAATGTTTAATAATAATGTGTCTGGGAGTTTCAATTTGACACGCTTAATGAAAAATAATGAACGTACTCTACCTCTCGAACCTAAGGCACGCGTCCGCTGAAATAAAAAGGCGGGAAATGCATTTACGCCGCGAGACCGGCCCAATAAAAACTGTGCGGCGGCACGTGACCAAGCGGCAACGACCAAGCGTTGCGGGTGACGTAGCGAGCTGAAGGGCCGCTCCGACAGATAGTTCCCGCTCGCGCCGTGGACATGCGCACTTGCGTGCAGAAAGAGGCGCGAAGAGGCGCACTTCCGGTCCGAGAAGGCAGCCGCGCAACAGGTTTTCATCCCAGCAGTGCGAGGTAACAGTCTACTACTTCAGAGGCCGGGGGGCTGGAAAGGGGTGGAGTTGGACAGAGAAAAAGGCGTCTCTTTCTCCCGTTCGTCCCCAGAACTTCGTTGCCCTTTTTTACGTTGTCAGTCACACCTGTTGAGTTTCTTCACACACAGTCTCGTACACCGAGGCGCTCTTGCTCTTCCAAAACGAGTCAGCCTTTCTGGCGCTTGCCGTCGTGTCAGCGTCGTTGGTTTGGCATACCCATCCTGTCAGAAAATGACACCTTCTGTCTCGCGCGCTCACACCGAAATATAACCCAAAATTGTCACCATGAGATGCCTTTATCGCTTGTTTCGCCAATAGCATTTTCCGTTTTTTGAAACTATGTATCTGGGGTAAAATTAGAAGCAGCAGAGTCTGAATATAGCTAGTGTTGCCACTTGGCCAGGTGCATACTTGACTAGTATTCTAATGTCCCGGCATGTACGAAAATCAGAAAACTCACCTATAGCAGGTTCCCTATATCAATACCAGAAGGACTTTCTTATAAAAAATAATAATGTGGGTTAACGATGGATGCGCCTCCCTCCCATCCCAAGATGATTTTCTTTATGTCGATGTCATACTGAAGTTAAACAAGCCATTGTCACAGGAGGGCCCCATGGATATGTGCCAGTTCTCCCCATAAAAACTAACATGCAGGATTTTTTTTGCATCTAGGAGGGCGGGGGAGGGGAGTTGGTTAGCGAAAGGGAGGTTAACCCCCATTTGACCCGCCCCAAGCCAGCAGAAAGTCAGCTGGGCACCAGCAATTATTTTTTCCGAAAACAGCCAGAAGAGTCTCTCTGCCCTTCTGGGGAGAGTGCCTAAGAGGGGTCTGTCTCTAATCTGCCGCCCATGAGGGGCAGAAAGCCCACCACTAAAAGTCTGGAATAGGGGGTCATTCTGAAGAGGGCAGAAAGATGGGGAAAAATAGTTAAAGAGGTGGCCTGCACAGGCATCGGGCTATGCCTTCACCCCCTTAGCCACAGCAGTCTTTCTTGCTTATGAGGGACAGTGATTTATTCCCAGTCTGCCCCATTCACAGGGTAAAGCAGTAGAAAACCCACTTGAAGGTAAATTATAGTGGATTGTTTAAAATAATATAGGGTGATAGTGGCTGTAGCTTCAAGGTACTGTTTGCATTAAATACTGGTAAAGGACTGAATAAGAGGCAGAAATCTAGGCTGCGCCTCATGAAGGAGTAGGGAATGTATTCCAAGATCAATATGATTTGCTGTTTGTTACCGGATGGAGAAAGAGGTAGAAAGCCAGGCATGCTGAGAACTGTCCTCAGTGACTCTAGAACTAGTTCTGGCATGAGTACCTCTTCCTGCAAGGAGTTGATCGAGATCGGGGACCTTTTGTTGCTGCCAATCTTAACCAATGTTCAGAATTGTGAAGAGCAGGGCTCCCTTAATCCTTCCAAGTTCTCCTAAAGAAATGGCCAAATAATTTGTACTACCCTGCCACAAGGTTAGAGAAAAAGAAGTTCTAGAAGTGTGTGCAGATTAACAGCTGCTAAATTGTAGCCTTGTTGAGAGACACTTCCATCCCAGCGACTGGCTGATTTGGCTGTGTGATGTGCATATGAGTAATGCTGGCATTTTTATGTTTTTTTTAGGAGGTGCCTAGCACATTTGACCCTGATCAATAATGTCTCATCGTCCCCTCCATCTGTGGTTTTACACCGCCTTTGTGACTTGTACATTTTCCATGTATCTTCTCCTGTCAACAGGATGGCTTTTCCTCCCTGGAATACTGTGCCAGGAGGCGCTCGTCCAAGTGCACACTACCACTCTACCCCCAACCTCGTGACCAGCAGCAAATAGAAGAGACAAATCGTCAAAACAAAGCTGCAGAGCTCTTGTGCATGTGCCCAAGTAACACTTTGCGGAACATTGAACTGAGTGCTCTGCCTTTCTGATGGCTACTTCGACTTGCAGATTTCCCACCTGTAGAACAACACCCAGTTATCAAACTTAAGTCTGTAAACCTTCAAAACAATACTGTTGTCTTTAGAAGGTGGTGTACTCAATTGGCCCCAGAAGTGATGTTAGGCGACCCCCACTGAGGTCATAAAGTGCTCATCCTGGCGAATCAATATCAGTTCTCTTTTATCAACACTTTCAATTCAGATCCGGAGAGCCTCTTTCTCTTTGGAAATCAGTCACACACATTTTGTAAAAGCAGTACCAAAATCTCATCACCGAAGAAAAACCCTGTAGGGATTGTGAAGAACAGATTACCATCACAGACCCCCCACTCGGACTGTCCGTGGTGTTTAGTCTGACTATGGCTCAACCTGCTCCTCGTGCCTTAGCATACACCCTCAAGGCCATCAAGGAGTTGGTGGGCACACTTTTCATGGCCAGGGTGAAGGTTGACTGTCAACATCGGAAGGGCTCTTGACACCATTCCCGCTTTCCATCTTCCTCATCTAGCAAGCGGAGAAAGCATCATGAAAGGAGTAAGAAATACTCCAAAGATAAGTATCCTAGATGCTCTCCATCTCCCACAGGGCCTTCTTCCTCAGAAGCGAAGGTGGTCGACTTACTACCTGAGGATCCCCTGCACACCTCTGCTCTTCTATTGGGATAAGCTCCACACAGACCTCATTGTGCCTGGTGCCGGGTTCAGATCAGGTGGGACTCCTTAATGCCATGTACAAGATCTCCCCAAATGTGTCAATGCCCTATTGCACACCTCCGGGCCGAGCGACTCCATGATTTCCAATATTCCTGCCATTTCATGCAATGTCGTTCAGTGCGCACTGTTGGATCTGTACTTGCACCTCCCTGTACCTCCCCGTATCAATCCAACACTCCTTTTTGGTGCTACAACTGACTTCATGGTTGGCCCCACCTCTGCCAGCTCCATCACGACCACTGCTACCACCTTCGCTTCCACATACGGCGTTGCAGATGCCGCAGACCAACATCAAGCCGCTTGTTCATTCCTGCAGAAATGCCCAGACAGCAGCCTTATCCCCTCATCCGTTAATAGAGGGGTCGCAGTAGGGGAAATGGTTGTGGATCTGCCTTGGAACCCTTCGCCTCTTCCTCTTCCTTCTCCCACATGCCTCCAGGAAAGGAGGCTGAGTTAATTTCCCCAATCTCACACGGATCCTGTGGGACGGCGGGTGTATCATTTTCTTCTGGTCTGGAAGGCCGTTACTTCAGAACAGTTGCCCTTCATTTTATAGAAAAAGGCTATAACCTTTCCTTCCTTCAGGTGCCTTTATCCATCCCACCTCCTTCCCGCCCTGATTATTTGACCATCCTACAACAGAAGGTGACTGCTCTCCTCCCGAAAGGAGCAGTAATGTTAGTGGTAGAGAAGTAAATAGTCCAAGGTTGGTTTGTGCGCTTCTTCCTGTTTCCCAGGAAGGCAGGTGGCATGAGTCCCATTCTAGACCTTCGGACCCTGACCTTTTCCTCATAAAAAAAAGTTCAAGATGCTGACCCCAGCTCAGGGTCTAGAGCTTGCAGACTGGATGGTGTCCCTGCACCCACAGGATGCATACTTCCACACCCCTATCCTACTTTCTTGGAAGTAATTGTGATTTGTGGTATTTTGCTGTACTTCCCTTTGGTTTGACAACAGCACATTGGGGGCCTGATTACAACCTAGGCGGATGGGATACTCCGTCACAAATGTGGCGGATATCCCATTATACCCTATGGAACTTGGAAAACGGCGTGCCGGATATCTGTCACGTTTATGACATAGTGTCCCATCCGCTAAGGTCGTAATCAGGCCCTGAGTCTTCACAGAAGTGATGTCGGTGGTTGCAGCCCCTCTTTGGACAGTTGGGCATACCTTGCCAGCCTCCCAGACATGTTGCACCACCCGCAGTTGACGGCATATCTCTCCTGTTGTACTGGGGCTTTTCAATCAACGAGCCCAAATCCCAGATGAAGTCACTATTTGACTACATACTGCGTATATTTTTTGTGATTTATATATTCGGCAGTGGTAGCATTGGTGTCCACAAGAAAATAGGTATTTTAAAAAATGAGACTACAGTGAATCATTGTTGTCTGATATATCAAATCCTTCTTGTGGCCCTCTCAACTACTTCAGTTCATTGAGTTGGTGCTGGACACCACCCATCTCCACACTTTTCCTCCTCTACAGAGAATCTGAGACATCAAGGAGATGGTTCCAAATTTCCAGCAAGACATGGGAGTCTCATTCCTGAGAATTTTACAATTTCTAGGTCTGCTGGCTCCTGCAATCTTCTAGTCACGGACTCACATCGGCACATGAGGGCCCTGCAGTCGTGCATCCACAAGCAGTGGCTACAGTATGGGGGAGACCTGTTGGATCATGATCTCCCCCTGCGCTGCTGTGGAAATGGCTTGGTGTGGGACATGATGAACCTAATTCAAGGGATGACTTTCATTCCCCCTCCAACCATAACTATGTTAGTGACAGATGCCTCCAACCTAGGGTGGGAGGTCTATGATTAGCAGGCACTTCTCATTAATCTTCTAGAACTACAAGTGATTAGGTTGGCGCTTAATGCCTTCTTCCCCTCCATCATAGGTTGGTCCGTCCAGATTGTCACGGACAATACGACTATGTGGTATGTGAACAACTAGGGAGGAAAAGGATCTGAACTACATTTTTTCCTTCCAAATGTAAGACAGTGTGTAAAAAAGACGACTATTTGAGAAATGCCCTGTAATTCACATGCTAGTATGGGGACCCTGGAATTCAGAGATGTGCAAATAACCACTGCTTCTCAACACCTTATCTTGTGCCCATTTTGGAAATACAATAGTTTCCTGGATACCTATTTTTCACTCTATATTTCACCAAATGAATTGCTGTATACCTGGTATACAATTAAAACCCATTGTAAGGTGCAACTCCTTTATTAGCTATGGGTACCTAGAGTTCTTGAACTTTAAAGCCCTATATATCTATGCAACCTGAAGATTTCAGCAGACATTACAGTATATTGCTTTTGAAAATCTGACATCTCAGGAAAAAGTTACAGAGTAAAACGTGGAGAGAAATGGCTGTTTTTTTCACCTCAATTTCAATATTTTTTATTTCAACTGTTATTTTTTGTAGGAAAACCTTGTAGGGCCTACACAAATGACCCATTGCTGGATTCAGAATTGTGTCTACTTTTCAGAAATGTTTAGCTGCCCAGAATCCAGCATTAGTTTCACACCCATTTCTGTCACTAACTGGAAGGAGGCTAAAACCACAAACAATTGTAAAAATGCAATGAACTCCTTTGCCTGGAAGCGCTGAGACTTTGTTCTTGGGCACATCGCCAAGGGATCAGGCTCATTGCCAATCACCTTAGCGGGCTCGCTGAATATCAGTTCCCACAGACTGAGCCAGCGTTATCTTGCCAATCATGAGTGGCATCTCCTGCCAGAGGTAGTCCAGGATATCTTTGCTCAGTAGGGCACTCCTTAGGTGGACTTATTTGCGTCTTCACAATGCTCAGTGCCAGCATTTCGATCCCCTCCAGTATCTGTTGAGTGGAGCCTTGGGGGACAAATTTTAGTTGAGGTGGAATGTTCAGCTACATTACGTGTTTCTTTCCATTCTCTTGATTCCTCAGGTTCTGAGGAAAATTTAATAAGATCGAGCCAAGTCATTCTCATTGCTCTGGATTGACTGAGAAGGGTGTGGTGCGCAGACCTTCTCCACTTCTCCACTTGTCCCCCGCTTCACCTTCCATTAAAGCCAGGCCTTGCCTCCCAGTTGGGACTGGTTCTGCGCCACAATCTCCAAGACCTCCACCTACATGCTTGAAGATGGAGCAGGGACAACTGAGCTCTTTTCGGCTGTTACTGGAAGTGATCAACGTATCTTACCTGCCCATACCCCCTCCATCAAGCCTGCTTATTCCGCCAAATGGAGCAACTTTGTTCTGTGGTGTGCGGACAATGGTGTGGATCCCGACTAAACTATACCAAGTGATGTAATTAGAATTTTCCCTAGCTCAGAGGGGATGTACAATTGGCACTGTGAAGGGTTATTTAGCTGCCATGTCTGCTTTCATCTCTCTGCCAGTTCAACCATCCTTGTTTAAGTTTCCTGCTGTCATGTGTTTTCATAAAGCCTCACTAATCTCTTTCCTCCCACTCCCTTAGTTGTTCCTCAGTGGGACTTGTATGTGCTTCTCACGTTTTTCATGTGGACTCTGTTTGAGCCTCTCCACAGTTGTACTCTTTGTATGTTGCCCCTCAAAACTTTGTTTGTGGTTGCAACCCAAACTATTATTTATCTGCTATTATTATCTATGATCTATTACCAGAGCTCTTATATAATGAGATTGCTGTCATAATTTGTTGCGGCACAACATGTCACCAAAGGGACAAGCAGATTTTTGTTTGTACAGGACAAGTAGAATTATGGAGCAAACTGTCCCACGTGCAAGTAGATATTTTATTAAATTCCACATCCTTGATGGTACCTCACTTGAGTGGGTAGACCCAGTGCCCGCAACAGGAAACGTCCCAAAATACAACATGGATGCAGCACATTTTTCCACCCAAAACGAATCCTCTTTTTCCAATGTGGGTAGCTGTAGATTTTGGACGATAACTCAGCTGGCACCTACGAAAACCTAGCTAACCAGTACTTTTTGGAAAACTAGATGCATAGGGATATCCTGGGTGGGCTGACTTGCGTGGCCCTCACCGCGTTTTGTTACCCAGAATCCCTTGCAAACCTTAAACTTTGAGTATGAAACATATTTTCCTCACATTTTGGTCTTCCATCTACCTGGCAGTACCTCAAGTTTCCCGATAATGGTACCTCACTTGTGTGGGTATACCTAGTACCTGTGACAGGAACGGCCCAAAACACAATACCAACGCAGCACATTTTCCACTCAAAACTGACCCTCTTTTTCCAGTGTGGGTAGCTCTAGATTTTGGACTCTAGCTCAGCTGGCACCTAGGCAAATGTAACCAACCTGTACTTTTTTGAAAACCAGACACCTAGGGGGATCCAGGGTGGGCTGACTTGCATGCCTATCACCACGTTTTATTATCCAGAATGCCTTGAAAACCTCAAACTTGAACTTAAAAAAAAACCATGTTCCTCACATTTCTGTGATGGAAAGTTCTAGAACCAGTGGGGCGCCACTAACTTCCTTTCACCCGGCATTCGCCCGAATCTCCGAATTAAAATGGCACCTCACTTGTGTGACTGAGCTTAATGCCTGCACCAAAACAAGTCAGACCAAGGTCAAGGAGGGTCCCATTGATTTTAGTTTGATCAGTTCCTGTTGCGGGCACTAGACCCAGCCACACAAGTGGGCAGCATTTTTATAAGGACGAGTGAAGAAGCATTGGGTGGTAGGAATCTGTGGTTACCTTCAGGCTGTGGTGGGGTTTAGTCACATTTTGAGGTTTGCAAGGCATTGTGAGTAAGAAACCTGTTGGAATCCACAAGAGGCACACTACCCTGTACTCCCCTGGGTGTCTAGTTTACGAAAATATATAGTTGGTAGACTTTGCAGAGAAAGACAAAAAAAGACAAATATTACTGCACAACCATCTGTTTCTCAAGTACACACACATACTGGATTTGGCATGAGGTGAACGTTCAAAATGTAAACATTTATTAAGAAGACATTTCACAAAAATTAAATATACTGTTGTAGGAAAGTGCCACTGTTGGCATGGTTACACCCCATTCACCCCCACACTTTTTGCCTAGTGTTGACGCCAACTTTGATTGAAAGTGGGCTGGGACCCTGCCAACCAGGCCCCAGTGTTTTTTCCTCACAACTATACCTTTGTATCCAACAACCCTGGCACACAGTTATGTCCCTTGTAAAAGGTACCTATGATACCAAGGGCCCTGTGGCCAGGGATGGTCTCTAAGGGCTGTAGCATGTATTATGCCACCCTAGAGGACCCCTCACCAAGCATCTACACACTGCCTTGCAACTTGTGTGTGTTGATGAGGAGAAAAATACAAAGTTGACATGGCACCCCTCTCAGGGTGTCATGCCCACAAATCACTGCCTGTGGCATAGGTAAGTCACCCCTCTAGCAGGCCTTACAGCCCTAAGGCAGGGTGCACTATACCACAGATCAGGGCATAGTTGCATGAGCAATATGCCCCTACAGTGTCTAAGTACATTCTTAGACAGTGTAAGTGCAGTGTAGCCATATTGAGTATATGGTCTTGGAGTTTGTCATTACGAACTCCACAGCTCCATAATGGATTCACTGAATACTGGGAAGTGTGGTGTCAAAAATCTCAGCACAATAAACCCACACTGATACCAGTGTGGGATGTGTTGAAAAATGCACACAGGGGGCATCTTAGAGATGTCCGCTGTATGTTAACTAGCCTGACACTTGCAGACAAGTTTCTGACCACATCTGAGTGTTTTGTGCACTCTGTGGTCAGAAACAAAGCCCACACACCCCCCCCCCCTACAGAAACTGTAACACCTGGCAGTGAGCCTCAAAGTCCAAAGATTCAGGTTACAGTGCCCCAGGGCACTCCAGCTAGTGGAGATGCAAAGCCCCCACCCCCTCTGCCCCCACCCCCCCGGACAAAGTCCCACTTTTGGTGGCAAGTCCGGCGGGAAAATTAGGGAAAATGGGGAGGAGTGACCCTTCCAGCCAGGAACACACCTAAGGTGTCCAGAGCTGACCCCTCTCCCTGCAGATTCCTCCATCTTGGTTTGGAGAACAGGGACCAATAGGATTAGGTTTGTGCCCCCCCTCCCCCAAAGGGAGTGGGCACAAGGAGTGTGTAGCCAATGGCTACTGCCCTCTGACCCCTAAAACGCCCCTAAATCTAGGATTTCAGGACCTCCCTGAGCCCAGATCACCAGATTCCTGAAGACCTACAAGAAGAAGGACTGCTAAGCTGAAACCCCCTGCAGAGAAGAAGGAAGACGACATCTGCTTTGGCCTCAGCCCTAACTGCCTGTCTCCTGCTTCAAAGAACCTGCAGAAAGATCAGCGACTCGTCCAGCAGGACCAGCAACCTCTGTCAACTCCAGGGGACTGCCCTGCACCCAGAAGGAAAAAGAACTCCTGAGGACAGCGGCTCTGTCTAAGACAAACTACAACCAAGGACTCCCACCTTACTCCGGATGCGTGAGTCTTGACCCGTGTGCACCCGACGCCCACGGCCCGTGCCCAGGTGGTCCACCCAGCAAGAGAGGGTCCCCAAGCGTTTGCAAGCAAGTGCCCACCCTTGGTTGACCTCTCCACCCCTCCACAATGACGCCTGCAGAGGGAATCCCAAGGACCCACCTGACCGCGAGCTCCGGACAAAGATTTCCGACGCCTAAAAGACACTGCACCCACAGCCCCCAGGCCTTGGAGAAACCGACTCCTGGTGCCTCTACGTTCAACAGACGGCTTCTTCCCTGTCCAACCAGTGGTGTGCCCGAGACACCCCCCTGGACCTCGCCTGCAGCCTCTGAGTGACCCCCAAGGTCTCCTCATAGACCAGCATTGAAAGCCTGATGTCCTTTTTGCACCCTGCACCCGGCTGCCCCTATGCTGCTGAGGGTGTGTATTTGGTGTCTACTTGTGGCCCCTTCAGTGCTCTTCTAACCCCCCCCCCCTGAGCCGCGTGTACTTAACTGCAGGCAGGCCTGAATTCCGAGTACCCCCTGACTCCATAGGAGCCCACGTTAAATTTGCTCAACTTTGACCTCTGCACCAGACCGGCCCTGTGTTGCTGGTGGTGGGTGTTTGGCGTTAACTTGAACCCCAGCCGGTGGACTTCTTAAAACCCGGAAACTGTAAGTGTTGTACTTACCTGTAAAACGACCTAACATTTCTTCCCCCTAGGAACTGTTTCTGAAATTTGTATTGTGTCCCTTTTTAAAACAGATTATTGACAATAATTCAAAAACTGTATTACTTACCTATTTCAAGCAAAGTTCTGTTGATACCTGTGTGAAATACGAAACATTTAAGGTACTTACCTGCAACTAGAATCTTGTGGTTCTAAAAATAAATTCAGAAAATATATTTTTGCTATATACAAACCATTGGTCTGGAGTTAAGTCAATGAGTGTGTGCTTCTTCTATTGTCTGTGTGTGTACAACAAATGCTTTGCACTACCCTCGGGAAAGCCTAACTGCTCAACCACACTACCATAAAGAAGAGTATTTGTATTATCTAGTTTATTCTCTGTTAACGCTCTTGGGAACCCCTGGACCCTGTGCACACTATATTTCACTTTGATATAGTATACACAGAGCCAGCTTCCTACAACTGTTAATAACTGAAAGGTTAAAAATAAAAACGGAACCAATAACTCACAGCTCGTGAGCTGTAAAGCTGTGTCAAGGCACCAGTTGCTTTACAGTCCATTAACACACTTTCATACAGGGAGTGCAGAATTATTAGGCAAATGAGTATTTTGACCTCATCATCCTCTTTATGCATGTTGTCTTACTCCAAGCGGTATAGGCTCGAAAGCCTACTACCAATTAAGCATATTAGGTGATGTGCATCTCTGTAATGAGAAGGGGTGTGGTCTAATGACATCAACACCCTATATCAGGTGTGCATAATTATTAGGCAACTTCCTTTCCTTTGGCAAAATGGGTCAAAAGAAGGACTTGACAGGCTCAGAAAAGTCAAAAATAGTGAGATATCTTGCAGAGGGATGCAGCACTCTTAAAATTGCAAAGCTTCTGAAGCGTGATCATCGAACAATCAAGCGTTTCATTCAAAATAGTCAACAGGGTCGCAAGAAGCGTGTGGAAAAACCAAGGCGCAAAATAACTGCCCATGAACTGAGAAAAGTCAAGCGTGCAGCTGCCACGATGCCACTTGCCACCAGTTTGGCCATATTTCAGAGCTGCAACATCACTGGAGTGCCCAAAAGCACAAGGTGTGCAATACTCAGAGACATGGCCAAGGTAAGAAAGGCTGAAAGACGACCACCACTGAACAAGACACACAAGCTGAAACGTCAAGACTGGGCCAAGAAATATCTCAAGACTGATTTTTCTAAGGTTTTATGGACTGATGAAATGAGAGTGAGTCTTGATGGGCCAGATGGATGGGCCCGTGGCTGGATTGGTAAAGGGCAGAGAGCTCCAGTCCGACTCAGATGCCAGCAAGGTGGAGGTGGAGTACTGGTTTGGGCTGGTATCATCCAAGATGAGCTTGTGGGGCCTTTTCGGGTTGAGGATGGAGTCAAGCTCAACTCCCAGTCCTACTGCCAGTTCCTGGAAGACACCTTCTTCAAGCAGTGGTACAGGAAGAAGTCTGCATCCTTCAAGAAAAACATGATTTTCATGCAGGACTATGCTCCATCACACGCGTCCAAGTACTCCACAGCGTGGCTGGCAAGAAAGGGTATAAAAGAAGGAAATCTAATGACATGGCCTCCTTGTTCACCTGATCTGAACCCCATTGAGAACCTGTGGTCCATCATCAAATGTGAGATTTACAAGGAGGGAAAACAGTACACCTCTCTGAACAGTGTCTGGGAGGCTGTGGTTGCTGCTGCACGCAATGTTGATGGTGAACAGATCAAAACACTGACAGAATCCATGGATGGCAGGCTTTTGAGTGTCCTTGCAAAGAAAGGTGGCTATATTGGTCACTGATTTGTTTTTGTTTTGTTTTTGAATGTCAGAAATGTATATTTGTGAATGTTGAGATGTTATATTGGTTTCACTGGTAATAATAAATAATTGAAATGGGTATATATTTTTTTTTTGTTAAGTTGCCTAATAATTATGCACAGTAATAGTCACCTGCACACACAGATATCCCCCTAACATAGCTAAAACTAAAAACAAACTAAAAACTACTTCCAAAAATATTCAGCTTTGATATTAATGAGTTTTTTGGGTTCATTGAGAACATGGTTGTTGTTCAATAATAAAATTAATCCTCAAAAATACAACTTGCCTAATAATTCTGCACTCCCTGTATGTGACACACACAAGACCATTCACACTGCCAGACGCGGGCTCAGCACATTTCAATACTTAGATCAACAAACAGCGCCATTCAATGGCCCATCACTTTTATATTCCCACATGCCTGACAGGACAGTCACACTGGAGTGGGGGACTGGCGGTTGACTAGCAGTGTGTGTAGTGACCAGCAACAAGTCATTACTCACACCCCCAGCCAAATACCAGCTCCCACACATCACCAACCAAGCGCCAGCTCACACATACCGCCAGTCAAGCCAGTCCAACCACCTCACAAGCCAAGCGCCAGTCCACTTACACCACCATCACATTTTTTTTATTTTTATTTTTTTGCAAAAAAGAAAGCCCAAACCAATTGGAAGTAAATTCAAAACTATAACTACAAAAACAGGTCTAACTAAATACACCACCCGAATGCCAACTGTGAAACCTGAGCAAAAAATATAAAACAATACAGACCAGTCAGTTCACTTTTATGCTCACGGTTGCTCCCAATAACTGCATTGCATGTGGTACAATTTAAAACACGGGCACACAAAGCCCAGGTTTAGAAGGACACTTTGGGCAGTAGATATAACCCTCCTTCCGTGTTCCCCTTTGGATACAGACTCTTCATCTCCAACGGGGATTGTTTTTTTGGGGGGAGGGGCGTGGGAGAAATGTAATTAGGCAATTGGCCCACATCCTCCACCACTCCAACTCCAGGAACACTTGCCTGTTCCACTACAACAAGGCTGCTTATCACTGACCTCTGAAACTAAAGAAATGTCCTCTTTGATTCTGGAGAACAATATTTGAGTACAACTAAAGCATTGAACGTTGCTAAATCAAACAAATGGATAGCAAACTTCTTATTCCAAATGTAAGCCTTACAAACAGCAATTTACGTTTCTAACCTCTGATCTATTCTTATCTACACCACCCATGCGGTTATTATATTCTAAACTGCTCACAGTTTTGCGCAGTTCAGCAACCTGACCCCAAACAGTCACAGGTGAGGTAATTCTTCATGGATGGTAGTTAGCATGTAATCATCTCTACTGTCTGCAAATTTTCCAGCTAGAAATTCATCACTACGCAAGGCACTGCCCCCTCAAGTGTTTTTTTGTTTTTTTTTACAAATAAGCTCTTTTGAGTATCCTTTACTGTTAGAGCAGATTGTGCCACAAGCAACCGTGTCCCTGAACAATTGCACATCAGTGTAGAAGGTATTTATGTATAAATTGTGACCTTTGTTAAAAAGTCCTCTACGACGTTCCCAGACAATTTTCTTACTAACTCTGAAAGTGCATGGACAACGGGGGGAGGGGTCAAAAGTAGAATCCCTACACGCTGAAATTATAGACCTATCCAGTCCTGCTCTCAGACAGCATATACGTCTTAATTCCATAATGTGCCCTCTTGGTAGGAATGTACTGCCTGAAAATTAAACAGCCTGTGAACAGAACCAAAGACTTATCCACAGCTACTTCTTTACCTGGAACACACATCTCTGAAAATTGGTCTATAAAGTGGTCCAGGACAGGTGGTATCTTAAAAAGACAGTCACTATCAGGGTGATCTCGTGCCAACGCTGAATCATTATCACCAAAATGCAGCATCCGAAGCAGAAGCAAATACCAATCACGACTCAGTTGTAGGAAATATAGCAGTTGCCATCAAGGGACTAGTAGACAAATATGAATACGGCGACTGCTTCCTTACCAAGCCCATCAACAAAGTTAAACCCAAGAACTTATTCAACTCATCCAGATCTGTGGGAGTCCACTGGATAGACTTGTCTGGCACTGTTGTACCCTCAAATACTGTTCAGCATACAAATTAGTCTGGTCAACAATCTCATCCAAAAATACATTGTCCATAAACAACTGAAATACATTTATAGGCAATATGTTTTCAGTGTTCACTCTACACCCTGCAACACTCGTAAAGGCAAGCAAGGCCAGCTGCACCATGTTGGGGGCAACCCAGAGTTCAGCTCTTCCAATGGGAAGCCTTTCAGTCCCAGGCTGTGATCTAGGTGTCTCGTGCTGTGCCATAGGCACATCAGTGGCTTCATCTGATCATTTCTCTCGGACAGAAAGTTCACTGCCAGAATCTTCCACTTCCCCTCTGCCTCAGATGCAGAGTCAGTCTTATAATCGTGGTCAGTGGAAGATTAGAAAACCATACCAACAACCTGCTCATCAGTAATCCTGTGGCTAGCCATAATCCTTACTAATAAAAGTTACTTGACAAATAAGTCAACAATGACCAGCAACGTGTAAAATAAAAAATTACATTGTTTCTTTATCAAATATAAAGTAAAACTACTGGCATATAGTAACTTGAAAGGAAACGTCAATCAATATAAAGCACTCAAAAATCTATATATTTGAATATGGTACCACTCGCTTGCCAGAGAAAGCTAGACTCGGGATCACCTGCACCTACTGTGTTAAGACACAGCAAACACCAATGATATCCACTAGAAAGAAAAAACAAAAGATAATTAGACAACACAATGGATATTGTGCACAAATCCTAGGAGAATTTCACACACAATAAAACAGAAGCTAAATATGCCATTTGCAAAAAATTCAATCATGCATGGCAGTTATACTCGTTTGCAGCAAACAGTACAAAGCGGTTTTTTTCCTACCAATCACATGCAACTACACATGCACTACGAAACTGCAAGCAGGAGTCACAGCACAGCAGAGTCACAGCAAAGGAAATCAACAGCTTTGCATTAGAATAAAAAGGAGAAATAAAACATTATGATCACAAATGCAAATGATGACAAGTAATAAAACAGTTCACACAATAAAACACTATGACCATTCAAATGCCACCCACACACATTGCAAGCCAGAAACTAGTGAACAGTCATCCAGATGCCAGTCCACATACACTACCATGAAAGCGCCAGTCCATTCACACCTCCAGCCAAGTGCCAGTACACACACACACACACACTGCCAGCCAAATGCCAGTACACACACATTCTCCCAGCCAAATGCCAGTACACACACAGCCAGCTATATGCCAGTACGTACAGATTGTCAGCCAAACTTCAGGTCACACACACAGAAACTTTCCCTGGGGGGGTAGATGGGTGTAAAAAAAGCCAATCTACCCCCAAGGAGGGCAGAAACGGGCAAGACATTCACCCCCCAAAGAGGAGAGACCCTTGCTTAAGGGGCCGCTCCCCAAAAAAACACAATTGCTTTGTGAAAAAAAAAATCCTTGGTGTCTAGTGGCTTCTGCCTCCTTTGGGGGCGGGGCGGCCTAATAATATGTAGCAGATCTGCCCCAAAGGGGGCAGAAACAGTCAAAATATTCACCCCTTAAAGGGGAGCGAACCTTGCTCAAGGGGTTGCTCCCCAAACAACAAGAACATATAGAAAAGTAGAAAAGAAATGTTTGCAAAATGCTACTGTTAAATACTTTTTTTCAATGTAGAATACGTTTGGGAAAGAATTACTGCACTACATTTTAAATTATCTGTTAAATAAATGTTAATATATAAAACTGAAATACACTTCTTGTTTTCGAGATTTAATTTTTTTTTAACTCATCTAAAGTCAAATGTTTACATTTATTTATTGTGAATTAAGTTACTATAACATATGTGTAAAATTAACTTAGTTTAGACATAAAGCTGGAGTTTTTATTTCATTGCATTATTTTTAAAAAATGGTTGTAATTTATATAATTTTGTATAACATTAGAACAATTATCCAGGGTTGTGGCCGAACGGGTGATGGGAAAAGAGGGCTGAGCCTGAGCCCCTCCGCCCGATCAAGGCCCCAAAGCCAATAATCCTGTAAAAATAATACACCAGCTGGCCACATAAGAACTGCACCCGCTTCGACAGCAACAAGGGCATCAGATACACGCTGGCAGTCGTCCCTCAACCCGTGATAAGTAAGGAACTGCAAGCAGGCCTGTACGGCCGATGGAATGGCTAAAATGGCAGCTGCCTGAGTCAGAGAAAGCCGTTGAGAGAGCTGTGGCAGCGAAAGGTGCGGAAACGGAGCACCAAAACTATGGAAACACCAGAGACGTACACTGGGAGACCTTGCGGTCTGAACACGACCGCACAAGCAGTAAACTCGGCCGGCGGCATCAGGGACTCGCAAGCAGACTTGCGCTGCAGACGAGCAGCTACCATGGTGTCTGCACAAGTCGGAGGAGGCCGCTGAGAGGTAACCGTGGCAACAGAAGGTGCGGATGCTGGTCACAAACTGTGGAGGAAACAGAGGCACATACCTGGACGTCTTGCGGCATGGAGGCAAATGCATAGGCGGTGAACCTAGCCGAGGGCATAAAGGAAGAAGGAGCACAACGAGGCCCTCGCACAGTACGCGGCCGCTAGGAAACAACTGCAGTGGGGCAGAACAGCTCAGCGCCCCCGACCTGGAGCAGATCCTGAGGGGAAAGACCTCCGTACAGGAGCCTAGTGCCCACATGTAGACCTTTCTTCTCCTTACCCACAGCCTCCCCTCCAGGCCACCTAAGCCCCCCCACCAAAAACTGACAAGTGAACCGGTGTGGGGGGGAATAAGCAGTTGCCTGCTCAATGTCCATTCACTCCAGGGTTGCTGGGAGCGGGGTGGGGGGGATGAGGGGCTTCAACAACATCTCCAAAACAATAACCTACAGCGAGGAGGGAGTAGTACACAAGATGCCCCGAAGGACTTACAGAGAAGGGGGGAGAAATATGTTCTGCCAGTAGTGCAGAACCTACTCTTATCCAAGAAAAGTAGAGGAGACAACTAGGGGATCAGACAACGCTTCGAAAGGAGGGTGACACAGAGTGGCGAACTCCTAGAGGCTGCAAGCTTCAACACTACAGGCAAGGAAACTAGTGGGGCGGCATAGACGACCACACAGGAGAAGCCTGGCAGCCTGGCAGGATAGCGATGTGAGCTGCAAGAATTCAGGCCCCCTTGAGACAAAAACACACACCATTAGAGACCCTGCTACAGCTGGGCTCTGTGAAAGTGGGAAAAGAGCACATGAGTCCACCCCTAAGTACACGTTTGGAACAATGGTCAAGAAGTGGACCACTGGCAGTGGAAGGTAGAAAGTGACAAAAATAGGGGAAATCACGCCTGGGGACTCTTCATGTTGAGCGCAGAGACTGTAAGGAAGGCCAGAAGCAACAAACTGGGAATCACACAACATTGACCCTCCACACACAGGCAATACTAGAGGCCATTCAGTACACCAAAATATAGTTGGAGGCACAGATTGCGACAGTTGTGAACGGAGTGGGGCTACTGAGAGATCACAAAAAAAACTGGCCGATGGTGAAAGAAATGGAAGACTAATTAAGTGTGTGCAGGAACTTTCTACAACATATGCAGCTATGGAGAGGGAGGTAAAAATACTGGTTCACAAACTAGAAGATGCAGAAGGCAGATTTAGCTGGCATAACATCAGACTTGTTGGTGTGCCTGAAAGAGAGGAAGGCTCAAACACAGACCTATTTCTGAAGGAATGGTTGGGGAAAAACTGTTCTGCAGGGGAAATCCTCCCACTTGTTCTCCTTGGAATGGGCACACAGAATTCCAGCACATCCACGTCCACTGGGAGCCCTCCCACACCTGATCATAGCAAGATTGATTAACGTTAGCGACCGGACGTTATCTTGCAGGCAGCACAGAAGCATAGACCTTGGACGATAAGTGGCCAATAAGTGAATCTATATCCGGACTATACTACTCTGGCCCAACGACAATGAGGCGGGGCTGTGTCCCGGTAAATTAGGTACTAATGACAATTGGATCTTAAATATTGCGATTGCAATCATTAGTAGTTTACTGTTGGGGATTCATACATGGTGTAAATTGGGGGATGGTTTGTTCCAAAATCACCACCCGGTAAAGTAGGGAGTCGGGTTGTTATAGATGTAACTCACAACACCGTGACACATCACAGGGAGTGATGCTAGGGAAACCCACCCACGGTACGACAGACACACTCCCAAATTGGTAACCTACAAACATTAAAGTTACTGACATGGAATGTCAATGGACTGAGAAACAGGTTGAAAATAAGTCTGATTCTTAAAGCTGTAGGCAGGTATAAACCTGACATAGTGTTCCTGCAGGAAACACTTCCTGAGCGACCAGCATTGTAGCATGGGGAGGGGTAAATAGAAGAGTGGCAGGCTTTTCCCAATAAACGTCTGGTTCCCGGGGTTTCTTGATCCTCACGAGAAAAACATTACCATTACATGTGAAACACACATGTATAGGAGCACAGCGCTGCTACCTAGCCACAATGGTAGAATATGAAGGTGAAAATATGTTATTAATGCATATGTATCTCCAGGAGTTTAGTTAGTGGCACTCGCTGCCATTCACAGGGGGGGGTTAATCTAGCTCTGGACACACACCTCAATAGACGCAGTGAGAGAGCAGAAAGTGAAGCAACCAAGGGAAACTACAGGCCTTCACACAAGCCCTTGTGCGACACATGGCGATTCATACACAGGGACAAGAAAGGGTATTCATTCTACTTGGGAGCACAACATGCGCTCACGTCTCTATTACATCTTTACACCTGGCTGTTCACTACCAAGAGTCAGTGAAATAGAATACCTAGCCAGTGTGATTAGCGATCACTCACTCCTACAGGTGGCGCTTACTAGTAATAGGACGAAACCCCAAAGAGAATGGAGGATGTAAACATGGTGTCTTCTAAATGCTAAGGAGGTCAAACGCCTTAGTAGGGCCTCCAAGCATTACTTTGAGGAAACTAAGAATACAGTACAGAGTCCAGTGACACTCTGGGAAGTGTGTAAGACAACATGGGGGGGGCGATGATTATCATAACTGGGGAAATAGGGGATAGTGGGTTATCATAACCGGGGAAACAGAAGATAGGAAAACCTGCTGACATGGACTAGCTATGTTAGAAAGGGAACTAGCTCAGTCGGAATGAGAATACGCAGAATCCCCTATTCCATGTCTCAAAACAGCAATGACAGACTTGGACACAGACATCCTAGTAGAGGAGGTAGCACTGGCGATAGGACAGATGCAATCTGGCACGGCACCGGGTCCGAATGGGTTTCCAATCGAACTATATCTTAAACTGTCCAGATGGACATCATTGTCGTTACATAGAGCCTTCAAGGTGGCGTTTAAAGAGAGCACATTACCAGACAATATGAGGATAGCGACGATTGTGTTAATACCTAAAGCGAGTAAACCTTGGGAGCACTTCACCTCCTATTGCCCGATTTCATTATTGAACTAGGATTTTAAAATATTAGTTACTATTCCTGTAAACTGATTAAAAGGGGCAGTGACAGGTCTGGTACACCCAGACCAAAATGGGTTCATGCAGGGCTGCTCAACCAGACTAAATCTGAGGAGTCTGTTTAACAACTTAGTGGTTGTGCAGCCTTCACCCGCTGTACGGGCGATTGCCTCACTGGACTCAAATAAGGCCTTTGACTCGGTGGAGTGGCCATACCTGTTTGGTGTAGTGTCTAAGATGGGATTTGGATTGAATTTTCATAAATGGGTCATGCTACTATATGATAGGCCAACAGCCTGAGTGAAAGTGAATAGTTTCACCTCAAGTACATTTTACATACTACGAGGCATCAGCCAGGGTTGCCCACTATCACCAATACTCTTTGCTCTAGCCATCGAAGCACTGGCAGAATGGATAGATGCACAGAAATGTGGTTGGCTGGGGATAATGGGCGGACCGAGCGTATCTCTCTATACGCGGATGACAACCTGCTACACATCTCCAACACTGCACAAACAGTTAGCCGACTAGAAGACATATTTAATATCTATGGGAGGTACTCGGGATTTCAAATCAATTGGGACAAATCTCTACTATTTATAATAGGAGATGGGCAAAAGGAGGAACTCTTAGCACCGTAGCTGAGACTGTAAAAAGTTAAATTTAAAATATCTGGGCATCTGGATAACTAAAACGCATGAATCCCACAATGAGGCAAATTTGTACCCCATGTTAAAATGGCTAGAGATGGATATGAAGCATTGGCAGACACTGCCACAACCGCTATTAGGAAAGGCTGCCCTGTTCAAGATGATAGGATTACCTAGAAACCTTTATATCCTACAGAATAGTCCCTACACAGGGGGGTGGAATTTATTAAAATATCTACTTGTCCAGGGGACAGATTGCTTCTCAAATCTACTTGTCCTGTAAAAAGATCTACTTGTCCCTTTGGTGCCATGTAGTGTGGCGACAAATTATGGCAGCAATCTCATTATGTAAGAGCTCTGATAATAGCCTCTCTGATTATGCCAGGGCTACTACCATAGTAGGGCTTGAATACTTGCAGTTTCAATCCCTACTGTAGCAATTTCCTTATTTTGCCACCTTTCTGCAGATCTGCATACTGGGGCTGGAGGAAGCAGTAAACAATAGTTCCAGGGCTGGAATGCCTTTGAGTCTGCAAACCTACTAACCTGCATGTTTTAAAGATTTTCATCAGCTTCTCTCTAATATTTTCCCATAATAAGAAACGTTGGACATTTACTCCTGACAATGGCAGAATTAGAACTTCTTCCAGGGTTGGGAAGAAAGTGGCCGGAAATGAACTTGCAAATGCTCAATAGATTTTCACATGAGCAAATCTACACATGCGTATTTACCCATGCTAAAATACAGTTCACAAATATTTTATAGGGGTGCGTCATATACCATGGGTGCACTTTTGTGACTTTCTTTAAGAATTTGGGGCCATATGTAGGTAGGTTCAGATTTGCGACCCGCAAATTGCGAGTCGCAAATCCGAATGTAGGATGGTGTCCCTGACACCATCTGTGATTCGCAAGGGTTTCGCAAATGCCCACCTAGTGAATAATCATGAGGTGGGTCGCAATTTGCGACCCCCTTGCAAATAGCCGCCCTCACAGGGATGGTGGCCTGCTGTAGACAGCAGACCACCATTTCTGTGACTGCTTCCTTAAAGGAAAACGAGATGCATTACAAAAACGAAAGATGAAACGTTTTCGTTTAATTTTTTCAGAGCAGGCAGTGGTTCCCAGGACCACTGCCTGCTCTGAAAAAATGTTTACAGTGACATTCACAGTGGGCCATGGGACCCCTTCCCTTTTGCGAAAGTGTTAGCACCCATTTCAAATGGGTGCAAACTGCGATTGGTTTGCACCCGCGTTCGCGGTCACAAAACAATCCTACATTGCACTGCGAGTCGCAATTAAGAAGGGAACACCCCTTCCTCATTGGGAGTCGCAAACCCGTTTTGCAATTCGGTAACCAGGTTGGGTGGGTTTGTGCATCGCAATGTGCTTTTTGCGACATGCAAAAAGCTACCTACATGTGGGTCTAGGTCCCTAATTAGGTCTGGTGTTAACAAAGACATTTTGTTTTTATTAAACTTCTATTTCTCTCTCTTTCGGCTGGCTTTACTGTGAGTGATCGCATTCTCCTCTTCCACAAGGAGCATATTGGCACACAAAGTAGTTTTGTTCAGTGTCCGGAACTACAGTGGCAATCAGTGACGTAACGAAACTGGAGGGTGCCCCTTTGCAAAGAACATGGAGGAGCCCCCTCTCCAGACTCACTCAGGGCAGGTGCTGTGCTGAAGGGGCCCCCTGGAGGGCGGCTGCAGGGCCTTTGTTATGCCACTGGTGGCAACGTGTACTTTTAGAGTTCAAAAACGTTTTGGTTTTTTTTTGCCAGTGTTTGTTACAATGTTGAGGGCCTGGTAGCTCCCACAACTATAAAGTGTTACAAAAGCCATGTCAAAACAAGACACGCATTGATGAAACTAAAAGACTTATAAAAATATGTCAGACCAGTTGGCTTTGTCAGTGTTTGTTTATTTTCATGCTTCCCATATTCGTGTTGAAAATGGATACACTGATTTTCCATTAGAAATATTTTTGGGAAATACTAGCATGCATCAACACATTTTACTAAATGACACTTCATTTGCATCTAATCAGAGAGCATTATGGGAGCATTATACTTAGCCTCATAGCCTTAACTTTTCAAACATGTGTATACACGTTTTTTTTTTGTACTGGAACCAACGTCAGTAGTGAAGTGTGACCTTAAAACATTTATTTACAGCACTCACCCTAATAATGAGGGCTTTCAAATAATGAACCATAAATACAAGTTTGAACAGCATTATCTTTTGGAAACACATTACCTCAACTGCAGAGAGTTCCACTCTCTGTAAACAGGCAGCCAAAGGGTTTGTGCTGCAGAGGGTTGGGCCTACTTGTCCCAAGGACAAAGTAAACATAAAAACTTGTTGTCCTTGACCCCAAACAAGATGTCCCGGGCGTCAGGTGATAGGAATTCCACATCCCTGCTACATAATACTGAATGCTATGTTTGCCAGGATAGATACACAAAGTAAGATGCTGTTATGGGCTGGTGACCCACCTTGAATAGCTATGAATGTACTACAACGTTCTGAATATGAGGGTGGCATTGACTTGCCATGTGCCGTAAATACTACGAGGCAGCGCAAGTTAGTATAGTTCATGTTTGGGCATGCGCAGAGTGGGAAGACCCGGCATTCCGCCTGGACCGAGTGAGCCTGGGCGACAAAAGCTATGTGTATGGCCTATATGGTGGGAAGCTACACCTTGGGATATGCCCTCTAACTAAGACAGTAGTAGACATCTGGAAGAAGCTGAATAGAGAAATGGGATGGCAAGATAGATTGACTATAAAGAGGCCACTGTGGGAGGATGCCCGTTTGAGTACAGTGGTGGCCCTAAAGGGCTTTCGCGGGTGGGACAATAATAATGGTTTGTCCACACTGGCAGATGTGTGGGGTGCACCTGGTACATTTTCTTCTGGATTGCATGATGCAGAAGGTGCATTTTTTAAAAATTCATAAAACTGTAGGGTGGGTCCAAGATAGAGAGAGACAAATGTATGTAGTTGTTGCATTTTGGTGAAGAGACAAGATAGGGAACGGGAATTCTCACACTTATTTAAGATCAAGATAGCATAAGAATTCATAACAATTCATCGGGACCTAATTGGAATCTCTGGAATATGTTGGGGCATGGTCATCTATGTCTTCAGCTGTTTCCTGAAGCTTAGCAGATTTTTGTTTACTCTTGAGTTGAAAAGGAAGGGAATTCCATAGTCTGGCAGCCTGATATGCAAAGGAGCGGCCTCCACCTTTAGCTTTTTTGATTCTGGGAACCATCATCAGGGAGAGATTGTTCAATCTTAGCTCTCTAGCACCTTTATACGAGGCATCAAGGTGCTAGAGGAGGTTACTATTGGCTGAGTATTTTAGCTTGTGCCCAATACATAAAGCTTGAATTATAGCCTTTTGTCTGTAGGTAGCCAATGTAATTTGGCAAGAGCAGGACTTGCTGACTTCCATTTGAAAGGACCTAGCAGCACACGGGCTGCAACATTCTGAATGACTTGTAATTTCTTTATGACGTAGGAGGGGCTTCCCAGAAATAGGAATTGCCATAACCCAAGTGTGATGGGATAAGTCCTTGGATGACTATCCGTCTTGTTTCCAGGGGGAGCTATTTGATCAATTTCCTATGGGCTCTTAACAGGCCAAAACATGACCTTGCCACTTTCTCTGTCCAAGACTTTTTGTGTCCAGGACCACTCCTAGGCTTTCAAGTTTTGAAGGGTCGTTCCCTAGGAATGGAGGCCATAGGAGTTGGTCCCATAGAGAGCAATTGTTGCCCACGGTCATGACTTCGGTCTTTTCCCCATTCGGTTTGAGGCAACTGCCCTCCATTCAACTAGAGACCTGTTCTAGATAGGTGGAAAGTGTTCCCGATGTTAGCTTGATGTTAGGTGACAAGGAAATTACAATCTGGATTTCAACCCCATAGGACACCGTAGTGAATCCATATTTGTAGATAATATTGGTTGGTAGGCGGACATACACATTAAAGTGTGTGGGACTCATTGAAGATCCCTGCGACACTCCAACTGATGTGTCTTATGTGAAAAAGGTCTTTCTTCACCTGGAAACTCTTGGGGGGTCATTCTGACCCTGGCGGTCATGGACCGCCAGGGCCAACGACCGCGGGAGCACCGCCAACAGGCTAGCGGTGCTCCCATGGCATTCTGACCGCGGCGGTACAGCCGCAGTCAGATACGGGAAACCGGCGTGTACCGCCGGTTTCCCGCCGGTTTCCCGCCGCCCAAGGGAATCCTCCATGGCGGCGCTGCAAGCAGCGCCGCCATGGGGATTCCGACCCCCTTACCGCCAGCCTTGTTCTGGCGGTTTTGACCGCCAGAACCTGGCTGGCGGTAACGGGTGTCGTGGGGCCCCCTAACAGGGCCCCACCAAGATTTTCAGTGTCTGCCACGCAGACACTGAAAATCGCGACAGGTGTAACTGCACCCGTCGCACCCCTTCCACTCCGCCGGCTCCATTTGGAGCCGGCATCCTCATGGAATGGGGTTTCCCGCTGGGCTGGCGGGCGGCCTTCTGGCGGTCGGCCGCCAGCCCAGCGGGAAACTCAGAATTACCGCGGCGGTCTTTTGACCGCGCAGCGGTATTCGCCGGCGGGACTTTGGCGGGCGGCCTCCGCCAAAGTCAGAATGACCCCCTTGGTCTCTAGAAATTAGGTCAGCCAGCTGAGAGCCTTACCATTGATGCCAACCTCTTCCAGCCTCTTGCATAAAGTTGGATGGGTCACTGTATCGAAGGCTGCACTTAAGACTAAAAGAATAAGTGCCGCAGAACCTCCCTGGTCCCTCAAGTCATTTGAGGAACTTAAAAAGGATTTTGAGCTACATCATTCAGTTTTATGAATATTTACAAATATGATGCACACTGATATCATTTCGTTCTCAAGTTTCTGACTTGCGTAATTTCAATCCCCTAGTGGCAAAAATAGCTATAGAACTCCCGGAAGGCATGGGATTTCACATATTTTCTGATCTGAAGATAAATGCATCGGATTGTAACTATTTGTGAAACATGGTAGAGGAGACATTGGTCACCTAGAGGTGGTAGAGTGAGCCAACGCAAAAAGGCATCCTATGATGGAAGCCATTCTAGCCCAATTAAAACGTATCTAGATTAAATAAATGCGCAATTACTAATATAGAGAATAGACTGGCTCAGTTCCTTCACATGTACACAATGTAATATTGACAATGTGATTTAGTTTCATATGGTTTGGAGCTGCCTAATAATCCAACTTTATTGGAAAGATAGTTTGTCTGTCCTAGCAAAGGCCTTAAAATACGTGTTGCCTTTCAAACAAAATTATGCCCTTGAATGGGATGGAACCCAATATAATTCTCTCCTACTGGAAATAGGATGAGTTCTTGCTAAAAGGTACTTTGCATGGAATTGGATAGCAAATAAAGCCTCACCAGTGAATAGTTGTGGGGTATGGACTTCAGCACTTTACAAAAAAAAAACAATACAGGGAGTGCAGAATTATTAGGCAAGTTGTATTTTTGAGGATTAATTTTATTATTGAACAACAACCATGTTCTCAATGAACCCAAAAAACTCATTAATATCAAAACTGAATATTTTTGGAAGTAGTTTTTAGTTTGTTTTTAGTTTTAGCTATGTTAGGGGGATATCTGTGTGTGCAGGTGACTATCACTGTGCATAATTATTAGGCAACTTAACAAAAAAATATATATACCCATTTCAATTATTTATCATTACCAGTGAAACCAATATAACATCTCAACATTCACAAATATACATTTCTGACATTCAAAAACAAAACAAAAACAAATCAGTGACCAATATAGCCACCTTTCTTTGCAAGGACACTCAAAAGCCTGCCATCCATGGATTCTGTCAGTGTTTTGATCTGTTCACCATCAACATTGCGTGCAGCAGCAACCACAGCCTCCCAGACACTGTTCAGAGAGGTGTACTGTTTTCCCTCCTTGTAAATCTCACATTTGATGATGGACCACAGGTTCTCAATGGGGTTCAGATCAGGTGAACAAGGAGGCCATGTCATTAGATTTCCTTCTTTTATACCCTTTCTTGCCAGCCACGCTGTGGAGTACTTGGACGCGTGTGATGGAGCATTGTCCTGCATGAAAATCATGTTTTTCTTGAAGGATGCAAACTTCTTCCTGTACCACTGCTTGAAGAAGGTATCTTCCAGGAACTGGCAGTAGGACTGGGAGTTGAGCTTGACTCCATCCTCAACCCGAAAAGGCCCCACAAGCTCATCTTTGATGATACCAGCCCAAACCAGTACTCCACCACCACCTTGCCTGCGTCTGAGTCAGACTGGAGCTCTCTGCCCTTTACCAATCCAGCCACGGGCCCATCCATCTGGCCCATCAAGACTCACTCTCATTTCATCAGTCCATAAAACCTTAGAAAAATCAGTCTTGAGATATTTCTTGGCCCAGTCTTGACGTTTCAGCTTGTGTGTCTTGTTCAGTGGTGGTCATCTTTCAGCCTTTCTTACCTTGGCCAGGTCTCTGAATATTGCACACCTTGTGCTTTTGGGCACTCCAGTGATGTTGCAGCTCTGAAATATGGCCAAACTGGTGGCAAGTGGCATCGTGGCAGCTGCACGCTTGACTTTTCTCAGTTCATGGGCAGTTATTTTGCGCCTTGGTTTTTCCACACGCTTCTTGCGACCCTGTTGACTATTTTGAATGAAACGCTTGATTGTTCGATGATCACGCTTCAGAAGCTTTGCAATTTTAAGAGTGCTGCATCCCTCTGCAAGATATCTCACTATTTTTGACTTTTCTGAGCCTGTCAAGTCCTTCTTTTGACCCATTTTGCCAAAGGAAAGGAAGTTGCCTAATAATTATGCACACCTGATATAGGGTGTTGATGTCATTAGACCACACCCCTTCTCATTACAGAGATGCACATCACCTAATATGCTTAATTGGTAGTAGGCTTTCGAGCCTATACAGCTTGGAGTAAGACAACATGCATAAAGAGGATGATGTGGTCAAAATATTCATTTGCCTAATAATTCTGCACTCCCTGTATTTGTTGCACAAGATTGCCTTAAGAAATATAACTAAATTTGAGGCCTGTGGTTGCAAAACTTGGGTTAGAAATTACTCACTCTGCATTGACTTGAAGTGCTAGCTTTATTGTTTTTGCAGATGTCTCTGTTAATAATCAGAACTCTTTCAACAGTGTTTTGACTTTGTAATTAATGTATGATGTATTTAAAAAAGGTAGCACAACAAATTGAGAGAGAATGGACTCTACCCCCCCTTTATCTGAGAGAGAATGTATGAAAGTTACACATTTTCAAAACTCATACTTTTCCAACCCGATAATGAAAAGCCACAAGAAGTTTCTCTGTTTGAAAATCAATAGTTTCTACTTCCCAGTGGCGGCTGGTGAACTTTGAAAGTGGTTGGTCCTAAACACTGTAAATTTTGAGTGAGCAAATGAGTAGAGCGAACAAGCCTGACCTCTTTTAGAGACGTTTATGAAGGTGCTACCGTTAGAAACTTAACTCAACTTAACTCAAAATAAGTAGGACCAAGGGTGAATTTTGTAGAACAATAGTCATATAAATGAGGTAAAAAAAGCAAAAGATTCTGAAAAGGAACTAGCAAAATATTCCAATACTATGGGGGTCATTACAACCCTGGCGGTACAAGATCGCCACGGCTGTAATGACAGAAGCACCGCCAACAGGCTGGCGGTGCTTCTCAGGTCATTACGACCGCAACGGAAGCGCCGTGGTCGCACTGCCGGGCCGGCGGTTTCCCGCCACAATGGCCCGGCGGTAGTAATCTGCCAGGGAAGTGCTGCTAGCAGCGCTGCCCGTGGGATTATGAGTCCCCCTACCGCCAGCCTTAAAGGCTGGCGGAACGGGGAGTCGTGGGGCCCCATGCAGCTTTTCACTGTCTGCATGGCAGACAGTGAAAAGCGCGACGGGTAAAACTGCACCCGTTGCACGGCCGCAACACCGCTGGCTCCATTTGGAGCCGGCTCCTGTGTTGCGGCCGAGATCCCCGCTGGGCCGGCGGGGATCTCCAAATGGCCGCGGCGGGGGTGTGGCTGCATTGGCGGCCGCCCGGCGGTCCGATCTTGGCCAGCGGCTTCAGCCGCCCGCCAAGGTCGTAATGAGGGCCTATATGTCATGCAATTCTGGAGCATACCCTTCATAAGTCCTGGAAACAGTTTGAATGATGGTAGAAGTAGCTAACAGTAGATGTTTAAAAGTAGCTGAAAAAAGTTGCTGAGAGTGCTATGTGAAATAGAGACAGTAAGAAAAATCTGATTGTGCATGGTCACATGTCCCATTGTTTTAAAAAATTATTTTTTTCCTAATTTTAACATTGGTGGTACTTACTGCCTACCGCTGCAGTGACGGCTGCCAACATACCACCACCACCACGGGTAACATCCGTCCACCATGTAATGAGCACTGCCTGACTTCCGCCACAATAAGGGTGGAAATCCGGCAGTGCTCATTGTACTAACAGCACCGCCATGCCAGTTGAGCACCGCCAGCCGTATAATGTCCAGTAATACGGCCTGGCGGTGTTAAGGGCCCCTTCCCGTTCCCTGACGGAAGACCTCCTCGACCAAGGTAAGTCGGGCTTCCGACAGGGGATGGGGTGGTAGGGTGGGGGGTATTGTGTGTGCATGAATGTCTGAGAGTGTGTGTGAATGGGTCTGTGTGTGTTGTGGTGTTTGTGTGTGAGTGAATGCGTGTAAGAATGTTGAAGCAAGTGTATGTCTGCATGTCAGTGTGACTGTGTGTTAGAATGTGTGTGAGTATGTCTGGAAGTATGCGTGAATGAATGCGTGTATGTCAGTGTGAATGAATGTGATTGGGTGTATGCCTGGTGCATGTGGATGTCTGTGTGTGTATGCGGGGGTGTATTGTGAGGGGTGCTGTGGCTAGTGGGGGTGGGGGGATGATGTGTGCATGTGTGGCTGTGGGGGTGGGGTCAGTTGCGTGGGGTGTGCGTGTATGGGGTGAGTGAGTAGATCGGAGGGGGTGAGTCTGACTGGAGGGAGTGGGGGCATCATGTGAGTGTTTGGGGGAGCCACTTCCCTGTCCCGGGTAGGGCCTACCGCAATGGTTTTCATGGCGCTGCTAACGCCACGAAATTTATGGTGGTAGGGTGGCTCATAATGCCATGGGTGGTACTATGCCGGCCGCCGGGCTGGAGATAGATATCTCCAGCCCGGTGGCTCATATCGCCCAGGAGGTATGAGTGGAGAAGTGGTGGGTTGGCTGCAGCCAACTTGCCAGTCTCATAATGTGGCGATATACACCGCCAGCCTGTTGGCGGTGATACAGCCACATTAACAATGAACCCCTTAGTGTTACATTATGCCTGGGACGCTACATAAAATGGACAAGGTGAATGAATCAAGTTATAAAAATCTAATCAATGTCCACAGGCAGACATTTAGCAGCTTTGTCAGTCCCAATTTATGTTTGCCTGTTCATATCCAGGATAGTGAAAATATTTGGTGGTAACAGCACTTGGCAGTTGGAGCGAAAGTGAGAGTTTTATGGTTTAAGTCTTTTTATTGCTTTAAAAAATCTGTTTACTGGTAACTTCAACCTGGAGGCTGGTGTGAACCGTGAAAACTTTGAACAGCTGTCTCTTGAAAATGGGCTGGAAGCAATGGTTTTAAAGCAATGGGGAATACACTTAAGTAAATTTTTTGAGATTCAGCACCCATCCACAGCCTATTTTCATAGGCCTGAATGGAGATTTTAACTTGCTTTATAAGCGGCTCAAGTTTTACTTTTCTTTGACCCTCAGAACCACTGTTCTGTGGCAAGAACCTACTGTGAGAAATGTTTTTTTCTTAAATTGGACCCTACTGCCTGTAGTAAGTCAAGCAAGAGTTATCTTATCCATTGATGCACTTGAATACTACACTGAAGGTAAAGACCTACCTATGATTCTGCAGTGCCACAAATGTGCACAGTGCCCTTCATCTTATATCAGGAATATGAATTACAGGAATTACTTGCTAATTCCTTGTAGATCCAACTCCTTGCAAATACTATGGGCCCAATACACAAATATTTACGTAGACATTTGGTCTAAACTTAGACCAAATGTCTGTGAGTTTACAACTTTGTGAATTCACAGAGGGCATTTACGAGTAGTATCTTCAGGTCCACACTCACACTGGTGTGTGGTGGACAGCTATAATGAATGTAGGCCGTGCCTAGGAAGCCAGGGCTCTCCAGAGGTAGGTGTGGATGAGCAGCAAAGACTTTTCTAGGAGACATGCAAAGCTTATGCAATACCACAATAGTCACACAGCAACTTTTCACACATGAAAGAACCAAACAGTGTTACAAAAATAAAGGTACTTTATTTTTGTAACACAACACTAGGGGCCATATGTATGAAGAAATGGCCTTGCGAATTGCAAATAGCGATTTTTAAGAAATCGCTATTTCCGAGTCGCAATAGGCCATGTATCATAATAGCGAATCGGAATTAGCGATTTCTTAAAAATCGCTATTTGTGGTTTGCGAGGCCAATTTACCGAATCGCAATTTGCATTTTCGCAAATTGCGATTCGGTAATTGAAAATCGCAAATTGCGAGAAATTTTGAGAAAGCACACCTGGAGGAGCCTGATGACATTACAAGCAGGAAGTGAGTCATCCGAGGCAGTTTCAGGTGCCACACCCAAACCAGCATCCAGAGAGAGCAGCCCAGCCACACTGAGCAACACTCTGAAGGAGGCAGCACACCTGAACAAGGATGGACACCTCAGCCCAAGGAAAGGAGAAGGGAGAAAGAAAGAGGAAGATCAAGTGAGCAAGAGCTGGAGGTGCTGACAGAGGAGGTGGTCAGGAGCCATGACCGCCTTTTTGGTAAAAGCTCACTCCAGGTGCCGGAGAGTGAGAAAAGGAGACTCTGGGCAGATATACAAACCAAGATCTGCGGTATTGGAGTGGCACAGTGCTCTGTCAACGAAATTAAGAAGAGGTGGTATGACCTGTGGTCCCGTGCGAAGGAGATGGTGGCAAGAAGACTGCAGGAGGCCAGGGACACAGGAGGCGGTCCACCCACAGAGGCACCATCCACCCCATTAGAGGACCTAATGGAGTCCACACTCCTCCCTGTAGCAGTAACTGGGGTCACAGAGATAGACACCTCCGGCACACCAAGTACCAGCCAAGGTAAGTGCAACATTGGATTGTAACCCCATATGTGTATGCACAAAAGCCCCTTAGGAATTAGCAAGTAATGTACACCATTGTGAGAAGTAGTCCATTCCACATCTTAGAAGCAGCACAACAATGCATTATGGGAGTGGCAGTCCACAACCCAGAGCTGAAAGTAGTACATACAATCTAATTAAGTAGAGCAACACCCAGAGGAACACAACACCCACTACACAGTGAAGAGAAATACCTGTACCTTTATTACCATTGTGTGCCCTTACTTGCAACAAACATAACTGACATGCTGCATATTGTCGTTGCAGGTGGGCCAGGCCTAGCAGCCACAGCATGTGCCAGCGTAGGCGAGACTGACACCCATCCAGCCTCAAACACAAGAGGGTCTCTCACCATTGCGCCACTCCGACGCAGGCCCAGGCCCAGGGCACTGCCACTGCCAGAGCTCAGTCAGGACTCGGATGAGCAGCAGGAAGGGCCACATACACCATCCCCAACTGGCAGGCGCACCCAGATGCAGGAGGCCAGTTTTCAGCAGACCACAGCACCCTGCAGGATGGCGACAAATGCCAGTGCACAGGCGAATGAGGCAGGTGAGGTCCATCCTTCTTTGGTGGGCTGGAAGCAGCTATGTTGCCGCAGCAGCGCCTACAGAACAAAAGGATAACTGGCTTACAAAAACAAATGCAGCAACATAACGCCAACATGGGGGGGCCTGCAACGCCAGCATGAGTGCCTGAAAGTGAGTATGGAACTGCTGCATGAGGGACAGGTGCAGGCATCGCAGGACACAAGAGAGCTCACTTCTGCTTTGCGGGAACTATGCCAGGAGCTGCGCCATGACGGGGTGAGCCACCGCAGCAACAGGCTAGCTACTTCAACCTCAATGATTGCATGTTGTGCAGTGGCTGCACAGGTGGAGGCAGCACACAGCAGCAGGGATGTCGCTAACGGACCTGTCCAAATCACAAATGTGATTGACAACATCATGGGACAGAGGTCAGCCACACCTAGTGAGCTTGGACTGGGGGACACAGAGGACACTTCCAGCCTCAGCAGTCTAGCGGTACCCGCAATGGACACCAGACGGCGAAGTGCCAGGCACAGCTCTGCCACTGAGGTGGACAATCGAGGTGCTAGTGAGGCAACTGGGCACCCAAGTGGTGCGCGTGGCCGCAAGAAGTAATTGTAGCGGCCAGAGGGGTAATGAGTTCACTATGAAGTAGTGCATTACTCTATTGTTTCTAGTTTTTTTAACTCAATTCTTTTGCTATTCGTTGGACTAACATTACCTGACATTAGGGTTATAAATTTACTTCACTACAGGTACATTTGTCAGTGCATTTGTGTTTTTCATACTTTCATCTGAAATGGTTGTGTGTGATGTCAGCACGCCTTTGCCTTCCCTCTGCTGCACTGGTCCTGTCTGCTGGCTGTATGGTGGAATCGGATCATCATCCTCATCAGATTCAGATTCACATATTTCTACTGGTATGCCCCTGGTGGTAGCTATATTGTGCAAGATTGCACAAGTAGCCACTATTTTACATGTGGTCTCTGGGCCGTACTGTAGTGCCCCTCCACTTTTGTGGAGGCACCGGAAGTGACTCTTCAGCAGTCCAAAGGTGCGCTCCACCACGTTGCGGGTTGCCCTGTGTGCTGCATTGTATCTCCGTTCAGCAGGTGTTGCAGGATTGAGGAAGGGCGTCATCATGTAGGTGCGCACTGCGTAGGCACTGTCTCCTGGAAGGGACAGAGGGTATGATGAGTAACTGAGCCATCTGACATCAGCAAGCTATCAAAGCGCCATTGTTTAGAGGGACAATACCTAGTAGATATCCTTCTCCAAACTCCCCAGCTAGCAGTCTTGTGTGAATGCCGCTATGGCGAAAGATGTACGAATCATGTGTGCTTCCTGGGTACCTGGCCACGAGATCAGTAATGATGTATGAGGCATTGAAAATAACCTGTATATTCATTGAATGTTGGTATTTACGGTTGCGGTACACATACTCTGTGGCTGATGGTGGACAGATTGCAACATGTGTCCCATCTATGGCACCTAGGACGTGGGGGAACTGTGCTATCTGGTAAAAATCAATTTTTGTATGCTGTATATCCTGTGGGGTGTGGGGGAATCTGATGTACTGGTGTAGTTTGCTCAGCATGGCGTTGATAAATGCATTGAAAAATCTAGAGAGGGTACTCTGTGATACCCCTCCAGCTGCTGCTATGACCCCTTGATAGCTCCCTGAGGCGAGTAGGTGGAGGGAGCATAATACCTGCACATGGGTGGGTATGCTGTGAGTCCTTAGTGTTCTGCGCTGCAGTATGGGTTGTAGCTCCGCTATCAGATCAAGTGTCATGGCAGAGTTCAACCTATACCTCTCAAATATTTCCTCCTCTGTCAGGTTAAAAAGTGTAATGCGCACTCTGAAAATGCACTCCTGCCTCCTCCTCACTCTCCTCAAACCTGCCAAGATCCTCATTCTCCTCGCCATGACGTAGAGTGCAGCCATTGTGAAAAAGAGTCAGGCATTCTGGCCCTCTTTATATAGGTTGCACCTGGTTACCACCTGGTTTCACTTAGTGGTATTTTGCATGTGCAAAATGCCATTCTGCGAAAAAAATCGCAATTTGCGTTTTTTTTTTTTATGTATCGATTTGCGACTTAGATTTTGCGAATCGCAATTTGCGCCTCGCAATTTCCTACTGGGAATACCGAATCGCAAAATGCGACTCGCAAAACCAGGTTGCAAGACATAAAATTTAATTTTTTGCAATTTCTTAATTTTGGTCTGCGAATGCCTTTCATGCATCGCAGACCACGTTTTTGCATTCGCAAACGGTGCATTTTGCGATTCGCACCGTTTGCGAGTGCAAAAAAGTTTCATACATCTGGCCCTAGATTACTTATAAGCAGTCCCCCCAACTGGAGACAAGTACATACTATATATACACACACAGTAATGTTTAGGAAATGGTACAAGAAACAACAAGCATTGGTAAGAATTAGTGAAATTTAGTTAGGGCCCTATGGGAGGACCAGACCATATACTAAAATAGTGGAATGCGAAGTGAAGTTCCCCACCCAAGGATATGGAGTCGTTCGAGGGAAGCTGGAAGAATTAGGGACCCCAAGAGGTGAGTACCTAAGTGACCACCAGCGGCCAGGAGAGCAGAGGTAAGTACCTGGTCTTCCAAAGGACTAACAAGAGGACTTAGAAAATGGATTGTGCAATAACAGGACCAGACTAGAAGAAACCACATGTGGATTCTGGAAGAAGAGTACCTGCAAAAGAAGGGTATAGAGTCCAGTCCACGATGGAGTGTCCAGTCAGAGCAGGAGCCACTACCTACCCTTCTGTGGATGAAGATCCGGGTCGACAGGGGAAGAAGACCAGCTATGGAGCCCAGGAGCTGAAGAGGTATTCTTGGAGCAGTGCAGATGGTGTCCCATGTCGGCCGTCGGGTCTCAGATGATCAGTGGAGAGAGGAGACTGTCATTGGCAGGAGGAAGTGCTGGAGGTCGTGGATACTTGGAGCCTCAAGATCCCTTGTAGCAGATGACAACATGCCTTGTTTCTTGCAAGAGTCGCAGTGCACAGGGGTATCCTCCTGCGAAGAGAGGAAAGGGCTCACCATCTCCCAAGTTGGACAGCGGGCAGAAAGGACCAAGGGGATCACTACAGACCACCACCTGTGATGCACGATCCACGCAGTTCTAGAGGAGGGCAGATCCACGCAGCCGGACTTCGTTGTTGTAGGTGCCTGCAGATGCAGGGGAGTGACTTCTTCACTCCAAGGGAGATTCCTTCTTTGCTTCTTAGTGCATCTGAAGTCTTGCCGACCCCAGAGGATGCACAGCCGGGGAAACAGTGTTGCAAGACAAGGTCATTTCGGGAGTTGCTGTCTTGTCGGTTCCTAAAGTGTCTAGTTGTGGTTTCAGTGCCCAGAAGTAGAAGTAAACGATGCAGAGGAGTCCTGGTGGAGTCTTGCACATCGAGTCTGGGGACCCACCCGCAATGGATTCCCTAAATAGCCCTAAAAGGGGGTTTGGTCACCTTGCACAGTGACAACCTATCAGAAGGGGTCTCTGACGTCACCTACCTGAACTGGCCACTTAGATGCTCCCAGGGGCCTCTGCACATCTTGGTTTCAAGATGGCAGAACCGAGTAGCCACCTGGAGGAACTTTGGGCACCACCCGTGGGGTGTTGATGGACAGGGGCTTGGTCACTTCCCTTTCCTTTGGCCAGTTTTGTGACAGAGCAGGGACTGGGGATCCCTAAGCTGGTGCAAACCAAATGTGCCCTTCGAAGAAACCGGTAGCTTGGAGAGACTACCCCTCCCACGCCTTGTAACACCTATTTCCAAGGGAGAGGGTGTTGCCTCCCTCTCCCACAGGAAATCCTTTGTTCTGCCTGAGCTGGTCTAGCAGCAGGAGGGCAGAAACCTGTCTGAGGGCTGGCAGCAGCACAGGCTGCCTGGAAAACCCTAGAAGACGGGTAGGAGCAATAGTGGTGTGTCCCCCAGAGTGCATGGAATCATACAACCAATACTGACAACAGTATTGAGATATGATTCCGACATGTTTGATACCAAACAAGCCCTGGTTCAGAGTTACCATTATGTAGCTTGGCACAGGACCTTTGTCCAGTACATGGGTAAAATGGCTTCAATGGCTTCCCCGCACTTACGAAGTCCAGTGCACTGGAGCTGGAGTTCGTAGGAGCACCTCTTCTCATTCAGGAGTAATCTCACACACAGGGACCTGAACCCTCCCTCTGAGCTACAAGGGGTGACTTGCAGTGACCTGGTGTAGTGACCTGTGGTGAAAGGGTGCATGCACCTTTTCACCCAGACTGCAATGGCAGGCCTGCAGACACCTTTTGCATGGGCTCCCTTGGGTGGCATAATACATGCTGCAGCCCATGGTGGACCACTGGTGTCCCAATGCCCTGGTTACCTAAGTACCATATACTAGAACTAGGGACGTATAAGATGGACAGCAGTATGCCAATTGTGGAGCGCACAGAGGTCTTAAGTAACCAAATTTGGAGTGAGAGAGCACAATCACTGGGTTCCTGGTTAGCAGGGTCCCAGTGAAAACATTTTAAGCACACTGATAGGAGGCAAAAAGTGGGGTAACCATGCCAAAAAGAGGGTACTTTCCTACAGTAACTACTGCTATAAAGGAGCAGTAGTAAGTCCAGCACCACACATGGCTAGCTACTGATACTACAACACTCTCTAAAAGAAAATAATGGAGCAGGGACTTAAAACCAAACCCTATAGGAAATTGTTAATTTAAATTCATTTATTCAGAATTTTGTACTATATTATTAAAATTATTTAACGTTTGAACATCTAAACATAATTAAAAAAATACACATTTATGTATATACATTTTATTTTTTTTAAGTGTCAGGAATCAGGCTACTGTTTCCTCAGTCAGCCATACCATAAGGAAACGTGGTCACAGGGTGAGATACAAGATGTTGAGGAAGCGTCCAGTGAGGAATTACGGAAAGACTGTATATGGTAACATGGTAATGTTAGTACAACATTACAAGATGGCTTCTGTTTTGGTTTGGCAATCTACTTGCCTTGTTGTAGAATTCTTGCAAGATTTTAGTGGAGTTTGATGTAGAGCGAGCTCAGCTCTACGCACTTCAATTTTCATCTCTGAGGAGACTAGCTGCTTTCACTAGTCTCCTTCTTAAAAGTTCCTGTTTGTGGGAGGATCAGCGGGTCCTCTCGTCATTGGACTCTGTGAGGGAGTGGCATCTCTCTCCTGCACATCTTCGGTCTGAAGAACCTACAGCAGTCATGGGTAGTGTCCCCTGACTAAATTTTGGAGACGCACTTTTGGAAGTGTCTCCTGACTGAATCCCTGGAGACACACATTCATCTGCATTCCAGTAGAGCCTTGAAAACTTTGAGAAGTCGTTCCAGCAACTACGAAGTCATAAGCCCATTATGCAGTGTGTTTGCGATGTAGCGTTCGCGTGCGTCATCCCCATCCTTTTTAGTTTCCTTGCTGGGTGTTTTTTGTTTCTTGCTTTCCCTCCATTGTCCCTGTTCTTACTGCATACAGATAATTCAGAATTTCTGAACGTGGAACTGGCAATACTGTTATTTAACTACTTACTGAACAGGAGATAAACTGTGTGACTCCTCCAGCATAACTCTAAGGAGAAAAAGAAGTAAGCTATATAAGGAGGAACAGTCTCTAGAGTAATTTCCAAACTCTAATTTCTCATAAACTGAATTAGTAAAACCAAGAATTATAGTATATATGAAAGTATAGAGTTTAATAGTACTAATTGACTTTCCATTTGCATGGTTAATACTGTTTAGCATAATTCAACAAGGACAGTCCAATGAAGAGGGGCTAAAAACTCCACTCAGCTGGGAATGTTATATTATACTAAATTGATACCAGTGAAGTTCCTGTAATTATATTGTTGGAGTTAGAATTTCAGTTTTGAATGTTGTTTCCATATCTCTGTGCTTCTGATGGATACATCTGCCTGTGGATCCCCCACCTTATGAGTATTCCCATCCGCCAGCTTTCGACTGAAACGTTTCTCGGTATCGCTTCATGTCGACGAGGAATTCACAACAGCGCGGCTCCGCTTGTGACTCCGTCTCCGTCTGACGTCTTTGGAGACATAAGATGTCCTTGCCCGGGTGCTGACGTCGGCTCCCTTTTTTCCATGCATTCGAAGCGTAACAGTTTTCTTCTTCTCTCCGTTGGTGATAAACCATACCTAAGGGAATGCTGATTTTTTTTTTTTACTTCCTGTTAACAATGTCTCCTCCAAAGAAGTCGGGGTTTGTCATGTAGGGAATGCAGAGGTCAGATGTCTGTTACTGACCCGCATGTCTTTGGTACTTGAGCTCTGAAGACGACATCGGGAAGTGTCAGAGTGTGAATCCCAAAGCCTTGAAGGAGAGAGGTGCAAAGCTTTTCTTGGCAAAAGCGAAGAAAAGAGAAAAAATAAGTCAAGACCCGGCCTCTTCCATAGTTCCCATCATGGCACATGTCACGGTCATTCAGGAAAGAACATAAGAAGAGATGGCACCATAATCCTTTGCGCCGGTCCTCCAGAGATATGACTCTGCAGCCACATTCGTCTTCTCCAAAGTCACCTGAAGGTTCTCCGGCGCCGTTATTGGTGGAGGTTGAGGCGTTGCCAGTGAATCCAGAACAGCAGCTCTCTCCTCTGCCCCCCTTGGATCTGGAGCCAGAAGTGGTACCACCAATGTCAGGCCCTTCTCAGCCTCAACAGCAGGAGCAAGAATCTCCATCCTTTCTAGCACCGGGGGCGTATCTAACCCATTTTCTGAATGCAGTGTATGGCATCTTCAGCAGGGCTATGACTCCCTCTGGCGCTCCGGCTGGCCCCAGGGGTCCAATGTCCTTCTCCTTGGGAGTATTCCTGGCGCTGAACAAGCAGGCTCCGCTCCTGCCCTTTTTACCGATGGCCCAGTTACTCTGGCCTTCGCCGGTGCCAAGGAAGATGATTCCTTTTCCGACTGACACTCGGCAGCAATCATTGGCACCAGCAATGTCCGCACCGGTGTTGGAGAGATCTCAGCTGACGTGGCGTCGCTCGACTCCAGCCCAGTTGGTGCCTTATCTTCAGTATCCAAGTCACTTGCTCCGGCGTCTTCCCCGCCAGTCCGTGCTCTTCCGATGCCGTTACTGGAGCCGAGGCTACTGGAGGAAGAGCAATATTTAGCCTCACTTCATGATTTGGACCTGGAAGAAGTCTCCCCAAAGCAGGACTTAGAGGTTATTGAGGTGGCTAGTGGTTTAGACTCTTCCCCAGAGTGTGAGTTCTTGTTCCCACAAGGGGTGCCTTGACCTGAGGTGACAATGTACCATGCAGTCATTCATAAGGCAGCTGAAATGTCGGACTTAACACTCCCTTCGTCTGAGAATAAATCCAATGAGGCATTGACAGAACCAGTGTTGGAGATCTGACAGAAGCCTGTCTCGACTCCAGCAGTGTTGAGGTTGATCTCCAAGAGATCTAAGACTGCATCGGGTGATCCTGCATTTTTGAGCCACCATCTGACGCCAGAGAATTTGGTGGTGCAGGCTGCTCTTCCAGATCAGCACCTGGATATTTTCCATTGTCTCCGGCTGATAGGGAATCTGAGAGAATGGAACAGACTGCAAAGAAGGTTTTTTTCGACTGGGTGTGTGGCGCTAAAATCAGTGAATGCCACTTGTTTACTGAGTCGATATTCCAATGCCCTAATGGACTCCGCCAGATCCTTCCTAAGCTGCTAGAGGACTTGCAAGGGCATTTTTCAGAGCTGTTAAACGACAGCCAGCTGCTACAAAGCAAGTCATACAGTTGGGCCTGGATGCTGCAGACTCTGTAGCCAGGACTATGGGAACATCAGTTGCTCTGGTTTTTCGCCTGATGTACAGAATGCCCTTATGAATTTGCCCTTTGATGGATCTAGGCTGTTTGGAGCTAAAGCAGATTCGGCCCAGGAATGATTTAAAGAGAGGAAGGTGACGGCTAAATTGTTGGGCCTTCAGTCCCTCTCCCCAGGCTACAAACCGCTGAAAAGGTTCCGGAGATTTGGAGGGAGCTACCTCTTTCATGGGAGGTAACAGCAGCAGCAGACAGTTAATCCCCTGTATAGGTCCTACAGAAGGCGAGGCAGGGCAAGGCAGCCAGATGCAGCCTATCAGCCATCCTCATCCTCTTCCTCCTCCTCCTCCACTTCCCCAGCCAATGTCTCAGGAAAGGAGCCCTCGCTCCGCCATCTTGGAGCATGCTTTATTTGTGGGAGGGAGGCTAATTTATTTTTGACGACATTGGAAGTCCATAACATCGGACAGTTGGGTGTTGACCATTGTCGAAAATGGATATGCCCTACCTTTCCAAGAGTTCCCCCTCCCTTTCCATCACAACCCAGCTATTGTTCAGAAGAACCTCTGCTTTTGCTTCAGCGGGAAGTCTAAACCATATTTTCAAAGGGTGCAGTAGAGTTCATTCCAGAGCAGGAAAGGGGTCAGGATGGGTGTTTATGTCCAGTCTTGGACCTAAGGATTTTGAATTCATTCCTCAAGCAGGAAAACTTCAAAATGATGACTCTCGCTCAGGACCTAGTGCTGGTCAAAGGAGACTGGATGGTTTCCATTGACTTGCAGGATGCATATTTTCCCATTCCCATTCTGCTGTAGCACAGGAAGTATCTCTAGTTCATGGTTGGTTCGCAACACTACCAGTTTGCTGTCCTTCTGTTTGGCCTGACTTCTGCACCTTGAGTCTTTACGAAGGTGATGGCAGTGGTTGCAGCACATCTCAGAAGGTGGGGAATACCAGTATTCCCTTACCTGGACGATTGGCCTCTCAAAGCCAAGTGTCCAGAGATGGTGCTGCATCACTTGCAGTTGACAACTCAGCTGTTGTACAACCTGAGCTTTTCCATCATTTTGCCAAAGTCTTACCTGGAGTTCTCTCAGTGTGTCCTGTTCATAGGGGCAGTACTGGACACTGCAGTGAATCGTGCCTACTTTCCTCCTCAGAGGATCCAGGACATTCAGGCTATGATTTTTTGGGATGGAGCGATCATTCTGGTCCTAAAGGTCCTAAACCTGCATGGTCTGTTCACTTCCTGTGTCGTGTTGGTCACCTGTGCACGCTGGTACCTGAGGGCCCTCCAGTTGTTCCTCCGCAGGCGTGGTTTCAACGCAACGGAGATCCCAAGGAGTCGGTCAAGATCTGAAAAGACACTGCAGCGGATCTTCAGTGAGGGGGTTTGGCCGTCAATCTATCACAAGGGAAGCCGTTTTTCCCTTCACCTGCAGTGGCCACAGTGATCACTGATGCATCCACTCTAGGGTGGGGAGCTCATCTGGAGGACCTTGAGATCAAGGGGCTTTGATCTGCGGAGGAACAAATGCTTCACATCAATCTGTTAGAATTGCGGGCGATACGCTTGGCTCTCAAGGCCTTCCTTCCCTCCTTCCTTCCATTCACTGTTAGTCAGTACAGGTCTTGACAGACAACACTACTGCGATGTGGTACATCAACAAACAGGAAGCAGTAGGGTAGTTTCTTCTCTGCAGAGAGGCTCTACGACTCTGGTCCTGGGTTCAGGACCATCAGATTTGCATAGTAGCAAACCATTTGGCCGGTGTTTTGAACGTGCCTATGGACATTCTCAGTCAATGCTTTTCAGGAGACCATGAGTAACGTCTCCATCCGGAGGTGGTACTTCATGTCTTCCAGTTATGGGGGACACCTCAGATAGACCTGTTTGCCACTCACAAGAACACACACTGCCTGTTGTTCTGCAGCCTCCAATATCCAATGCAGCAAGCTTTGGGGGGCTTATTTCAGTTGGACTGGAGCAGCTTGTTACTTTATGTGTTTTCCCCCATATCCTTGATTCCTTGAGTTCTGAGGAAGACTCCCAAGACCGGCCCAAGTCATATTTATAGCTCTGGATTGGCCACGAAGGGTTTGGTACACAGACCTTCAGCTCTCACTGTGCGCTCCTCTCCGTCTTCCTCTTAGGGCAGACCTCCTCTTGTAGTCGTAGGACCAGGTTCTACACCCCTACCTCTAGACCCTGCACCTACATGCCTGGAGATTGAACGAGACAACCTGACTTTTTTCTCTCTCCCTGTTAATGTGGTGGATGTTATTCTAGCTGCCAGGAGACACTCCACCTAAACTGTTTATGCTGGCAGGTGGACTAAGTTTGCCAAATGGTGTGAAGAGCATCATATTGACACATTGAGAGTCTAGTTATTGAATGTTTTAAAGTTTGCACTATCATTAGCGCAGTGTATTTGCGACAGTGAAAGGCTATTTGTCTGCACTGTCAGCTTTTATTGTATTACCAGATCAACCTTCCCTGTTTGAGTCCCCTATAGTGTTAAGGTTTCTTAAGGGGCTTACTAATATGTATCCTCCCAGTTGTTTCATTAGGCCTCAGTGGGACCTTAATTTGATCCTAATGTTCCTGATGGATACGTCGTTTGAACCTTTTACATAGTTGTCCATTGAGGCTCCTTACGATAAAAACAGCTTTTCTAGTGGCCATCACGTCGGCTATGCATGTTAGTGAGTTGCAAGCCTTAAGTGTTAAACCCCCTTTTACCATGTTTCATGCAGACAAGGTGGCTCTTATGACCACGGCGGCTTTCCTGCCAAAGGTGGTTACTCCTTTTCACCTGGGCCAATCTATCACCCTTCCTGCTTTTTATCCTCCTCCCCATTCTTCTAAGGAGGAGCAAAGGCTGCATCGCTTGGACCCAAAAAGTGCTTTACGTTTCTATGTAGACCAAACACGGGAACTGAGAGTGGACGATCAGCTAATCATTGGCTACGTTTGCAAAATGAAGGGAAAAGCTGTTCACAAAAGGACACTGTCCAGATGGGTCATCCTCTGCATAAATATCTGCTATGCCTTGGCAAAGAAGAAGCTACCTAAGGGTATCAGAGCTCATTCCACCAGGGCTAAGTCTTCTACTTCTGCTTTGACTAGAGGTGTACCTGTTATTGACGAACGTGGGCTTCCCTCCACAAGTTCACAAAACATTACGGTTTGGACTCTGAACGGGTAAAGAGACCATCCTTCCTTACTTCTGTGATACAGGATTTCTTGATGTAGCAGACAAGCACCCTCCTTCGGGTGCAGGACTGCTTTGGGATAAGGTGAGGGATACACAGATAGATTTATCCATCAGAAGAACAAGTTACTTACCTTTGGTAATGCTTTTTCTGGTGGATACAGTGTCCACCTGTGGATTCCTCACTGATCCGCCCGCCTCCCCATTGCCTGTCTGATTATACCAAGAAGATATCTGTTCGTATATAATAGATATGCATATATGTGATCTATATATAAACAAATGTGTAAATGTATTGAAATCTTTCAATTGAGAACACACTTGTCATTGTGCTTGTGTTGTTGGTGCTCACCAGTTCTTCTCAAAGGCACAAAAAAAAGTGGGTGAAATTGACTTCAGCACTCCATCTATGAATTCTTATGGCTCCGATGATGTCAGTCATGTGCAGAGCCGTGCTATTGTGGTGACGTGGAGTGCTGTGGAGAAAAGTTTCTGTTGAAAGCTGGCGCATGGGGATATTCATAAGGTGAGGGATCCACAGGTAGATACTGTATCCACCAGAAAAAGCGTTAGCGAACCCTAAGTAACTTGTTCATTAGGTACTCTCTCTCAAGTGAAACTATTGACTAAACATCACGAAGAAGAAGCAGTGAGGGTAGCAGAGGGTCCAGGCGTGAGAGCACTATAGCAATGCAGGAGTTGTCTCTTCTCTATCCCAATCCCCCCCTATCGGTGACACTTTGCTGGAAATCTCGGGTCAGTGTTAAAGGTATAGGGGCATTGTTTTTTGTTTTTTTTGGTCATTCTGCTCCAGTGGAGAGACAAGGTACATGACGGTTATGTACAAATTTACTTTAAAATAATGTAACTATTTTAATGAAAAAAATGCCATTGTATTCATTTTTAAATTAAGTTATTAAAACATTTTAGAATACAATAATAAATGTTTACTCCACATTACATTATGGCAGAGGCAGTGGATATACCAACAAGACTGGTGACACAGGCATTATTTGCGAGCATACATCCAGAGGGTGGGGACTCCACTTGGTATATCTATACTGGACAGGAATTAAAAGAAAAACTCAGGAGATTAGAGAAACTAAGTAGATCAGAGATTTCAAAGTAGTGGGAGACAACATCACTACAAAATTATGTGGACACAGGGATAGTCCCTTGTGGCTTATGCATCTATATTGTTCCTTCCTATGAGTCACCTAATCCTAAAATGCTGGAGGAATGGGCTGGGAGTGGAGCTGTCAGCTCAAAGAAAATGCTGGTCATTTTGATCAAATACGTGTGGCTAGACAGAGAGGCATTTTTGAAAGAAATAGCAGCCATTAAAACTGAGTTGGATTGAGACTAAATTGAGAAACTTTTAACAGGGATGACAGTACGACTTAATAAACATGAGGAAGACATCAAATTAAGAAAACAATCTGATAGAGACTTCTAGCTGCAGATTCCTTGCCTTCGAATTTCCCAGGCATCAGACTGGACCCGGAAGATTTTTTTCATGAGGTGTACCCCTGTGCGCCGTAGGGTGGCTTCATTCGTTTCCACATGGTGTTGGCATTTTTGATGCTGGAAGTGATGTTGCAGTCACATATATAGGAGCCACCCAGGTGTGCAAACGTCAGTTCTTTTCTTTCTGCACCAGTTAGGTCTGATCTAGAGAAAGAACTACCCCTCTGTCTCGTTTTGTTGACTATTTTTGTAGTGTGTTGAGGATGAAATCCCATAAAGTAGAGTTGAAGCCGTGTAGCGCCTGTCTCAGCGCCATATCTGCAACAGGCTTGCACCTTGTGTGCTTATGGTGTCTCGAGCACGACTACAGCTGAAAGTTGTGCTCTGACTGCAGAGGCTTTGCAGGAGCGGCCCCGAAAGCTGCTCGCGCCCTAGCAGTCGACGCCACTTAATCCTACTCCTTTGGGGTCTCGGTCCTGATCGAGAAGAAAGCCGTGGGACTGCTCCAGGAGCCCCAAGTCCTCTTCCTCGCACTCAAAGTCCTCAGGATATTCATGGAAGAGGCACATAAAACTAAAAAGGTTGAAGTGGCTTTGACTTTGCCTCGACCGACGCGGCGAGCACAAAACATTGGCGTACCAGGCACGGCTCTGTGGGCTGTTGCCAGGTCCGACTGCACGCTTTCCCCCATTTTCAGGAGCCAGAGTGACCCCTGCTCAAACTAAAGAATTCTGCCAGGCGTGGCATTTTTGAGCAGGCCGGCCCCTCCGGAGCGCCTTTGTGCACCGCTGGGTTGGAGGAGGCCCCACCAGGTTCTGTGCCGATGGCTCTGGCCTCGGCTCCAGTGGGGTCTTGTAGTTCCAGTCACTGATTCGGACTGCGACCTTCTCCGGTACCAGTCCAACACTGATACTCGTGGCCTGGGCGCCGCTCACTGGCTCATTTATATCCATGACAACTCTTATTTGGAATGACGTCGGTTGAGGCTGACTTTAGCGCCGACTGACCCCATTCGTTGCCTGAGCATTATTTGGAGCAGCCAGGCAGAGGGGAGAATGGGAGAGGGTCACTAGACCCTTTAGAATATCAGTTATGCACTCCAACATCTAGGGGCTTGTAAGAGGAACTAGGGGATGCCAGTGGACTGGCCACATCTCCAGATACTGCTTTGCTTTCTCCCCGTACCATGGCTATGGAGGAGGGAGCATCATATGCAATGGTGGTGAAGAGGGCAGTGGAGGTCCTTGACCGCAAACTACCTTCTGTGGCGACTAATCTCTTGACAGAAGTGCTTCAGCCTGGAGCTTCCTCGTCCAAACCCCTATTGCCTTTCAATGAAGCACTGACTGATGTCCTGCTGGGAACCTTGTCCAAGTCCAGCACAGGGGCTCCTGTGAACAAGATTATGCCCGCCACCATCACCGTGCTCCATGGGGTTCCTAGTTTCCTCACCCAACACCCCACTCCAGAGTGCTTGGTAGGTCAAGCCTCAACATCCCATGGCACATTACCTGTCGCACCCCGGACAGGGAATCCAAAAGTCTGCACACCTTAGGAATTTTAAAAAAAATTCTACCAGCACTTCCGGTTTGGTGAACACTGCACGCCTTTCGGGCCGATACTCGCATACTTGTGGGATATGGTTGAGCAGTTGCTGCCACAGGTCCTGGAGGAGACTCGGGCCATTCTCTCTCAAGTAGTGAAATAAGGGAGGTATGCAGCGAAGTTCACCATCAGGTGTGGACACGACTGACTCACTGGGCAGAGTGGTTTGATCAAAAATGGCTCTTAGACGCCACCCTTGATTGAGAACTTCTGTCAAGGCCAACCGTATGGACATGCCCTTTGATGGGACTCGTCTTTTTGGAGAAAAGACCGACTTAGCACTGGAGCGCCTTAAAGACTCTTGGGCTATGGCCAAGTCTTTGGGCTACTCAGTAACCCCTATTCCTCAGTCTGCCTTTTGGCCCTATTGTAGCTACGAAAGGGGTGTGCCAGAACATCCACCATATTCTAGCCACCTCTTACGCAAGCTCCCCAAGCTATGCATGAGTGAGGACGCAGTGCATTCCTACCCCGTGGGTCAGGGAGCCAGAGGTTGTCTACCACCAACCCCCCAGGAGCTGCAGCCTCTAAGCCCTCCTACTCTCCTGATCACGGATCATGGCTGTCCAGTTGGAAGGAGAATTTGTTATTATCTCCCCCAAAAGCAGACCATTACATCTTACAGATGGGTCCTGCAGATCATTCGGAGAGGCCTTTCCCTCCACTTTGAATCCTTCCCTCCCTCATTGCCTCCTACTCAAGACCGGCTGACGGAGAATCAACGATCTTTGTTCCACGAGGAAGTTACAGCTCTTTTGGCCAAAGGAGTGTTTTGCTTTCTCTTATCCTATGACCGAGCTGACAAAACTTCTCTGGAATGCACTTCTTAGTTTAAAGAAGACATTTATTATTATTATTATTGCTTCACCACGAGGTTCCTGAAAGACGAGATTAGTAGGTTGGAAGCACACGTTTAAAAGTAGTTACAGCAATTAAAGCAAAATATATCAAAGTACTTCTCAGTTGCAATGAACACAGCAAATACATGTGAGTATATTGTAGCATAACTTCAAAGCAAAGAATAAAAGTCAAAATTGCATCACCGTAGGGCCTATCACTGCTTGTCATCCTTCTCCTATCTTCAAGTTGATGACTCCGGTTCAACTGCGAGAAAGAGACTTTCCACCCAAACGGGAGACAGGCAGCTGACGTCCGCTCCTGACTGAAGTCCTGAAAGATTTCTCCCTCGCTGTCTCCCAGGGCCACCGTTAAAAGCAAAAATGCTGGCTCAGTGTGGGAACCGAATATGTTTGGAGAGTGGCCAAGTCTCCAAACCTCACTCGTTCCCAGACTGGATTGAGAGTTAAACACAAAATCTACGCTCTTGTCAGCTAGGGTTTGGTGTGAATTCAATATGAAAAACACAGCTTGGTCAACCATGTGGAAAAACACAGCTTGGAAAAACACAGCTCATCTGCAGTGTCTCAACTACAATGTCTAACTCCACGTTAAAGCCAATAGGCAGCTAAACTGAATACAGAATGTAATGTCTAATGCCATGTTAAAGCCAAAAGGCAGCTAACCTAAATACCAAATGTAATGTCTAATGCCACGTTAAAGCCAATAGGCAGCTAAACTGAATACAACTTGTAATGTGCTACTGGTGAACATGGAGCAACTAATATGCGCATTGGTGAAACACAAAGTCATTGGTCAAACACAATTTAGGGCATAACAAGGAGCCATAGAGAAGGTTCTGGTATCACAAGTAGTCAGTCAGTGGTTGCTGATCCCGCTTCTTTCTGATACCCAAAAAGAACAAATGTCTTCGGCCTATCCTAGACCTCAGAACCGTCAATCTCTTCCTCAAAAAAGGTGAAATTCAAGATGCCCACTTTAGTTCAGGTCTTGCCTGCCTTACACCAAGGAGACTGGTTGGTAGTGTTGAACTTGCAGCATGCATATTTCCACACCCGCATCCTGCCTGCGCACAGGCGTTACCTGCGGTTCAAGGTAGGCCAAGAGCACTTTCAGTTCACCTTGCTCCCCTTTGGCCTTAGCAGTGCTCCTCGGGTGTTGACCAAGGAGATGGCGGTGGTTGCAGCTCATTCGCGGAGATTAGGGGTTTCAGTCTTCCCCAGTCTTGACAACTGGCTGTTGAAGGTGAGTTCACACCAGGCTGTCGTCTCCCACCTCCAGACTGACAAACCTCCTGTATTTGCTGGGGTTCACTATAAACGTTCCAAAGTCGTATCCGATTCCCTTTCTTTGGCTAACTTTCATCAGAGCTGTTCTGGACACAGTGCAGTTTCGGGCTTATCCTCCTGAGCAGCGAGTCCAGGATATTCAGGTTATGATACTGATGTTTCAGCTGTTGTGAGGCTATTTTAGCATTTACACTGGCACATTTGTTTTTAGCAGTGGGCCTGAGGCCTGTGCCCTTTCAGGTAGTTAAATGTAATTCTTAGTCCCTGCATTATTTTAGCAAAACGTAATTTTAGTAGAGATGTTTTAATATTTTTATCAGTTGCCCTTCCATGCGGAATTTGTTATTAATTTCCTTGCACAGCATTTTCATCCTGTGCTCAACCCAAGGCTGCACACAATAGTTTACCGGGTATTGACGGGTAAGAGTACAATGTCTACCCTACACAGAAAAATATGTGTTGTCACATAAAGGCAGTTCTTAGAACAACAGATGTTTTGATAAAAAAAACATCACCGTGCCCCCAACACATACTTCTGTTTGTCTTTGCATGTATGAGACTTGTATAACTGAGAGAAAGGGGTCAAATCTGTCCTACCACAGCTTCCCTGAGGAGACTTAGAGTGTCATGTGATAGGCTGCCACAAATCACCTTTACTCCTGTCGAAAAGGTTAGGCTGACAGCTATTATACAGTGTGGGATCAGATTCAGTCCCCCATGCTCGGTGGTGCTGCCACCCAAAATTCAGCAGTCTCGTTCCTACCACAAGAGTCCTATGACATGGCGCCTCCAATGTTGGTCAGACACTAACTTTAGGGATCTCCCAAGTATCTCTGTCTCATAGCATGCTAAAGGCACCCTAATTACCTTATATGGAGACGCCTGTGGTATTGGGGAATTTCCTAAGCTAGATAGATAGTTCCTATTTGACACTGTAGATTGTTCAAGCTTGAACTTTATAGAAGGATCTCCCTAATTCGTGTTTCTATATCTGAACAATGCAGCGGATCAACAATGGGTCGTAATTCCAGCAAACATGAGACTCCCCCTCACGACATATTTATTTAAGAAATATTTGCCTCACAGATGAGGGGGTAGAAGATGCATTTATTGTTCACGCTCATGCATTATACAGGACCAAAATGTTCTATTTTTGGCTCACTTTTCCAGCAGTAGATGGGCGCACACACCCACATTTCACCACTACACTCCAGCAAACGCACCCACACAATATAGACCTTGTGCGTAAATAGAAATACAACTATGTTATCAAGAACACCAAAATTGGCTTCATGGTGCTCTACCACACATTACATAGAATGTTAGATTAGGTCCTTTTAAATAATGACGGTCCTACATGGCCAGAATTGGCTACCTATACACCACACCCTAAAGCAGGTACAATGGCGTTAGCAGAAGTGTACCGCCTGTACACTAATCTAGTACAAATACATAGACACTTAATGCAAGTAGTAATGCAGACTGTAAACATAGCCCCAGCAGGGGCTGCTCCAGTGCAACCACATGTGGCTACAGTGAGCATTAATCCTGCTACTGGGCTTTCAATTGTGGGCAAAGTACCCACCAAATGTGAAGAAATTCTCTTTGGGTTGGCACAAAAAAAAATAAACGCTTGGGAGGTAGTGTTTCCCCCTAGATAAACATAGAATGCTTGCCATTTGGGATGGTTCCATCATTGGGCAATTATGCCACTTGGGGTGCAGTGTTTGCTGCAGTCTACATTACCGCACATGGTATACCAACACTTGAGAATCTTCTGGAAGTGTTAAAGCAGATGCAAGAAGAATACAGGGCTACCCTGGCCCTCGACCTAGGGATGCAGTTAATGGGCAATTTTGCCACAGTATCCTCAATAATATTAAGTAATCTTAAAAATGAAGCAGTACCATTGGCAGTACACCAGCGGCTCCAGTATGTTCCTGCACAGGATCAAGAACGTGAGCTGCCAAAGATTATCGCTGAGACCTATACTAGTAAAGGTTGGAATAGTCTGAGAGCCAGACCAGATAACCCACAACTACAAGGTAAATCCAATAAGGATTCAACTAAGCAAGCTGCAGAGAGTTATAAAATGCTGGGATAAACAAAAACAAGATAATGTAAAACAAAGAGTAGAGTCTCCGCTCTCAGAGACCTCTGAGAAACCATATAAATTGAGAAATAAGGACTCTTTAAAAACTCCCAATAGATACCCATCTATTCGCTACGCCAATCTTGTTCCTTTCAGGACTCGCCGGATAAACGCAGTGAGAGAGGAAGTCCTTCAGAACAATAAAACAAGTGTGTGAAATCGAGAAAAGATTCACAAAGCTCATCTGAAGTTTCCATAAACAGGGAAGAGAAACTTCTCTAACAGAAACCCCAATTCAAAAAGAAAAGGTGGCAGCAATTGTGGCTAAAAATGGCACACATAATAAGAACTTTATTGAAGAACAGGACTTGGACAGTGACACTGCTAGGCAGCGCAGAAGAGGTCACAATAGTTTGCTGGAATCTTCAAGAGCTTCTGGATGGGACAGCAAGTATTGACTTTGCAGAAGTCGATACTGTGGACAGGTGCGTTTCGCCCTCCCCCACCAAACAGGAGTAACAAAGCAAAAATACAAATAGAGGGAGACATAGAGCTCACAAGTAAAGTAATAGACTAGGGAAGATTAACATTGAGTTATGATATCCTCTTGGCAGAAGAAGATTGGCCACCTGAATTTTTCCGTAAATTCCCACGAGGGGAAGATGTCTTCATGCCATCTTTCTCAGTCCTTGTTCCTGAACAATTAAGAAAAGCTTATGCTGTAGATTGGGCATTGGCACAAGCCCCAGTGCTGTATTGTGATCATGTGGGATGGGAAAAAGACTCCAACTACCATACGATACCTATTAGAACAACACCACAGCCTCAACCATAATACTCCATTAAAAACGAGGCTAATCTCCAGTGAGAGAAATACTCGCACAACTTGAGTACCAGGGTGTAATAGAATCCAGCATATCACCAATGAACAACCCTTTGCTCCCCGTAGCTAAGCCGGACCATTCATATAGTGTAGTCTTTCGTTACAGACATTTAAAGATTCACACATGCACATTTGCTATACAAAATACACACCGCAGTTATTAACAATTTAGTGTGCAAAAAATGCAAAACAACCTTGGATATTTCCAATGTTTTTTTTCTGGCAAAATCTAGCATCTGAAAGTAGGGACCTAACCTACTGCAGGGCGCTCAGCTCTCAAAGAAAATGTTGTCAACTCCCACAGAGTATAAGGACAGTCCTCCGCACCTGTAACTCAGCACCTGTAACATCAGTATTACACAATATAGACCCCAGACATTGTCTTATGTAGATGATATCTACCTTACAGATGACAACCTCAGAACATACCTAAAACATCTGGACTGCATTGTTGCTGAATCAGGCTTCAAATGTAATTTCAAGAAAACAAAAATTGCTGTTCACAGTGTCCTATTTCTGGGATACACGTTATCAGATGAAGGAAAGAGTCTGGCACCCCACTTTCTAGAAAAGTGTGCACAGTTATAACTACCAGATACAATAAAAAATCTACAATCATTGTTGGGCTTTTTCAATTTTGTCAGAACATACATTACAGATTGTGCACAATGCCTAAAACCACTTTATGAATTAATATGTCCAGACTTTTCGAGCAAATATTTAACAGTTGAACTTATACGCATCCTTAGATCATTGTAGCAGGACATACTTGAAGCAAAACACTTACACGCATGTGACAACAAAACAAACTTGGTCATCAGAGTAATTGCTGGGGCCCTCGGATTCACCTTTGTAACATTCAATGAAGGTGATACTATCCCAATAACATGCAAATCACGTTTGTAGTCCAGTGCTGAACAACGCTTTGCTCCCACTGAAAATAATCTGACTGCTGTTCAGATGGCTTTCATAAAAGAGAGACCCTCTGGCCCAGGGGAAATGCATCATTGTTGTGACCCCAGTAGCTCTAGAGGAAGTTACAAAAGCCAGCGTTCCAAACGCAAAGGCATTACATCCACATAGGAGCCAGTGGGCAACGTCTCAGACGGCTACTTATGTTGATTGTTTTTGATCCAAAACTTCAGACCCAAGAATTATTTCAATATAAAGTTGAATACCCAATACCTACAAACATTTTGCCAGTTGATCAGTATTAAATGATAATCTATACTGATGGTTCAGCGCAGTTAGCAATAGGCACTAAACAACAATACTCATGAGGAATGGTGAATGTCACCCTCAGAACACATACACACACAGACCCTAGAGAACTGCACTGCGGAACTGGCAGAGCCTAAGGTTCTAATATTGGCACTGGAACATACGGATCCTGAACTTCAGACACTGAGTGTGTGTGGGATTCTTATTATTGCGCCCAGTCCTTTAATGAATATCTGCATTACTGGTACCAAAATGGGTTCAGAGCTTCAAAAGTGAACACCATCAGACTCAGATTACTTTCGGAAAGGTAGCTGATCCGAAGGAAATTCCACCAGATGCCCATGGAGTGTATACTTTGGGCCATTAATGTGTAGGAATACATGTTGTAGGATATACTTTGGCTGATGAAGCAGCCAAATCAGCGGTAGCCATGGCTTTTGTTGCTGCAATTACTCGTGCTTGTAGGAGGTTGGATGATTAAACACTGGGTGCTGTGAACGCTTCGGCTGACGGCAAGCCCTTCCCAAAGCCGTATTCCATCAAATATGCCTAACATCCAAGTGCCCAGAAGGTTGCATTCGCAACAATGCCGGGGGTGAGTGATTGTGTGATCTTCAACCAAGACCAAAGATTAGATCTCATAAAAGCAGCATACAAGGGGGTTGCTTCTACCCATGCAGGTGTGGCGGCTACTATTTCCTGACTCCAGAAACGCTACTGGTGGCAGGTCCGTACAGGAAAACCAAACAATGGCTCTCATTACAACCCTGGTGGTAAATCCCGCTTACCGCCGTGCAGAAGACGGCCAACATACATCTGCGGACGCGGAATTCCGCTACAGGTATTATGACCCACAGCCTGGAATCCGCCACAATACAGGCACCCACACAAGTCCGCCACACCAAAGGTCAGTGATAAACTGGCGATAACAAAACAGACACTGTCACGCCAACAGGAATACGCCCACACTATCACGACCCACGAATCAACGCGGTAATCCATTAGTGGTACACACCGCCACGCTCAAAATACACACACATATACAAAACGCAACCACATTGGACAATTCGAAATACACACACTTGATACACATACACACACCACACCCAATCCAATATAAAGCACACACCCACATCACCCACAAACCCTTACTACCAGAATTTTGAAACCACGCCAGAGAGATACACTACCTAAAACAACACCAGCGTCCACAGAGACACAACACCATCACTTACACAACATCCACACACCTCAAACAACACACCCCCTGACACATCACAACTGACACCACCTCACACATCACCCACACCACATCATGGCACCTCGATGACACCCCAGGTTCTCTGAGGAGGAGCTCAGGTTCATGGTGGAGGAAATCGTCCGGGTAGAGCCGCAGCTATTCGGATCACAGGTGCAGCAGACCTCCATTGCAAGGAAGATGGAGCTATGGCGCAGAATTGTCGACAGGGTCAACGCAGTGGGACAACATCCAAGAACTAGGGATGACATCAGAAAGAGGTGGAACAACCTATGGGGGAAGGTGCGTTCCGTGGTCTCCAGACACCAGATTAGTGTATAGAGGACTGGCGGTGGACCCCCACCTCCTCCCCTACAACTAACAACATGGGAGGAGCAAGTCTTGGCAATACTGCATCCTGAGGGCCTTGCAGGAGTAGCAGGAGGACTGGACTCTGGTAAGGCAAATCTTTACTACCTTATCCCCCCACCCCACCTGCATGCCATCACATACTCCCACCCTCACACCCATCACCCCATTACCCCAACAACCCACAGATACCCCACCAACACAACCCACACATCCCAAAACCAAGCCCTGCATGTGACACCAATGCATGGACACCCATCACCCAAGCATGTCCACTACAGAGGCTCACTTATGCCCCAAAATCACCAATCACACAAGGACCAAGCCAATAATGCAAGCACTAGAGTAGAGGGTCAACCACTCATTGCACACGATGGCACACACAGATACAATAATTATGCATTTACACCCCAACAGGACCCCTACCCAATGTCACCGGACAGGAGGTGCCAGACATATCCAGTCCCCCCACAGAAGAGGCCCACAGTGATGACAGCAGCTCTGCACAACTGGATTAAGATGATCAGCCCGGCCCATCTGGGACCTCGGGACATTCGGTTCCCCTAGCACTGTCACAAGCCACCACAGAGCCTCACCCCTCAGGAAACACCAGCACAGCACCCACCCAGCAGGCCCATCCCTCTGTCCCCAGGACACATCAATCAGCAGTGTGACCACCACTACAGGGAACCCAGGCAAACCCACCAACCCAAGATAATCAGGGACCTGGGGGCAGTGGCAGTGGGCACACGGTTCAGGGGACAGAGGAACAGGATTACAGTGAAACTTGGAGGACTGCTGTGCGACAGGGGGAGGACAGGCCCAGGGAACCCACTCTCCACGAGGCACTCTCCAACATCATGGGAGCTTACCATCATTTCCAGGAGACGATGGCAACGGTACTGGACAAGTTTCAGGAGACCCAGCAGCTGCAGGAGGAACACTACCTAGGGATCAGGGAGGCTTGAAGTCTATTTACACCACCCTGGGCAGACATGGCCAACACCAGGAGGGACACAGTGGCACAACAAGGGGCCCCTGACACTAGCCTGGATGATGAACAGCCCTCCACCTCCGCCGGTGCTAGTGGACAGGAGGCATTGCCACAGGAACAATAGGACACCAGCACCCCACCCCCTGCAGATGGAGAACCACCCCGCAAACGGTCCCTGAGATCCAGGAACAAGACAGAGAACATTGCCAAGACCCCCGCCAGGAAATGAGACCCCCCTGAATGTCACCCTTCTGTCCCACTATGTCACCCTGTCCATCCTTAAACTGCCATTGCTCCATTTCCTATGCCCCTTTGGACAATGCACCTGTGAAACAAATAGATTGGACTCTGCCATGGACCTTCCTCCACCATCACCCCAGCCTATTTTACAACCCCCTCCACTTATTAGCACAGGAATAAAAACACTTCAATCGCAACACAATCTGGAGTCAGTCTGTGCTTTCACAAATGTGTAATTGCAATAACTATGGAATATAGCTATGTCAATTTACTTGTTCACATACCAATGTAACACAGCTGTAGGCCAGCAGTAAACATAGCCGAGGGCACAAAGTGGGACCCAAATCTGTGAAATGGAAAGTCAAAGTGACAAGTAAGGGTCCATACACTAAATGAAAATGACACACTTATGCGTGTTCCAACAATAGAACGAGATGTGGGAAGCAGTGGCATCTTCTTACCTGTGTCTCACTGGAAGTATTGCCTGATGATGTTGTTTCGGTTGTCGAAATCCTCTTCTTCTCCCTCCTCTTCTTCACTGTCCACAGGCTCCACAGCTGCCACAAGACCACCATCTGGCCCATCCTCCTGCAGAAAAGGCACCTGCCGTCGCAAAGCCAGGGTGTGCAGCATACAGCAGGCCACGATGATCTGGCACACCTTCTTCTGTGAGTAGTATAGGGATCCACTTGTCAGATGTAGGCACCGGAATCTGGCCTTCAGGAGGCCGAAGGTGCATTCTATAATCCTCCTAGTTAGCCCATGTGCCTCATTGTAGCGTTGCTCTGCCATTGTCCTAGGATTCCTCACTGGGATCAGTAGCCATGACAGGTTGGGATAACCAGAGTCACCTGCAAATGTCGAGGGACAACTGTTAGACACACACTAACCCTTAGGGACAACCCCATACCCAGACACCTATGCCCACTGTATTGTGACCTTGGCCTCACCTATTAGTCACACACAGTGCCTCTGGAGTTGGCCCATCCATCACATAAGGGATGCTGCTATTCCTCAAAATGTAAGCGTCATGCACAGTGCCAGGATACTTGGCACTGACATGGGAGATGTACTGGTCTGCCAAACACACAATCTGCACATTCATCGAATGGTAGCTCTTCCGGTTTCTGTACACCTGTTCATTTCTGTGGGGGGGGGGGGAACAAATGCCACATATGTCCCATCAGTGGCACCAATGATGTTGGGGATATGTCCCAGGGCATAGAAGTCACCTTTCACTGTGGACAAATCCTCCACCTGAGGGAAAACAATGTAGCTGCGCATGTGTTTCAGCAGGGCAGACAACACGTTTGAGAACATTGGCTGGGACATCCCTGATGTCATGGCCACTTTGTTTGAAAAGACCCACTGGCCAGGAAATGGAGTACAGACAGGACACAGTTCCTGGATTGTTGCACGATCAAGTCTGTATGTGACCAGGATGTGTCTCTCTTCCATTGTCGACAGGTCCACCAGGGGTCTGTACACCGGAGGACGCCGCCATCTCATCGCCTGCCCCAGCGGACGTGCCCCATGGAGGAGAAAAGCGAGCAGAGAGTCATCCAACACTGAGATATCACAATGTTTTATTTTCAGAAACTTAATTAATCCGCAATGTGACGGAATCTATCTATCTATATTCCCGGCCTAGATAGGTGTGACGCAGTTAACATCCATCCCATGTGGCCTCCTGAAATGGCGGCTGCCTGACGTGTAAGGTGGGACAAGGGGATATGCGCTGGCGTTAAACACCATCGCTGTGGGCGGTCGAAGACCGCGGCGCAATTCAGCATTGGTTAACATTGGGCCCTATGGGTCCCAGGAGCCAATAACGATGTACGCTGGCGGTGACGGTACGCACCGCCGCGGACGTGACTGCCATTTTCTGTCTGTTCACTCACTTGATACCTGACCTTCAACAGGAGAGGACCTACACTGCAAGTGCTGCTGTGACCTCAGTCTGGAAGCGACGATGGCTCATGTGTCTGGGGAAAGGGCCCCTGCCTTCACTTTGGAGGAGTTGGAGAAACTAGTGGATGGGGTCCTACCCCAGTAGACGCAACTGTACGGTCCTCCAGACAAACAGGTGAGTACACTGTTAGCATGCTGTATGGGAAATGCCTGTTTTGAGTGGTGTGGATGGAAGATACATGGGGGTGGGGGTGCCGAGGCCTGCATGTTCGGATGGGAAGTGTATGTGCGTCAGGGCAAGGGTTGGAACTGGGGGCCAATGAGTATGACGGTCCGGACGGGTAAGTAATTTCCTTTTCCCCCTGTACCATTCCTCTAGGTCAGCGCCCACCAGAAGAAGGGTATTTGGCGTGCCATCGCCAAGGACGTCCGGACCCTGTAGGTCTACCACAGACGGAGCACCCACTGCCGTAAAAGATGGGAGGACCTGCGCCGCTGGAGCAAGAAGACGGCGGAGGCCCAGCTGGGGATGGCCTCCCAGCGTGGAAGGGGTGCCCGTCGCACCATTACCCCCCTGATGTCCCGGATCCTAGCGGTGGTGAATCCGGAGTTGGATGGGCACTTGAGGGGATCACAGCAGCCACAAGGGGGTGAGTACACTCTCATTCAGCTGACTCAGCGCGCATTACGAGGTGTCTGGGTGGGGGAGGTGGGCAGTGGGTTCTCCTAGGCCAGGGCGAAGTTTGTACGCAAGGTCCCTTGTGAGGCAGGCTATGTGGCACCCCAACCCCACCAGTGGTAAGAGCCATCTACATCTAGTCAGGCTCCCGTGACTTCCAGGTGTTCAGCAATTGGTCTTAGGCCTCGTACCCCATGGTCAGCTGAAATGTGTAGGAACTGTTAGTGCATGGCGTAGTGCAGAGGGCTGCTCCATGTGTGTTGTGTATGCCAACGGTAGTGGTGTTGCATGCACTGAACATGTCTTTCTTCTGTCTCTCCCCCCCCCCCCTTTTTGTGTTCTCCCTGTTCTTGTGTGCAATAGCATCATCAGGCAGAGGAGCATTGGCACCGGAGCAGGAGGGAGCTGCAACCCACTTGGCCCTGGAGGGCGAAACAACGAAGTCTGAAGCCACCAGTGGGACGAAGGGCGAGGGGAGCTCAACGGCGGGGACAGGAGCAGACAGCAGTGACAGCAACTCCTCCTCTGATGGGAGCTCTGTTGTGGTGGCGGGCACCTCTGTGCCCACCGCATCAACTGGTACAGCCGCCAGCCCCCCTTACCAGCACCGCCCTCCCAGCAGCCCCTCAGTGAGTGTCCTGTGCCCGCTCACCCTGGAGGGTGGGCATCTCCTTCGCCCCAGGGACCTCAGGCCCTGCCCCAGTCAGCCCTGCTGCCCTCAGTGAGGAGGCTATTGACCTCCTGAGATCCCTCACTGTTGGGCAATCTACCATTGTGAATGCCATCCAGGGCGTCGAGAGGCATTTGCAACAAAGAAATGCATACCTGGAGGGCATTCATTCTGGGCAGGCCGCCCAACCGAGAGCATTTCAGGCTCTGGCCTCAGCACTAATGGCAGCCATTGTCCCTGTGTCCAGCCTCCCCCCTCCAACTTCCTCCACCCAGACACAATCCCCTGTACCTCAGCCTATCCCAAGCACACCATCAGACCAGAATGCGCACTCATCAACATACAAGAGTGGCTTAGGCAAACATAAGCACCACACATCCCACAGGCACTCACACAGGCTCCATACCCATGCAGACACAGCAACATCCACATCCTCCACTGTGTCCCCTTCCTCCACGCCCCCTCCTCCCTCCCAGTCTCGTCTCCACTCACACCTGCATGCACTACATCCCCAACCACTGCCTCCATCACCAGCAGGCCCATCACTACACACCGCTCACGTGCACTCACCACCCCCACTACCATTCACACATCCCCATTGTCCTCTCTCAGTGTGTCTGTGAGCCCTCCTCCCAAAGTACACAAACGTAGGCACACGCCCACCCAACAGCCATCCACCTCACAACAGCCTCCGGCCCATGCACCTTCACAAAAATTCAGCAGACGTACACCTCCTACAACTACTACCTCTACCTCCACTCCCAAACCCCCTCCATCTTCCCGTCCCAGTGTGTCTAAGAAACTTCCTGGCTAACATTGACCTCTTCCCTACACCTCCCATAACCCCCCCCCAGCCCCCCAGTCTTTCCCCTAGGGCCAGGCTTTCCAGGTCCCAGCCCAGCACCTCAGCCACCAAATCCCAAATCACAGTGGTGCCAGCAACTGCGGGGTCATGGAGTGCGCCACCCTTACAGGGCTGCCAGTGTGCCACATAGCGAGGGCAAGGACATTCCGCCACCTGCCAAGGTGAAAAAGGTGCCCACATCCCGGAGGGAGAAGCCAAAAGTAGCAGTCACCAAGAACTCAGCAAAATCCAAAGGGGATAGTGGCAAGACAGCTGCGGCACCATCAAAGCTGGGGAAGGGCCAAAAGCTGAAGAGCAGGTCAGGAGAGGGCATGGTGGCACCGACTGAGGGACCAGTGTCACACTTTCTGTCCACGACCACGCCAACCTGTACGGCAGCGAACACCGCCATCTGCCCCGGCACCACAACCGCCACCTGCACTGCCCCCGGCACGTCTACAGCCTCAGCGACAGTCCCCAGCATCTTCCCCAGTGAGCAGCCGTCCGAGGCTGCAGGAAACGTCATGCTGTGTCCCTCTGCAGGTGCTGACCCATGCACCGCCGCCAGCACCGCCGCAACAGACACCGCCGCAAGCACCGTCACCATCCCCGCGGCGTCCTCGGACACAGGCACCACTGCTGACATGGCTACCATTCCCAATGGTCAGTCATCTGAGGCTGGAGAAGAGTTCCTGGACCCTGGGCAGCTTCCATGAGGCATTTCTTCCATCACTGTTTACACCTGCAGGTGGAAGGCGCAGCTGCAGCAATGTGTGGTATGTCGCTGCCTCCGTGGCGTATCATACTACCTGAACCTCGCAAATCTCGTGGCACGCACACCCAGGTGAGGGAATTGTACCGGCCACACTGCACGTGGAGCACTCTGGGCACCAGGCCCCCACCAGAACCAGTGGAAAATGACATCCACTACCTCTGCCCTTGGCAGGATGAAGCAGTCTTGGCACCGGGCCCCCTTCAGAACCAGTGGAGAGATACATCCAGTACCTCTGTCCTTGGCAGGATGAAGCACTCTGGGCACCAGGCCCCCTCCAGAACCAGTGGAGAGATGCATCCACTAGCTCTGTCCTTGGCAGGATGAAGCACTCTGGGCACCAGGCCCCCTCCAGAACCAGTGGAGGGATACATCCACTTTAGAGACGGTGGGCCTGATTACAACTTTGGAGGAGGTGTCAATCCATCCCAAAAGTGACGGTAAAGTGACGGATATACCACCAGCCGTATTACGAGTCCATTATATCCTGTGGAACTCGTAATACGGCTGGTGGTATATCCGTCACATTTGGGACGGATTAACACCTCCTCCAAAGTTGTAATGAGGCCCTGTGTCTTTGCACTCCGCCAGGATAAAGCAGTGGGCAAACCACCCACTGGAAAGACTTGTGAGACTGTGGCTTAGCACTCCCCAGGATGCAGCAGTGGGCAAACCACCCACTTGAGAGACTTGAGAGACTGTGGCTTTGCACTCCCCAGGATGCAGCAGTGGGCAAACCATCCACTTGAGAGACTGTGGCTTTGCCCTCCCAGGATAAAGCAGTGGGCAAACCACCCGCTGGAAAGACTTGTGAGACTGTGGCTTAGCACTTCCCAGGATGCATCAGTGGGCAAACCACCCACTGGAGAGACTTGACAGACTGTGGCTTTGCACTCCCCAGGATAAAGCAGTGGGCAGCCCACCTACTGAAGAGACTTGAGAGGCTGTGGCTTTGCACTCCCAGGATACATCAATTGACATGGAGCCCCCTCGTGCAGCAGTGGCATTGTGCGTTCATCAGGTTTAGGTGCCCCCCCCCCCTCTTCCTCCCCCTGAGGTGCCTGTATATTTTCAATCTGATGCCCCAGCAGTGTTCTCTCCATTTCGAGTCAGGTATCATGTGTGGGCCTCGCCCATGCATTTTGGGTCCAGTGGTCCACGGACAATGATTAGTACACTATCCGGACTTGTGTAGTTGGTGTACATATTTGTATATACAGAATTTAGACTTTTGAATACTGGATTTTTCTTGATTAGAATAGTTACAATCATTTCCTTTTGTCCTTGCGTTCTTCCAGGGGGTGGGTGGTGTGTATATGTAATGTTGCTGCATGTATTTGTGTGTATGTTGAGGGTGGGGCTGTTGCGTGTGTGTGTCACTATGTTTCCCCCCCCATGTTGTAGGCGCAGTACTCACCATGGTCGCCGCCGCCGTTCGTACTCCTCATAGAAGAGGAGGTAAACAAACATGGGTAACTCATAAAGTTCGGGCTCCATGGCGTCCTGGTTCCTCGTTGGGTGTCGAGAGGTGAGTGTTTTCCCTTCTGTGTACTGTTTCCAACGTGCTTTTGATAGCGTTGGTTCCGCCCCGGAAAAGGTGGCGGATAGGCCTCTTGTAAAAGTGTGGGTGGTACTTTGTCTCCCGCCTGTCTGTTGGCGGTGACCGCCACTCTGTTTGTTTCTACCACCGTGGCGGTCGGAGTGTTAAAGTGGCTGTCTATGTTGGCGGTTTCCGCCACGGTTGTAATCCCATTTTTTTTTTCTTTCCGCCAGCCTGTTTGCGGTATTACCGCTGCTTTAACACCGACCGCCAGGGTTGTAATGTGGGCCAATATGTCCTTTGTTGTAACATCTGCCAACAAATCAAGATAGTCCACCGTCAAGCACCCACCACACGCTCCTCCTAATAGCCAATCAACCACTACAATGTCTGTACCTGGACCATTCTGGTCCCCTAACACCTCATGGTGCACACAAATGCATCTTAGTCGCTGTTGATTTTTGCTCCACATTTCTATGGGTATGGCCTCAACAGTCTGCTGATGCTCAAACTGTTAATTACAGATTTGCAAGTCTTCATTAGAACATATGCAGTTGTGGCATTCCATTCGGACTAGGGCCTTGCCTTTGCCTTCAGGACATTCCGGGACACCATGGTGACGATGGGTCACCATTTCTTGTCTCGGTACCATACCCAAGGTAACCAGGTTGTAGAGCAGAAATACGAGACTTAAACCAATCCTTAAAAGCAGAGTACTAGGTACGGGTTGTAGTTGGCTAAACCACCTGTAGGGAGTCTAGAGAGCACTTAATAATCTGCCCAGAAAGTCTTTTGGAAGGCGTACCCCATATGAGGTACTGTTTGGCATACCTATGTATGTCTTGGATCTTGATGGCTCTGGCACGTTGGTGGCAGACACACAGTTTGACTAAAATAGACGTGTTGCTGTCTTGCAGGAATTACAACAGTTCCGTGATGGAAACTCCTCTGCATGTGCCGCTACTTTGGGAATGAGGGATTCACCAACAACACCAGCCGGCTGAATTCCAAAGTTTGGGGATCTAGTGTCAGAAAAGATTGCTGTAAAAAAGGCATTTGGCCCTTCATATCGAGCACCGGTTCTAGTCCTGGGAATACACAGTACCAGAACTGTCATACTACCACCGCTGACTGGTGCTAAATAAAACTACTTTGTATCAATTGACAATGTCAAGTTATACCATGTGGCCAGTCCAGAACAGTAGACCACGAGGACACCTGGGTAGTTCCGTAACTGCTCTCACTACTAATCAGAATGTACCTCTATAAATTTTAGGCAATAGTGATGACACTTCCTTGACCATGTGGAGGGTGAAGAATGAACTTTTATTAGCACCTTGCCCTACATCTATGTCAAGAAATGTCCAAAGTTCTGAGGTATAGTACTCATATTCGACAAAAATGGATGGAATTGTTTACTACAAACTACCAAGGGATACATCTGCCAGTTCTACTTCTCCAATATTGACTCCAGTGTTTGCACAAACTGCTTCTAGATATTTTTTCCGAAATCAACAACTCCTATTTACATTTTTCAGCGTCTTCTGCAGCACCTGTATCAAGAGCACGTAAGCTATTCATTTGGCTTAAAACTGACTGTCTAATATGCCCATGAAGTTGTCTGCGGATTCTATTAAGTTTGCGTGCCTTCCTTCTCTGGATTGGTTTTGAAATTGTTTTCTTTTTGCTGATAAGCAAGCCAACCTGACTTTCGCTACATCTCACATACAGCATGGGCAAACTATGTCAACAATGGTTGAAATCTTCCACATTAACAGCCATTAAAAGACACCTTAGTTTCCTGTCAGGCTTACAAGACTTTCTGTTAGGCCCCAGAAAACCACACACAAAGCATTTCTTATATGCAATATACAATGATATTTGGAAATTATCCCAAATGGAAGCCACGGTCCGGTTGAGGCAGATAGATCAAGAAAACTTGCAGAAAGCTTTAGCCGTTGTAGATAATGGTATGAACACTTTGTCCAACTGCATATACACACTTAACATTGTTTCATCTGCAGTTTACATCATACAGAACTATATGTTGTTTTTACACCATGGACAGAGTCAACTTAGGTCCATTATACAGGAAGGTTGGACGTTACAAATTTTGAAAAGTGGTTGCGTGCTCTGGCTATATGTCAGCTCCAGGGACCTATTTGCCCATTTAACTTGATGCGAAAACAACAGATAATGGCTAAGAAAGAAGCTGCTTATGTTGTACTCAACATCAAAAAGTTGTCTTTTATTGTGCCAAAAATATCATCTGCAGTTTTGTTTATACACTGGGTTTTTATTCTGCCTGTTGCAACACTTCAGTTCACCTCATATTTGAAGCACATTCCTGTAGGTAGATTTGAGAAGCTAGGAGATAGTTACATCCATGACGTGTGGGAGCTACTCTTTACGCATAATTGTTTCAATAGTATGAAAGAGGTCTTTCTTAGCAGAAGCGAATGCAAGACTTCTGTGAACCATTCAATGATTTGCAAACAGCTGCTTTGCATGGAGCGTGTAATTCTTCTGCAGCAAATATAGCTTGTTATCCAAAGGGTGTTCCTGTTCAGGTGCTCTTGAATGGGAGTTATCTGATGGTGAACGAAGAGACGTTTTGGGATGCGAGCCGGAATTGCCTATGTAGTTTTGGTTTCCCAGATTGTGACTTGTTGCGGGAATGTGCCAAACTCCCCACCCCCATGTGAGAGATAAAAATAGCAGAAATGTTTCCTCATATTGCTACTTCTAATGTCAATTTTGACAAGCTGAGCAGACCAAAGGCTGGTCTTAAAAATATGTGCCTGCAAGACCTGTGCTCTCAAAGTGGCGAGTTCATCCACAGAGATATAGGGGGTCATTCTGACCCTGGCGGTCTTGGACCGCCAGGGCAAGAATGACGGAAGCACCGCCAACAGGCTGGCGGTGCTTCATTTCCCATTCTGACCGCGGCGGTAAAGCCGCGGTTGCACTGCCGGGGACGGCGGTGTCCCGCCGATTTTCCCCCGGCGGTGATAATCCGCCAGGGCAGCGCTGCAAGCAGCGCTGCCCTGGGGATTATGACCCCCTTACCGCCAGCCTGTTTCTGGCGGTTTACACCGCCAGGAAGAGGCTGGTGGTAAGGGGTGTCCTGGGGCCCCCCAACAGGGCCCCGGCCTGCTTTTCACTGTCTGCATGGCAGACAGTGAAAAGCGCGACGGGTGCAACTGCACCCGTCGCACCGCCAAAACACCGCCGGCTCCAGCGGGAATGTTGGAATGGGGGCCTCATTATTGCGGCCGCATGGGGGCTGCGTTATTGCGGCCGCATGGCGGTTCCCGTCTGGCGGGCGGCGGTAGCCGCCTGCCAATGTTAGAATGACCCCCATAGTCTCCTTTAAATGCCAATTTCCAAAACATTTCGGTGAACTAATATATGTCACATTTATAACATGTCTAACACCGCTGGGGTTCTACATTTCTTTAAGGCTGTCAGTTCTGCTTTCGTCAGCACCTTCTCTTCTATCTTTGGCATAATACCTTCAGCCATAAACGTGATTGTTTTGAGTTATTTTGGGGGATTCCCTGTAACTTCGGCATTTATTGGCAGTATCTTGATGTTGCTCTTCTTCCTTTGCAATGGCTGCTCCATCTCAACAAGGAGGAATGATGGCGCTTCCACCAGCCCAGCTGTGTTGTGAATGCAAGATGCAGGATTCTGGAGCACCACTCCTGGAAGAACTGGAGTCCAGCTGGTCTTTGTCATTCAAACCGGTTCTGAATTGCGTGCAGCCTATCTTTTAATGTTTGTGGTGCCCATTCGAACATGCACCAGACGTGTGCCTTGCCATGCAATGCGTACCTTCTTTGGACTGAGGTCTGTTGGTGGTCTTGATGAGGGTTCATTATCAGACATGCACATTAAGATTGCAATTGCTACAAGAAGCTTCCTATGAGCTGCCCATTGTGGATCAAGAGTCTCCTGATGCTACAACCCTTGGCACTGCACAGAATGCTGCCACCTCGGCTAGAGTTGTGGCTGAAGCAAAGGAACATGAGTGCTCCTTCGCTTGTAAACAAACTGGTTAATCTACCACCTGCGGAATAGGGGGTCTTTGCTGGGTTCAGTATCAATTGATTACATTAATGTTGTTTTTTTAAATTATGATTATTGTTGATCTTCTGACTTTCGGCCTCAATTGGTATCAAAGTTTTTGTGAAATTCTAAATTGATCTTTTTAATTTGCCTCAAATTTGGTCTGTTCTGCTTGTCAACGTAGACATTTTGATTTCTTTTTGTATATTTTAGCTTGCTTTCAGTAGTTAATGTGGGAATAGTGAATTTAGTATTAGGTTTTATTGTAGACCTCTGCAATTTTGAACCAACGATGGGGAGGGTGTAGTGAGATTATTTTAGCATTTACCCAGGCATATTTGTTTTAGCTCTGGGCTTGAGGCATGTGCCCTTTCACCTAGTTACATATCATTCTTATTCCTCTTATTAATTTAGCAAAACTTCATTTTAGTAAAGATGTTTTATTATTTTAGTAAGTTTTAAGTTTATTTTTATTTATGTAGCGGATCTTCAAAAAGGTCCGCATAAAAATGATGTTTTTACCAAGGGCATATAATTACAAGAGAGGAAATCAATTATTATCCTATATAAGGGGCAATAAAACGACCACAATATTTACCCTAAAAAGCTCTTTCAAATATGCAATACCAAAAGGAGACATGTTATCAATTTCATCTTCTACATTTCACAAAAAACATCTTATCAGTTTCACAGTATGACCAAACTATTGCACCTAGAAAATAGGTAAAGTGACTATCATGCCTCTAAGCAAAGTAAAATAGCATAAGCCTTATCTGATTACCAGCAAACACTAGTGAGTTGAATAATAAAACATCTTATCAAATTCAGTGTGACCAAACTTGGGTGCATAAAAAATAGGTAAAAATGATTATCTTACCTCTAAGCAAAATTAGGTGGCATAAGCCTTATCCAATTACAATTACTTGGTGAATGTAATAAGGATGCTTTCAGTTATGCCAAAACATCATTAGTACATTATTAATACAACTTTAAAAAACACTTCAAAATTTAAAAACTCCATAACAAAACATTTCATTTGGAGGGGCATAAAGGGATTTTAACAACATTGGGAAAGAGAGAATAGACAATTGCAGACAAATGGGCCTTAACCACTTCCGCTAACATGTTAATAGAGCAGGACATAGAAAGAGAATATGATTGAGTTCTTGGTGGGTGCGTTTGCAGAAATTGCAAGTCGGCGGAGTGCCATACCACTTAGTCAACAAAGGGTTTAGTGGAAGCATACCGTGCCTCAAAAGATACCAAAAATGTATCCGTCCATGGGGTAAGTTCCAGGAAATATAAGGTTGCGCTTTATTTACCATACAGGAGTCTGGTATATTTTGGCAGCTCCTTTTCTTGGTACATGCCTCTCTATCTAAACTAAAACTTAGGGAACATGTAGTTTGTTTTAAACTAGCTTTTAATTGCTTTGTAGATAACAAAAAAAACAAAAGGGGGTCTAATTGCAACATCTCAATCGCAACAAAAAATTCCTTTGGATTAATGATTTATCTTTTAGACCACCTAAGATTTCTTTCTTTATACTTGACCTTAGGGAGCCTTTATCACTTTTTGCTAGGTGCGCAACCCAAACCACCACCCTTGCAAGACCCTGAGCAGAAGCACTTCTCAGGCCAAATTCTAGCCTTAAGGTTGCTAGAGAGGAGGTTGTGTGCACTGAAGCTAAGCCTCTAAGAACATGATCTTCCATGACATTCAAATCTAAGCCATACAGCAAAGAGGCAGGCATTTTAGCTCAATACACCTCTAACAAAAGTGAAAAATGACTTCTCCCTGTGGCCTTATAAAGCGCACTTAAGCCTGAGAGAGGCTTTCTCACTTAAATTTCCACATTCTGTCTTCCCCCCCAAAAATATGATTTTCTAGTTTTTGGGCACCCAGGGCCCATTTATAATTTCCATATTTCAGCTTCTTCCTTCCGTGGAAACACATGGTTTGACTTTTGGTCACATTAATCTTCAATAAATGCATGTCAGCAAATTGTTGTTGAGCCTGCAGACGACTATTGAACCCTTTTGATCAAAGTTTACTATGTCGTCCGCATAAAGTAAGCAAACAATAGGGGCTCTTCCGAGTAATGGTGCCATACCCTTGCTTAGAGACAAATAGTCTGGAAGGTCAGAAATATCAAGAGAGAAGAAGGGCTAGTAGCAGCCTTATTTTAGGCCATTTAAGGTGGGAATAGCTTGGGACAAACCCATGTCCCCACCCAAGATCACCCTGTACCAAGTATCCAAGTGAAGGGAAATGACTAGGGTGGCCAGCATGACATTTGTGATGACTGTTAAAGTGGTGGTATTACCGCCAACAGGCTGGCGGTAATTACAGCCAAACTATGACCATGGCGGTGATACCTCCCATATACAGTCAATGTACCACACCAACTGCCAGGGCATTAACACCACTGACCACGGCGGTAGCCACCAACAGCCATGTGGAAGCCAAGGTACCACCTACCATGTGATGACAAACTGCCAGGATTTCCAGGGCAGTACCAGCGCCATCAAAAGCCTAGCGGAAACACTGCACAGATAACGAAAGACTAACTAATAGGGAAACAGAGAATTCTGCCACTGCAATGGATCCGGAACTTCAAGTCTTCCCGATGCTCTACCACGCCATGGTCATCCTGGAACACCAACAAAGACGATGACGGTGAGGACATCTGCCTACCACACGAGGGAGGGAGGAAAAGGAGAGTGACACACATAGCCATATACACACACACACACAGACACACACATGCCCAGCACACACCATTCACACCCACATGCAGAACCAGCTGCAAAGCTGCAGAGTAAAACAAATGTCACAGGACCCACATTCAATTAAAACAAGGACAACAATTAGAGTGAATGAACACTAATTTACTGCCAAGAGCCACCATAATGTTAAGTCAAATGCAAATGCAGGCATCCATGTCCAGATTGGGCCAATGGGCAGTCCAAAGTACAAAAGGGCCACATGGCCACAGGACACAGTCCAAGGCCCAACTTGACTCCTGACATAATCCGGACTCCACTGTTCAGGGGCATCATGTTGGAAATGGGCAGGCACCTCTGGGAAGGTGGGGTGGGAGGGGACCTCAGCTAAAGTGGGTAACATGGAGGGGGCTCCTTGCCCAATTGTCTCTGAAGGGAAGTGAAAGGCCACAGTCTCTGAAGTGGGTAGCATGCCCACTGGTTCTGGAGGGGGCTCCTTGCCCAATTGTCTCTGGAGGGGAGTGAAAGGCCACAGTCTCTGAAGTGGGTAACCGGCCCACTGGCTCTGGAGGGGGCTCCTTGCCCAATTGTCCCTGGAGGGTGGCCTATTTCCCCTCTGCTGGAGGTGAGGGCTGCTTTGCCTCTGCCGGTGGAGGTGTCTCCTTGCCCTTCTTTGGTGGAGTGGGAACCTTGCCTTTCTTTGGTGTTATAGGGGTATCCTTTGCTCTCTTTGATGGTGGAGGGGGATCCATGTGTCCCCTCTTGTGACGGGCCCCCTTGCCCTTTGACTTGTCACTTCTGTCCTTGCCCCAGGACTAGGAGGTGCCTTCACTGTCCCCGTCCTCTTTCCATTGGTTTTCGCTGTCCTAGTCCTTCCTTTCTGAGGTGTGCTTTCACTAGGCGTGGCTGCCGTCACACTCAGGGGCTCCTTTGTGTCAGCAGCTGATGTTTTTGGTGGTAGCAGTAGCAGACAATTTGGCTGAGGTGCTGGGCTCGGTCATTGAGACCCTGCACGTACGTGCAGGATCGGTGGGTGGATGGGGAGGGAAGAGGTCAAGTTGGGCAAGGAAAAGCTTCTTAGGGATGTGGGAGGAGGGATGGGAGTGGAGGTAGAGGGAGTGGTTGTATCAGGTGGGTCTCAGGAGGTCAATAGTCTCCTCACTGAGGGCAGCAGGGCTCACTGGGGCAGGGCCTGGGGTGCCTGGGGCAAAGGAGACGCCCATCCTCCTGGGGGAGTGGGCACGGGCAACTCAGTGGGGGGGCTACTGAGAGGGCAGTGCTGGTATGGGGGGGTGGCAGCTGTACCTGTAGCTCAGGTGGTTCGACAGGTGTCCGCCACCACGATGAGGAAGCAGAGTCAGTGTTGTCACCTCCTGTTTCTGCCGTGGTGGCTCCCCTCGCCCTCAGTCTCACTGGTCACCTCGGCATCGGTGGACTCTGCCTCCTGGGTCCTGTAGGATGCAGCTCCCTCAGTCGCTGGTTCCCCTGCTCCTCTGCCAGATGATGCTAATGCACACATGGACAAGATGACAGATGAAAATAGAGGGGGGGAGAGAGAAAGGGAGCACTGGGTCAATTACAGCACAACACCACAGATGGCATACAGATTACCATCACACACAGGAACGAGATTGAGCACTATGCACCGCACTGGCATTCCATTGGCTAGGTGCCACAGCAAGATGAGTCAACCACCACCATCTGCACCCCTCCCAGAACCCACTAAGCCCTGTCTGACATGGAATGCCACCTAGTTTGTTAACACTATTTTCCCATTTACTGTGAGCTGAACCACGCAGCAATGTCTGAGCTGGCATTAAGGGGCACCCACTAACTAAAACCCACCACCAGGATACCATGGCAGGCAACAAAGATGGTTGTTTCACACACTGTACTCACCCCCTTGTAGCTGCTGTGCTGCCCTCAAGCGCCCATCCAGCTCTGGGTAGATCACCGCCAGAATGCGGGCCATCAGGATGGTTGGGTTCCGATGGGCAACCCTCCCTCGTTGGGAGGCCATCCCCAGCTGGGCCTCCGCAGTCTTCCAGGCCCAGCGTCTCAGGTCCTCTCACCTTTCCCTGCAATGGGTGCTCCGCCTGCTATAGACTCCCAGGGTCTGCACGTCCTTGGCGATGGCAAGCCACAATCCCTTCTTCTGATGGGCACTGACCAGCAGAGGAAATACAGACGGGAGGAGACCATTATTCATACAATCCAGCCTGTCACACACATGGCCCACAAATACCATTTCCCCATAGTTGGCACACACATCACCTGGAGCCCTGCATGTACATTACCACCAGACATAACCCCTACCCAAATAACACACTGCCAGCACAAACACATCTCCATGCAGCCGTGTCGCATGCATCGTCCCCATTGTGTACTCACCTGTTGGTCTGGAGGCCCATACAGCTGTCCATACAGGGGTAGGACCACATCCATCAGGTGCTCCAACTCCTGAAGTGAAGGCAGGGGCCCTTTCCCCTGTCACACGGGCCATGGCAGGGTCCAGGCACAGGTCACAGCAGCACACGCAGTGGAGGTGCTGTCCTGTGAAAAGTCTGGAATCATGTGAGTTTACAGAAAGAAAATGGTGGTCAAGTACGAGGCGGTCTACACAGTCACTGCCACCGGTGATCCTCAATGGACACTGTACTCTATAGATCCCCATGTAACCCAATGAGGAATAGCACAGTGGTGCAAGACCGCCTTCCGCCATGACGCCAGTCGCCAGCGGAGTTGCATCACTTCCACCTGTCCCTACATGCAGGACAGGCACTCGCCATTTTATGGTGGTGGTCAACATTCTGAAATTGGAAACTGCATCACTGCTGTCAATTGTACATACATTGCCATATACATTGTCCAATTACATACATACGTGTTCAGTTAAACTGAGGTAGTGGTTCCATTGTTCAGTTTGCCACTCCCTTCTCACTCTTGTGTCCCGTAGATACCTACCACTGCGGAGGAATAGGAGGAGAGACCCCTGTACAGACCCCTTGCGGACTTGGCTTCTCTGGAGGACAGGTTCATTATACTCACTTATACACTGAACAGGGCCACAATCCGAGTTGTGTACTCAATTGGAGCCTGATCTGATTTCAGCTATCCATCATCCCACTGGGTTCCCCCCCCCCCCCCCCCCTCTTGTGCAGGTTCTGTCTGTGCTCCATTTCCTGGCAACTGGTTCTTTCCAAGTAACAGTGGGCTTGGCAGCAGGACTGTCACAGCCAATGTTCTCAGTAGTGCTGGCAAGGGTTTTGTCTGCCTTGCTCAAGCACATGTGCGGCTACATCACTTTCCCCCAAGTTGAAGTTTTGGCCACTGCGAAGGCTGGATTCTATGCAATGGGACATATTCCAAATATTATTGGGGCCATTGACGGAACACATATTGCATTTGTCGTCCCCTCACCCCCCCAGCTCAATGAACAGGTGTACAGAAATCGTAAGAGTTTCCACTCAATGTGCAGATTGTGCAGTACATCTCCCACGTCACTGCCAAGTATCCTGGGTTGGTGCATGACACCTTCGTATTGAGGAATAGCAGCATCCCAAATGTGATAGCACAACTACAGAGGCACAGGGTGTGGCTAATTGGTGAGCCTGAGTCCCCACCCAATGCATGTCAGTGTACCTGAGTCCCCACCCAATGCATGTACATGTATGGCTTCAGGAGTCATCCCCCTTAACCACTGTGCAAGGCTTGTGTTTGTACCTCAATTCTTGCAGGTGACTCTGGCTACCCAAACCTGTTGTGACTCTTGGCCCCTGTGAGGAATGCCAGGACAGGGGCTGAGAATCAGTAGAATGATGCTCATGGGTGAACCATTCAGATAATTGAGTGAACCTTTGGCCTCCTGAAGGCCAGGTTCAGATGCCTCCATCTGACAGGTGGATCCCTGTGCTACTCCCCTGGTAAGGTCAGCCAGATAGTTGTCATATGCTGCATGTTGCACAACCTGGCCCTCATACGACATGTGACCTATCTGCAGGAGAAGGAGGGTGAAAATGCTCCTGTGGCAGCAGTGGACCCTGAGGACAGTGAGGATGAGGAGGCAGAGGATGAGGATGTGGACAACAAGACATCAGTCATACAGCAGCACTTCCAATGACACAGGTAAGACAGTGGAGCTGAACAGCCCCCTGAATATCTTTTCAGTGTGGCTGTACCATGATGATAGTCACTTCCTTTGCATCTCAACTGACTGTCACTTATGCCTTTTCATTTTTCAGATGTTGGTGTTATTACAAGTGTGTACTGATGTATTGACTACAGATTGCTACAGGCCATTATTTGTATGGAATCACAAAGTTCTGGACAATTGGCCAAGATGTAACCGTTAGTGCTTTATGTGACAAAAATGTGCAATTATACTATCACTCAAGTTGTGTTCAAGGGTGTTTATTGTAGTGAAATATTTTGAATGAATAATGCAATGGAATGGGGTGATGGTAGAGGTAAGTCCAGGGTATTGGTCCAGTCTGTTTGTAGCACAGGTCCAGTGTCCAAGGGGCCATAGGAAGGGGAGCAGTGGCAGTTCAAAGTGGACAAGGTGACATAGTGGAACACAAGCAGGAAATTCAGGAGGGTCTCATTTCCTGGCGGTAGACTTGGTCTTGGCAAGTGTCTCTGGCATCTGTCTGGGTCGCAGGGAACGTTTGTGGGGTGGTTCACCTTCTACAGGGGGAGGGGTGCTGGTGGCCTGTGGGTCCTGTGGCAGTGCCTGCTGTCCACTAGCTTCAGCAGATGTGGAGGGCTGTTCAGTTGACTGGCTGTGGAAGAGGCCTGCTGGTGTGCTGTGTAGTCCCTCGTGATGTTGGCAATGTCACCCAGCACCCCTGCCATGGAGACCATGGTGGTGTTGAGGGCCTGCAAATCTCTCCTGATGGTGTACCTCCTGCAGCCGCTGGTTCTCCTGCATGATGTTCAAAATCTGACCCATCTTGTCTTGGGATTGTTGGTAAGCTCCAAGGACATTGGTGAGTGCCTCCTGGGCAGTCGGTTCCCTGGGCCTGTCCTCCCCCTGGCGCACAGCTGTCCTCTGTGAGTCACTGACCCTCTGTGCCTGTGTCCCGTGAATGGTGTGCCCACTGCCACTGACCCCAGGACCCTGGTTGTTTTGGCTGTGAGGTGTGGACTGGGGTTCCTGTACAGGTGGGCACACTGCTGATTGACTTGTCCTGGGGACAGAGGTCAGGGGACGTTGGGTGGCTGCTGTGGTGTTGGATACTGAGGGAGGAGGCTCTGTGGTGGACTGAGTGTTGGCTGGGGTTGCCGACTGACCAGTGGTCCCTGATGGGCCAGGAAGTTTATCTGGATCCAGAAGTCCAGAGTTAGTCATCACCGGGGTCATCTTCTGTTGGGGGACTGGGTAGCTGTGGCCACTGCTCGCCGGTGGGATTGGCTGGGCACCTGTGGCGATATAAGTGGTGTGTCATGCTACATGTCTGTGACATTTTCTACATCCCTAGCTTCCCCTACATCGTTGCTGATGCCCTGCCACCTTTGTTTGTGTATGGTGATGTATTGTGGGATTGTTGGTTCTCCATGCTGTGCATTCATTGGTGGTGGGTGTACATGCAGGGCTGGGAGGGATGTCCATGAAGTGGGTAAGTCATGCAGGGCTTGGCATTGAGGTTAGTCAGTTGTGGTGGTGCACTGTGGGGGTGGTGGAATGGAGTGATGGATGTCAGGGTGAGGGGTTGTGCTGGCATGTAGATATGTGGGGGGGGGTAGGTTGTAAATATTGACTCAGCAGTGTCCAGTCCTCTGGCAACTCCAGTGAGGCCCTCAGGATGCAGTATTTCCAAGACTTGCTCCTTCCATGCTGTCAGCTGTGGGGGAGGAGATGGGGGTACACTGCCAGTCCTCTGGATGGCGAGCTGGTGCCTTGCTGCCGTGAAACGTACCTTCCCCCATAGGTCGTTCCATCTCTTCCTGATGTCATCCCTTGTTCAGCGTTTACCCTGTCCATGAGTGTCCGCCATAGCTCCATCTTCCTGGCAGTGGAGATTTGCTGTACCTGTGCTCCAAACAGCTGTGGCTCTACCCTGACTATTTCCTCCACCATGACCCGCAAATCCTCATCTGTGAAACGGGGGTGCCTTTGTGGGGACATGGGTGTTGTGTGGTTTGTGTTGTGCAGTGGGTGTTGTATAATGTGGTGGGGTGTGGGGTGCGTGACAGATGGTTGGGTGTTAGTGGTGTGTGTAGTTGTTGCTGTGATTTGTGTGGCTGTCTCTTGGCTATTTTTTGCATTCGTAAAGGGTTGTGGGTAATGTGAGTGTGTGTTTTATAGTGAGGTGGGTGGGTGTGGTGTGAGTATCAGTGTCAGGTGTGTATTTTTGGCAGTGGCCAATGTTGTGGTGTTTTGTATTTGGGTGGCCATTCTGATCGTGCCGATGTGGACCGCCAATGTTTTTTTTTTCTCTTCAAGCGGGCCTTTACTCAAGCCCTTCTCCTCTTTAATAGGAGTACCCTAGCTTTCCTATTGTGATCATGAGCCAAGAATTGCTCTCCAACGAGTGCATTTATTTCCCAATTTAATAATAAAAGAGGCCGATCTGGTGAATTTTTTATTACCATCTTTTATTAACTGCTTCATAAACCTATTACAACATTCTATTTCATGTCCTAGCCAATTATCTAAAGTTTCAAGGGTGGCTTCTGATTTGACTTTCAGCCCCATACTTGTTTTATAATCCCAATGTGCCCGTCCTGTCTTCTTGTTAAACCTGAAGGCAGCCCCATCCAATATCCAGGAGCTGAAGTTCAAAGAAAAGACTAACAGGCTATGATCACTAAGTGGAAGATCTGAG